>NW_005871083.1:6605393-6930868 GCF_000147115.1 Myotis lucifugus | reverse complement strand
CACTTACCAGCAGGGAGCAGGCCTAAGCTGCAGTCGGACATCCTTAGCGCTGCTGAGGAGGCGGGAGAGGTTCCTGCCACCACCACTGTGCTGGCAGCCATCAGCCTGGCTTGTGGCTGAGCAGAGCTCCCCTGTAGGAGCGCACTGACCACGAGGGGGCAGCTCCTGCATTGAGCATCTGCCTCCTGGTGGTCAGTGTGGTCATAGTGGCCAGTCATTCCCAGTCGTTCTGCTGTTAGGTCTATTTGCATATTACCTTTTTATTATATAGGATAGTAAGGATATTATAGCTATTATTATTATTAAGCACTGGACATTGTGCTAAGTGCTTATACCCATTATCTCATTTCATCTTTCCCACAGCCCTGTAAAGTAAGCATTTCTAGCCCCATCACTGAGATAAGAGAAGGCTCAGAGAGGTTCAGTGATTGCCCAAAATTACACAGCTGATAAATGGGTGAAAGTAGAATGTAAACCCAGCTCAGCGTTTTTTCACAATGCTTTCAAATGCCTACTCATAGATTGCCCATATCAATATAAGGATTTTGCATTATAAGTAAAATCTTTACTTTTTTTATTTCACAGTTACATTGCTATATTATGTCTGACTTTCCCATATCAGTGGCCTTCCTCTGGTGTAAATATGTGGGTAGATTACAACGTGGCTTTAACAGTGAGGAAATAAAGATGCATTAGACTGTGGTTTTCCTTACTAAGATTCAGAAGGAATCAATCACCCCTTGATTCTTCCAGTATTGTCTCAAAAAAAAAAAAAAAGCTGAAATAAGTTTGGTCCTTCCGACCTTCCAAAATCTTCAAGCCCTGCTGTTTTTCCAGATAACAGCATGGTGAGGTCAGTCCATAGAGGCATTTCCCCGAGTTCTAACTCACTCCAGCTTGGTCATGTCTATATGGCAGTCCCTTGCTTTTGATACAAAAGTCTATCTGGCTCCCGATACTTGCCTTTATAGCCCATTGTTAAATTTTTTCATTATATTTCTCTGTTATTTATATATTTCACTTGAAAGTATTATTTAAGTGGTTGGGATAGCTTCAAGAAAAAAAGTATTGGGTGGTTAGGGATCCCCCATAAGATAATTATAATTGATATTTTATATTAATTCTTGTGGAAATAATTCACTATCTTAATTTTCTTTTCACTCTAAGAATGTAAGTCCTAATTTTTATTTTTTTATTTTAGAGAGAGAGATGCATCAACTTGTTGTCCCAGCCCTAGCCTGTTTGGCACAGTGGATAGAGCATAGGCCTGCGGACTGAAGGGTCCCAGGTTCGATTCTGGTCAGGGGCACATGCCCGAGTTGAGTTGGGGACTCAATCCCCGGTAGGAGGCGTGCAGGAGGCAGCCGATCAATGTTTTTCTCTCATCATTGATGTTTCTATCTCTCTGTCCCTCTCCCTTCCTCTCTGAAATCAATAAAAAAAACTATATTTTAAAATAAATTTTGTTGTTCCACTTATTTATGCATTCATTTATGCATTCAATCCTCATTGAACACACAACCTTGGCATATCTGGATGATGCTATAATCAACTGAGCTACCCAACCAGGGCAAGGATGTAATTCTTGACGAATTCATAAAACCCTTATAAAGGGAGGCCTCATATCTTATCATGAACTCTCCATTTCAACCATCTTCATTATTTCCTGTAAGCAAACCATTCCCAAGCTGCATATGGGCTGTGTACAGGCACAAGTGGGCATAGACACACAGGTGGTTTTGTGGTCTCTCTCTCTCTCTCTCTCTCTCTCTCTCTCTCTCTCTCACACACACACACACACACACACACACACACACACACAGCAACTTTCTTGTTTTGGGGTGGGTTGGGGTTTTGTGTCATTTTTTTCCCTGAAAATGGAATTAAACACTTTCCCAGAACATTATTTAAGTGAACTCCAGAGCTCCAAATGAAAGACTTAAATGTTGGGGTTTTCCCAGAGACCCCCAAACTTCCTGGAATTTAAATTTTTTTAAAAAGGGAAAACAAGCAAAACCCTTCATCCCTCAGTTAACTCTAATACACTCTGAAAAGGCAAGTCAACTAGGAAGTGTAGCACCAATATTAACACAGAAAACGTCTGCCATGAGGAAGGAGAACAAGGGGCCACCTCATGCTGTGGCCAGCCGAGGCACTCAAACATTTCGTCAGCAGGACGGCAGCCAGCCTTCCCAGCTCACTTTTATAAAGCTGGCCCCTGGCATTCCAGAGCAAGATGTAGCTGTGCAGTCTGCTTGTCCCTTAGCTACTTCAGAGGAGCTGGCAAAGTGGCCACCAGACCTGCCCGGGAGCCATGGCAAAGAGTGGACTTGTGATTTATGTCCTGGTTATCACCTTGCTCCTGGACCAGACCACCAGCCACCCATCCAAATTCAAAGCCAGGAAGCACAGCAAACGCCGCGTGAAAGGTAAAATACTGGGCTTGCTCAGGGTGGGGAGGGGCTGGACAATATTCATTTTCAAACCCCTCCAGGAGACTGTGCCTGGTGACAGTACCATGTCAGCGTATGGGAATGGCATTTCATGGGACTGAATGACCTTTTAATTCTCTGGAGAGTTTGATATTTAAAAGAATCATGTAATAAGGGTGTGTGTTTTTTTTACAGTGATAAAAAGCTTTTATAATGTAAAAATAAATTCTATATTGTATATCCTTTGTCAAGTGGATTACACAGAATGTTCGTTAGAGGGAATCACCGGGATATGTGGACATCTGGTATTATGAATGAGGAGTCAAGCAGAACATATTGATTATAGAGTACAATTTCACTCGTAGAGATTGTGTGACATTATTCAAAGGTAACTGTGAAATAATTATGATCCTATTAAATGTGTAGAAGATAGAGCTATTGGTAATTGTGACTTCTTTTTTTGTCACTGGTTACCATGTAGATATATTTTCATATCCTGCTATATAAGAACAGTCTATACTATATATTTAAGCTTTTTCCTGTCATAGAGAAATTGAACCTCTCTTTGACTTAAACATATTTTAACTAGCAAAGTCATATAGTGTTTGAAGACATTTTAATGCAAAACTAAATCTAAGAGCAATCTCAAATTCTGGGTGGCTTGAATTAGGTTATGAGATAAAAAGCAAATGCTGCAAAGAACAAAAATGATGGTAATTTATTTACAACATACTGAAACCAAAGCAAAAGGGAAAACACGGGTAATGTTTTATCTCATCCTCTGAGTCATTTTCATATCAGGATATTTTAAGGTAAATATTATGGCACTATTTCTGTATCAGTTGCACTTCGTTATTAATAAAACACACACACACACACACACACACACACACACACACACACACACACAAATACCAACAAGGTTGGTTCACAGATGACTGGTGGATAGAAAGGGGGCTTGTGTTGTGTTCTGATGATAATAAAGTGCGCTTTTATAGAGGAATTTATTTATACAATTTAAGTCTGATGCAAAGTTTCTTAAGTGGAAGCTTTTTTCCTTATAAAATATTATATTGCTTTGGTACCTTATTTAATGAAAGACTGAAATATTTCCCAGAGTATATTCAGTATATTGCTGAAGATGAGGGCAGGGGAAGGAGGCGAGAGAAGGTACTGGGTGATGTGGCACATTTTTGTTGCCAGCATTTCCTCACCAGTGGGAGGGAGTGCAAAGTGGTCACCACCCAATAGGGATGTGGGGAGGGGTATGAGTGAGTGTGAGTGTGTGTGAGTGTGAGTGGGTGTGCGTGTGTGTGTGCGTGTGTGTGTGTGTGTGTGTGTGTGTGTGTGGTTTTTCTGGAGTAATTGCAGTTCAGGTCATAGAGAGCTCCTTCCTCAACCTCCACATACACACACATACACACGAACACACACTTTTTTTTTTTCCTGACTGGGTACACACCTTAAATATCACCCTCTGAAAGCAGTTCGTGCTAATTTTGCCATCAGGTCCCAATAAGCAGATGCTACAGTAGATGGAGTAGTAAGTCTAGACTTGCTGACTGGTTCTCTCCCCAACCTCTCACACCCTTAAACTATTTTAAGCACCTGTAAATAACACTTTATGAAATCAAAGTGAAAGCTCTTTCTCTCTCCCAATCCTCTCCACAGAATTAGCCACTATTAACTACTGGCTAATATTCACAGTTTTTTGAATGCACAATTAAAAATTGATATTTTTAACAAAATAAGAATTGGCTATGCAAAGTGCCTGGCAGACAAACCAATTAATTTCATCTATTAACACTCAGAGATTCATATCTACACAAAGCTTACCTCAGTCATTTTAACAGCCGCATAATATCACACTGTGTAGATGGGTCATGATTTATTTAATCTGTTCTCTTGGTGAACTTCTGTGTGGTTTTCAATCCATCTCTGATTCAGTGCCTCAGTGAACTGCTTGTACACACATAAAGATACTCGCTGACTTGTGATGGGGTAACATCCCGATAAACCCATCATAAATTAAAAATATCACCCAGACAGTGTTGCTCAGTGGTTGAGCATCAACCTATGAACTAGGAGGTCACAGTGTGATTCTGGTCAGGGCACATGACTGGCTTGTGGGCTCAATCCCCAGTAGGGGTGTACAGGATGCAGCCGATCAGTGATTCTCTCTCACCATTGACATTTCTATCTCTCCCTCTTCCTCTCTGAAATCAATAAAAAATATTTTTTTAAAGAAAAAATATAGTAAGTTGAAAATGCATTTACTACACCTAGTCTACCAAATATTGTAACTCAGTCTAAACGACCTTAAATGTGCTCATAACACAATATTAAAAACAAAACAAAAAACTGTTAGCAACACAGTATATACTCTAAAATATCTGCCTCTGCCCAGCATCACAAGAGACAATGATACCGCATAACACTCACCCAGGAAAAGATCAAAATTTAAAATTTGAAGTACAGTTTCTACTGAAAGCACATGGTTTTCACACCATTGTAAAATCAAAAATCATAAATTAAAACATCCTATCAGGGACTGTCTATAAGTATATTGATCCCCATGATAGGGTGTTAGAATACATTTCTAGAAGCAAAATTTCGGGTTAATCACACTTTCCAATTGGCTCCCAAAATGACAGCATCAATCTATGATCCCATCTTCAGTGTATGAGATTGCCCCTTGTCTACATACCTTGACAGCCCAACATCATACCATCAGTTTAAGCCCTGCCAACCTAACCAAAAGAACAAAACCTTTTAAAATTTGCATTTATTAGATTGTTAATGAAGCTGAGCTATTTTTCATATGTTTAGTGGTCATTTCTTCTGGAAATTATTTTTGCATCATTTCTACACTGTACCTGTTTTGGAGAACACTAATAATAAAGTAAAAAGGAGCCTGTTTTTAAAAACTCAAAATGGCAATTGAGTGATTTAGTTCCAAACAAAAGCTTTTTTGGTACTTACCATATAGGTCTCAAAAAATTATGTGCTGCAGTAATGAATAAAATATATTTTTTACAGTGAAATAGTTGATCCCTGTGTTCACTGTAGACAAAACATTCACATTTGTCACAAAAGAAGCAGCAGAAGCCAAGCCATCTGGATAATGACTTCCATAATGATTTCCCAGGGGCCTAATATTAATTCTTGTGTCTTTATGTTAATTATAATGTTTACAGCTTCTCTGTGGAGGTCAGTTATTTAAATAGAATGGAGCAGGAAGGTGAGAGGGATGGGGGAATAACATGTACAGAGTTGAGAATTTGTAACTTGGAAGCAAGTCTTCAGGTCTTTACAAGCCTGGCCCCCAACAGCCAATGGTTTTGTTCTCTGAACATATTTATTCTGGATTGAATGGACCCATTGAGGAAATCCTTAGGCTATTTATTTCTGAGCTGAGCTAGTGGATGTTTTGAGAACTGATGAGCAGTATGAAGTGAAACAGAGCTGGGAGCCACCTCTGAGTACCGCAGAAGGCATTTTCCTAACCCAAATGTGGAAAAACCTGGCTTGCAAAGCACATGTTTAAGGGGATGGAGATCAGCGTGTTTGGATTTGGGACTGACTTGAAAAACCCAGGACAGAGCATAGATTCTCTATATGGCCTCTCCACAAGGAGGCATCTGAGGACAGGCCCTGTCAAGCTTTGAGCATCTTCTCTGCCCGAGACCACATGTTAGGGACCAAGCAGGTGAAGGCAATCACTGTACAAAAGTAGATGGGAGGGATGGGAAGAAATGGAGTCAGTGAGCATCAAATCCCGACTCTACCTTACCAGCTGGGTGACCTTATGCAGGTTAATTTAACTGTCTGTGCCTCTATTTCTTGGGGATAGTGATGGTGTCTATCTCACAGGAATATTGAAATAATGAAGCTCTTAGCACATAGGGTATGGTGGCTTTTAATACTTTTTAATATGATTTATTACAATTCCTGCCTTTGAAGAGCTCCCAAGCTGTCAATCTCCAAGACAGTCTCCATCAGTCCTGAAATTTTGTTGATTCATTCAACAAACATTATGCGTGCCTATTATGTGCCAAGGGATACCCTGGATAATAAGACAGATAAAATTAAGTAAAATAATTATAGATTGGAGAAAGTGCTTTGAAGAAACATAACGGTTCAAAGAAAGAGATTAGCCACAGGGATGCTAACGTAGAGAGGATAATCAGAAAAGTTTTCTCAGAAGAAGAGATGTTTACACTCAACAAAAAGATGGATAAGAGTGTTCCAGGCATAAGGAACCCAAAGGAAAGGATCCCAAGATGAGATAGCTTGCTGTAGGATGCATCTGAGAGTCAAGGGGTCTGAAGCCCGGTGGAGGGAGGGTCGCATGGGAAAGGGCTGGAGAGAGAGATGGGAGGCCCATTGCACAGAGGGAACTTCTAGTATTGTTGGTATTATTATCTCCACCAAACCCTTATGAATCTTCCCAGCCAACTTATTTTCATGCTTTATTTTTCATGTACTCTGAGCGCAATTTCATCAAAACCACCCTTGCCTTAGGTTTTGGATTTCAAAGCTTCAGTTTATTTTGTTTTATTTTCATATTATTTTAATCATATGCTTTTTATTTCTCCCTTACCACCCCACCCTAAAATATCCCCAGAAAAGGATGGAGACCTAAAGACTCAAGTTGAAAAGCTCTGGAGAGAAGTCAATGCCCTGAAGGAAATACAGGCTCTGCAGACAGGTAAGACCTCATCTCATCGATGCCTGTCTCAAAGGAGATAGGGGTGAGATTTTGATTTCCTAGCAATTCCAACCATACCTAGAGTGCACGTCAAGTTCTAGGTGACATATTTTTAAAAGAGACATTGACAAGCTAGATGGTCTAGGAGAAAGGATCCAAAAGCTGAGGAGATGACTGGGAAATCAGCTTGATTTTCCACTCCTTTCTTTTATATAGAGATAAAAATAGGCATTTCAATAATACAATTTTAAAAGTCTGTTCAAAAGTCTTCTCTTATAGGCAATGAAACAGAAGTGAAGCGAGTATTAACTACCTTAAATAATTAGCATTCATTGGATGTTTACTAAGTGCTCATTGGGAGATCTGCTGAGATTCAACGAAACAGAGGGCCACAGGACTCAGGCATGTACGTCAAATGCAAATGGAAGGACATTTGGTTAGAACCACCGCTTGCCAATAGAGGGCAGCATCTGGCGTTCCTTTCTTTCTGGAGCAGAGCTCCCAGGGGTGAGGAAATGAGAGCCACACTGGGTGGTTCAGGAACAGCCTGGGCTTGCAAAGCTCATACCCACAGGGAACAATACTCTCTTCATAACTCAAAAGTAGAGCTTCGAGGGTCCCACAAGAGACCTGCCCAATTATAAGAGTTATAGCCTTCAGAGAAGACTGAAGTTACAGCTTTCAATCAAGTGCTTGTAACTCCCAGACCATCCATGTTACCAATTCAAGGTCATTTTTTACCATAAGCAATGTTGCCTAGCAACACTGGTGATATATCCCCGTTATCAGGTTTCCAGGGAAACAGAATTAGAAAGTTAAAAGAAGGTCAAATGTGCATGCAGAAGGGGAGTTTTATTAATGCTTCACCTACATGAGCACATTAATCTCTAACAATTTATGAGATACCTGCCATAGTGATTAGCCTCATTTTACAGATGAGGAAACTATGGCACAGAGAAATTAAATGATTTGCCCAAGCTTTACAAAGCTAGTAAATGTCAGAGCCTGATCCGCCCATGCTTTTTGCCTAATCTATCTTTATGTTTGGTTTATCCTGGGTAACCTAAACAATATATATAGCAGGGCTGAGTTATTTGCATAAAACATTGTCTCTTTCTATACAAACTCAGGCTTTTGTTTTTGTTTTTAATAATTATGAAATATCATTCCAGTTCTAAAAGTCCCAAAGAAATTCAGCACATAGTGCAGCTACAATAACTAACAACCATGTGTATATCAAAGCATCATGAGGTGAAAGGCCATATTTTAAGGGAGGGACAGACCTGGGTATGTGTAGCTGTAATCTTTCATGCTAAGTTATATTTTTACATGCTAAGTTGTTGCAAATCACAACTTTTCTAAGCCTTAATATCCTGATATGTAAAGATGAGAGTAATAAAATCCCACTTCATGGGACTGTTGTGATTATTATATGAGTAAAGTGCTTGGAAAAGATCAAAATTTATCTTTTTGTACATTGTATGTACAATGTCCAACACATACAAAATCTCCAGTAAATAAATGTTGATTTAGCATTACCATCATATATCATTCATTCCATATACTGGTACTTGCCAGGTCCAGTCCTGGATGTCTTATACTCAAAAAGCATTTTAATATTTCAAATCTCACATCTTTACAGTCTGTCTCCGAGGCACAAAATTTCACAAGAAATGCTACCTTGCTTCGGAAGGCTCGAAGCACTTCCATGAAGCCAATGAAGACTGTATTTCCAAGGGAGGGACCCTGGTAATCCCCAGAAACTCAGACGAAATCAATGCCCTTCGAGACTATGGTAAAAGGAGCCTGCCGGGTGTCAATGACTTTTGGCTAGGCATCAATGACCTGGTCACAGAAGGCAAGTTTGTCGATGTCAATGGAATTGCCATCTCCTTCCTCAACTGGGACCGAGCACAACCTAATGGTGGCAAGCGGGAAAACTGTGCCCTGTTCTCCCAGTCAGCTCAGGGCAAATGGAGTGATGAGGTCTGTCGGAGCAGCAAGAGGTACATATGCGAGTTTATCATCCCTTAATAGATCCTTCTCAACTGTATCTTCCAAGCATGATTTATAGGCTAATGGTTCTCAAGAATAAGTTAAATTGTCCATAGGAATACAAGAATCAGCCAATTTTGCTACCATGTTTCATTGTGATTTTTCCCTTCATGGGGCATGAGGGATCAGAAAATAATGATCCAGCTATGTTCACACTGTTAACGTGGCTTCTGCAAAATGGGCTTCAAATCCTCTTTTTCCTAGTCCCTCTCACTTGTATAGACGAGGTCTGTATTAAAAATACAATAGCCAGAAAAGCAAGCTTCTCTTGAAAGTTTAATATATATTTTGTTCATGAGAATTCTCTAAATCAGAGATTCTAGGTGCTATATAATCCAAAACCTTTTTAGTCTGATGCTCAATGTGTTCCATTCTAGCCTTAGTGCCTTGTTAGCCCATTCCCTTTTCTTGGAGTTGCTACATCGCCTGGTAGAACTTGTATCTTGTCTACCAAGTCAGAACATGAATGCCTCAGATTCTCTTTAATTTTTTTCTTCAAGACCCCTTCCCCATATACTTTTTCTTTTTAATTCCCAATCAAGATCTGAAAGGAAATGATAAGGCAGCATATTTGGTCATTTTCCCCTTCCAGCATTACATTACCACTTCCAATTTGAATGGCTAACCTTAGGCAGAACAAGAGCAGCAGATTGTATGAAAAAATGGAAAAAGAAAAAATGTCTGATTTTTCATTGCTTTAGCATCCTACTGTCCTTTATGAAATTGAAGATGTTTAATCTATATCTATCTAGATATAGATATAGATATATAGATATAGACATATAGATATATATTCATTTCTTTTTTACATACTTCATATTTCAATAATCATATATTTAAGTCTATTAGGGGCAATCTATCTTTGGAGGTTAAAAATTGGATTTCAATAAAACTATTCTGGAGTCACATCTCTGTGCAATTTTTCATTCTGCCAAATGCTATTCCCATTAAATTATTTAACTAGATTGTGTAAAATAACTTCATTGCTTACTATGAAATTACAATGTTTAGGCTTGGGAGAAATGGGTTTTTTTAAAGCAAATAATTTTAAGTATATTCTGTACTTCAAAAGCAAACAATTTTAAGTATATTCTGTTCTTCAAATATCATTTTTTTTCTTTAAATATTGAATGTATTTTGTATTATCATTCTCTGCAAACTTTAACTACATGTGCTTGGAATTATGTTTTGGTTCTTTCAATTGTACAATAATAAAGCCTGAATTCTGATCAATCTGGATGTATCTGAATATTGATTATAGTTTCTCAAAATATGTTGGTTTATATCAAATTTGACACAATTCAGGGGGTACTCATGATTTACATGTACTAGGAAAATAATTTTACCTGACAATACAGAGGAAAAGTCTGTGGGGGAAGAGGGGCACTTTAAAAAGAAAATTATATCTGCAATTGTTTATGGTTAACCCTGGCCAATGGGTCAACTCCAATACAATCATAATCTCCTCAAAGATGATGACAATGAAACTGACACCATTATAATTAGCTAGTTATTAATAATAGGAAAGGAGCAAAAGAAAGGCCAGACATTATAAACATTTCCACCAGGAAGCTGCAATTTCACATTCTTCAGGGAACCACCAACCCATTCCTCACAGATTATTGGGGGAAGGGTTCCAACAAATGGGAGATAGATACACACCCAGTGAAGTTGGGGTGACTAGGGAAAGTGCCTGTCAATCAAACCTGGGAACAAAGAGCATTGGCCAGAATGGGTGGGGCCACTGTAAACCCACAAAATTCGGGGGATACATAATCCCCCAAACAAAGGAGTTTGCTTTTCTTGTGACTCTTGGCTTTGAGGCTTTCTTGTTCCTGTTCCTTGCATTCACCCATGTTTTCTCCAAGCTATGTGGCCCTGTGAACCCCACATAAAAACGGACTGATGGGCTGCAGCTTCGAACACACACTAAACTAGCCTAACGTTGTATTGGACTGTGCAGACATGGAATGGAAGCTCTGGACACTGGCTTTGATTCTAGCCCTATTGAAGCCATAGCTACACTTCTTTCTTGGGGGAAGGAAGGGAAATGGGACCTTGGAAACTTCAGGGTTTGATTCCACAGAAAGAAAGCTTTCTACAACATCTCATCCTCCCACGTGACTCTCAGAAAATTCTTTTTCTTGTGATATCATGAGAAGCCCACTCCCACAAGCAACAGATGGGAACATGGACCTCTCCCCACTGATAACAAAATTAGTAGACATTGTAGTATATTCTCATCACATTCCAGGCACTGTCCTAATTTTAAATAATTATTAATCTTTAGAACAACTCTGGGAATTAGGCTCTGGAACAATTTCATTTCATAGAAGAATAAACTGAAGGAGAGAGATATAGTAACCTGTCCTATAAGTCACAGGACAGGAAGTAGTGGAGTTGTAACCAGAACTCAACAAGTTGCTCAGATCCTACACCCTTAGCAGCTATAGGGAGATATGATAAGATCAAGTTTATTCAACTAGGCACTGGAAGTGGACTCTAACCTGTTCTCCCAATTCCCTCATATGGGGTAGCAATTTGGGCAAACAGCTGATCTTGATAAGGCACTCAGTCTGAGGCTGCTTCCCAAAGGGCTGAATAAAGACAACCATGGCTCACACAAATCAGTGTCAGAGTTTGGGTTTCTAGGACATGGAGTTAATAATATCATCCTCCCTGAGCACCCCAATCAGAAAGCTACAGAGAAGAAGCTTAATTCAAAGAAATAGATGAAATTTAGTGAAGGGAAATCAAGATGATTTAGCAAGACAATGAGCACATGGATGAGAGATACAGCGGGACGGGAAGGAGTGGATTAAGGGATTACCTGGCTGGCCCAAGGTCAATCTCATGACCTTGACTTCATTGTTCACACCAATAAGATTCACTAACTTAGATTGCTCTCGGTCTATTTTTGCCAGTTAGGCACTCTTAAGCAAACAATTGGTCTTTATGCAAAATTGAGAAATGGGTCTTTACTCTTAGGCCAACTTTTCTGTCTCCATGAAAGCTGCCTGGACTATAGAGTGGAAAAACATTCTGAAGTTTGGTGGAAAGAGTGCCAGGAACAATTAGCAACGTTTCTCACAAGTTCATAGTTTCTCACAAGTTCACATTTGACACCTAATTGTCATCCCTACTGTAAACAACTGCAGATATCAGTTACATTCAAAACTCAACAACCCTTACCAGGAAGCTGATTCTGATCTCTAAAGCAGTGCTTTTCAAATTTTTGTGCTAACAAACCACCTGGGGACCTTGTTAAACTTCGGATCCCATAGGTCTGGATTGAGACTCTAGATTCGGCATTTGTAAAAGCTTCCAGTGGAAGCCAACAGTACTAGACCACACATGACAAGCTGATAGCAAGGGCCTAACTGTTACTTGCCCAGAGACAGTTTCTGATGGATTCCAGCAATTTTTTTTTAGGTTCTTTTTTTTTTTCTTAATAGTTTTTTTTTTTAATTAAATCTTTATTGTTCAGATTATTACAGTTGTTCCTCTTTTTTCCTCCCATAGCTCCTCTCCACCCGGTTCCCACCCCACCCTCGGCCCTTAACCTCCCCCACTGTCCTCATCCATAGCTGTACGATTTTTGTCCAGTCTCTTCCCACACCCCCCACACTTCTTTCCCCCCCGAGAATAGTCAGTCCACTCCCTTTCTATGCCCCTGATTCTATTATATTCACCAGTTTATTCTGTTCATCAGATTATTTATTCACTTGATTTTTAGATTCACTTGTTGATAGATGTGTATTTGTTGTTCATAATTTGTATCTTTACCTTTTTCTTCTTCCTCTTCTTAAAGGATACCTTTCAGCATTTCATATAATACTGGTTTGGTGGTGATGAACTCCTTTAGCTTTTTCTTATCTGTGAAGCTCTTTATCTGACCTTCAATTCTGAATGATAGCTTTGCTGGGTAAAGTAATCTAGGTTGTAGGTTCTTGGTATTCATCACTTTGAATATTTCTTGCCACTCCCTTATGGCCTGCATAGTTTCTGTTGAGAAATCAGCTGACAGTCGTATGGGTACTCCCTTGTAGGTAACTGACTGTCTTTCTCTTGCTGCTTTTAAGATTCTCTCTTTGTCTTTTGCTCTTGGCATTTTAATTATGATGTGTCTTGGTGTGGTCCTCTTTGGATTCCTTTTGTTTGGGGTTCTCTCTGCGTTTCCTTGTAAGTCTATTTCTTTCACCAGGTAGGGGAAGTTTTCTGTCATTATTTCTTCAAATAGGTTTTCAATATCTTGTTCTCTCTCTTCTTCTGGCACGCCCATAATTCAGATGTTGGTACGTTTGAAGTTGTCCCAGAGGCTCCTTACACTATCTTCATATTTTTGGATTCTTTTTTCTTTTTGTTTTTCCGGTTGGGTGTTTTTTCTTCTTCGTATTTCAAATCTTTGACTTGATTCTTGCGATCTTCTAGTCTGCTGTTGGAACTCTGTATAATATTTTTTATTTCAGTCAGTGTATGCTTAATTTCTAGTTGATCCTTTTTCATAACCTCTAGGGTCTCACTAGATTCCTTGAGGGTCTCATTAAGTTTATCAGTGGTTTCTAGAGAATTCTTGAAAAACCTTAAAAGTGTGGTTTTGAACTCTATATCCAGTAGTTTGCTTTCCTCCATTTCTATCATTTGTGACCTGTTTCTTTGTCTTCGCATTTTTTATGCTTCCCTGTGTTGATAGAGTGGCTTTCTGTGTTAGGTGTCCTATAGGGCCCAGTGGCTCAGCCTCCCCAATTACCTGAGGTGGACACTCTTGGTGCACCCCTATGTGGGCTTTGTGCACAGTCTTGTTGTAGTTAACCCTTAATTGTTGTAGGTATCACTGGGAGGAATTGACCTCCAGGTCAATTGACTGTGAGAATCAGCTGTGTCTGCAGTGGGAGAATTTCTGTGCTGGAGACACCCTTCTGGGGCAAGACTTGCTTCAGTGGGGTTTTGGTGCTCACTGAGTATGCCCCTGAGTGTGTCCCTTATGGATCTTAGGAGTTGTAATCTGGATGGTCCCACTCTGACCACTGGCTACACTGGCTCTTGGATCTCTAAGGAGGTGCTAATTTAGCCTCTGCCTGAGGCTACCCAGCAGGATCCCAGCTGTGAAGCAATGCAGGCTGCTGTGGGGCCTTGGGCCTTCTTTTGGAAGTTCTGGGTTTCTCTGACCCAGCTGCAGTTTGTTAGGTAATTTTCAGATTGCAAAGGGCCAGGCCTTTCATATGCAAAAGCCTCTGCACAGAGCTTGGGTGGGGGGAGGTCTCTGGGGATCAACAGGGCGGAGCAAGCAGCTATGGCTCCTCCTCAGTCCTACCCTAAGAGGCCCCGCTTCTCAGTGTCCCGGTAATCGCTGCAAGTAACTCTGAGAGAAAGCCGCCCTCGAGTTCCGACCGATGCCAGACAGTCCAGTTTCTCCTGTATGAGTCTGGGTCCCCAGAGACTCACCCAGAACTGGAGTTCAGAGAAGTCAGGAGCTTGAGACTCCCTCCTGATTGAAAAAAACAACCGTGTCCTAAGTTTCCAGCCCTTTCCACGTGCGCCGAGTCCTCAGCTGCCAGCCCTTTCTGCGTGCGCCTCCGTACCTCTGCACTTTACTTCCACACTGCACCTCCTCTGAGTCTCAGTGTGCTTTTATCTTTCCTTCTAGTTGTAGAATTTCCACTCAGCCAGCCTTCCTGTGGTTCTGGCTGATGTCTGTTTTCTCTTTTAGTTGTATTTTTGAAGTGGTTGTGCGAGGCAGCAATTTCCGGTGTTTACCTATGCCACCATCTTGGTTTTTCCTTCTGAATTCCAGCAATTTTGCTTCTCTTTAACTCAAAAGTCAAGGGTAGGATCTACCGTTTGAGTGAAAAATAATACGAAGCAATTTTTCCCACAGGTGCTTCCATCTATACCATTAAATGAGGTACAAAGTAAAAATCAATTAGTTAAAGAAAACATCAATAAGAGAGTGATTTGAAGGAGGATTTATTGCAGTGGTTCTCAACCTTGGCTGCACATTAGAATCACCTGGGAATCTTTTTAAAATCCTGATTTCTGGGCCTCATCCTCCAGAAATTGTTTCTTTGTTACTAATGTTGTAGCGTCACCCCATAACAAAGAAACAGAATTTCCAGAGGATGAGGCCCAGAAATCAGGATTTTAAAAAGATTCCCAGGTGATTCTAATGTGCAGCCAAGGTTGAGAACCACTGATTTATTGCAAGGCTCAATGGTTCCTTTCTCTTCCCTAGCACTGCTGAATAGCATTTCTCAAACAAAACAAAAAAATAAAGATACAGCCTTTCTTACATTCAGATTGTTAGGTCTGATCAAATAATTGAATGGATATCCCCTCCCCTGGGAAACTGACCTTTAGATCATTTCCAACTGATATTCCCTTTAGACCACATTCCATTTGCTAAGACCAGTAACTTTCCCCTCTGACTTGCCCAGGATCTAGACCCGCCCGGTGAAAAAGCCTGCCTAGTGCCATTTTGGGGCTCGGCCCACTGCTGGGGCACCCACAGCAGATTGTGCTGGACCCCGCAGCATCACCTTCTTCCGGCCACTGAGAGTGGACATCAACAACACAGAGGGGCCTGTTGGCATAGGGGCCACTTTTTCACTTCGTTTGGCTGAGTCTCCTAGAGAGGAAGGGATAGTGACTTGGCTTCTGCCTTCTGTTGGGCACTCAGGGGAGGAAGGGTCTGGGAAAATAGACTGTCCCCTGTCTTAGCCTCTTGAACCCCAACACCTGCTGACCACCAGGATCCAGTGACAACTAATGGCCATGACTGCCTTCTCTCCTTGCCTAGTAATGGCAAAGCTAAAGCTACCCTACCAGCTTTTTTTTTTTTTTTAACAGGAGCAAGCAATTCACAAGATAATTTTTTCCCTCATTTGTAAATGGCAGGTAATATCTGAGACCATCTAGAAAATGGGATAATACTCCCACCCCATTAAAGATTTTATGACGATTTTATGAGACAGTGCGGCTAGAAAGGCACTGCACAGTCTGTTGCTCGTAGGAGATGCTTAGAAAATGAAAATGATCATCACCAGCTGCAAACTGATTCCTAAGAACCGGGGGAAAGGACCCTCATAATTTTAGAAGCAATTGCTCTAATATCAAATATCAGGTGGCTCTGAGAAAAGAGAAATTACCTGAGTACATCAAAGAATAATGAGAAGTTTTAAATGACAGTAATTTCCAAGGTGTGGCTTTAGCCAGAATGAGCCATCTAAGTCAGCCCTAGAGTTTCCCTGTGGAGAGTGAACACTCTCAATTTTAAAATGTGTTATCTTTTAGCATAATATCATTTTCAAAAAATCCAGGCTACCATTTAACCTTATGACACTTTGGGTTTTACTGATAAAAACATATATGGCATAATAAGCCATGATTTTGTAAAATTTTCTGAGTCTCACTGTGTGATAACTCAAATTTATCTAGTGATTTTTTTCTTTATGCATATTTTATCTCACAATAAACATATGATGTTGGTTTTTACTATATGTCACTTTAGTAATGAGCAAATTAAGGGTGAAAGAGATCAAGTAATTTGTTAAGGTTTCAAAGTTGGGAAGTTGTGGAACCAAGATTAGAATCCATATTCAAAAGACTCTGGGGCCAGTGTTCTTCCTAACAGCCCAGGCTGCCACTCCCTTGCCATGCCATACAGGTTAAAATTAGCATGTGGCTAAATTATCTCATTAATCTAATAGCACTATTAACATGTACTATCACTTTTATGTAGATAAGTCTAGAGAGCAGACTCTCAAGGTCAATCACCCAAAGGAGGAGTTCCAAGCAGGACTAACTTATAAAACACTCATGTTGTGCACAGCTGTTACTGACAGGAGCGTCACAGTAATAAAAAACAAAACAGACTCTGGGCATTGAAATACACACATCATCTTATCTACATATTTATTAAGTTTATATCAGGCACTATTCTAGATTTTTAGGCATACAGCCATTAACAAACACACACGATTGAAAGGGAATGAATTAAACTGTTAATAGCTGGGTGGTAAAATTTTATGGGTGAATTTTATTTTCTTTGTGTTTTTCTTATTTTACTCACTTTCTAAAATGAGCATAGATTACTTTTAAAACAAGAACAATGTTTTATATATGTAAGTGGATTTCAGTGGACCAGCTTATTTTTTGATACGTTGATGCTTGTCAAACACATTTACAACTGCCCCCACTGATATGAGAGCTTAACATTTTTATAGCCAAGATGTCCACTGACTTATGTTGCAGCCTACTTTGTAGAAAAAAACAAAGACTTTTTAAAAAAATATGTTTTTATTGACTTTAGAGAGAGAGAAAGGGAGAGAGAGAGAGAAACAGATTGGCTGCCTCCTGCATGCCCCCTCCTAGGGATCGAGCCCACAACCCAAGCATGTGACCTGACTGGGAATCCCACCAGCGACCTCTTTGTGCATGGGACAATGCTCAACCAAATGCCCAAGTAAAACAAAGTCATTTTTAATAGCTAGACTTTGTCCACCAATTCAAAGAAAGGGGGTGGGAGGAAGAGAAAAATAATCATGTGAAGTGGAGACCAGGTCTTGAGAACATTTTCATTCACCAGTAACATGGATTCAGTACCCAGAGACCATATGTCACCTCAAGTTATAAAGTAGGGAGTAGGTTATGACTGAGGAGACTCAACCTCAGAAGAGGGGAACAAAAGCAATACTTACATGTGCAAATTTTGTAGGGAAATTTCGACCAGAGGCAAAACAATGTCATACTTATACTTCCCTCCTTTCACTTATTTCAAATATTTTCTACTGACTTACATTTGCCTAGCAATTTGTACAGACCAAAAGCTCAGTCAAGAAATTTAAGAAAAGATGTGAAAGGAAAACTAAAAAATTCAAAGGATTCTTCCCCTGAATTCAAAAATTGCCAGAGAAGAACACAGGTAAAGGAGGACATTCTCAGTAAATAATGTCTTCCCAGCTCCAGAGAGAAGAAATCCTCTTTTGTGTTTAATCTACACTCTTCCAGCCATCTTTGAAGCCCCCTCGTTCAGCCCACTCTGAAAGGCTTTTCTGTATTTCAGAGTACTAAGTGTTTATACTGTCAGTCTCTTAAAAGCCGCTTTGCTGAGAAAGTGTGTGTGTGCGCGCACCTTAAGTGGGGTGAGATCTGTATACTACCAGCAGTGGAGAAAATGTGAAAAATTCAAGTAGCTCTTTTGCCAGTGGGAAAATCAAAGCTGATGGTCAAGTTAAATTGATGTGTGAGCAATAACCCAATGATAGCAGACTGTGTTGGAGTCATAATTATCTCTTTACAGATGCCAAGGGCACAGGCAGACATTTTTACGAGCTCTGTGGATATTTATTCAAGCATGTCTGGCTTGGTTTATCTAGAGCTTTTGGTATTTGTTGGCAATTTTCTATGTTAAGAAAATATTTTTTAATCAGATCAAGTTTATAGTGGTCAAAGGTCAAACAACTAATTAAAATTAACAGCAGCCCCAAATAAATGAATAACTTCCAACAAACTAGAGAGGGGGGTTATCTCAGGTTGGCAGTTCTCTAAATTAAAGAGCTCTGTCATTAAGCAGTAAATCTCACTTGGCTGAAGTGCTCAGAAATAAAAGGTTTCTGTGGTTTAGCTGTTGTTGAGTTGTTGGGTACAAGAAGAATAATCATTCTCAACATCATATTCAATGACAGCAGCAAAGTAATTAAGGCTCTGAGGTCAGACAGACCCAGGTAGAAACCAAGCTTCCTTTACTTACTAACTAGAAAACTTGTCTGAGTTAACGGGGCACATTAACATCTGCAAGGCTCATTTCTCATCTGTAGATAAAAATTAAAATAGCACCTACCTCTCTGGGTTATTGTAGAAATTGAGTAAGACGATGTCCATAAGCTCCTTAGCAGATATCCATAAGGATGCAATAAATGCTAGCTATTCTTGTTCTTTTTGTCATCCCACTGTGAGCATATTTCCCCAAATGTAGAGAAGACACTACACACACACACTCCACCCAAGGCAGATGCTAGACTCTCCAAGGAGGCCAAGAAAAGCCAAGCCCCTGGAGAGTATTCTTAGCTGCCCTGTGGCCATATTATCAGATCCCAAATCCTGTGTGCTCACCTATGACAAACACTGGAAGGTAGCCTGATGTAGAGCAGAGTAACAATTAGTCAACCTGAGTTCATATATGGGCTCCTCCAGTGACTCATGGCCAGATGAGATAAGGCAAATTTCTTAATTTCTCAGATACTCAGTGTCCTCCCTTAAAAATTGCATATACTTGCTATAGTGGGATGGCTCAGTTGGTTAGAGCACTGTTCTCTACACCAAAAGGCTGCAGTTGGATTCCTGGTCAGGTCACATGCCTAGGTTGCAGGTTCAATCCCTGGTCAGGGCACATATCTAGGTTGCAGTTCAATACCAGGTCAGGGTACATCTCTCTCACAGTGACGTTTCTCTCTCTCTCTCTCTCCTTCCCTGTCCAAAAAAAAATCAATAAAATCATATCCTTGGGTGGTAATTAAAAAAAGATGATAAACTTAAAAAGACATTGAATATACTTGGCAAAGCTGAAAGGATTATTGTTGAAGATTAAATGGAATAAGGTATGTGAATGTGTCAAGTACAGTGCATGGGACAAAGTAGATGCTTAGTTAGCATTGGTTTACTTCCTGGCACTGAATTTGGGGTAGCCCTGTTCTGAGGGCTCCCTATCCAGACCACAAACCTGTGAGGTGCTTCTAGTATAATCTCATAAATGGAAACATGCAGAAGGTAGTCATTTTATCCCCACAAAAAGAGTATGTGTGCTTATGACACAGCAAATAATCATGCACTAAAGAGGCAGCATGGGCAGAAAGATGCTTTGGACATGTGACTAAGCATGAGGTGAGCTGAGAGGGGATAGGAAAGGGATACTTTGATAATTAAATATCTAAGTGGCATTCATAGTCAGTCCCTTTCTCTCAGCTTCAGTTTTATTCTGGAGGGGGGGGGATGGAAATCTAGCCTATCCCATGTGGCTCAGTGGTTGAGCATTGACCTACATACCAGGAGGTCACCAGTTCGATTCTAGGTCAGGGCACATGCCTGGGTTTAGGGCTCAATCCCCAGTGCGGGGGACGCAAGAGGCAGCCAATCCATGATGATGTTTCTCTCTCATTGATGTTTCTATTTCTCTTTCCCTCTCCTTTCCTCTCTCTCTAAAAATCAATGAAACATATCTTTTTTTTTAAGGAAATCTAACTAGAGTATTTTTCACAGATCTTTCAACTCTGAAAATTCTGCCATTCTAGTCAGAGTTGATCTTTTCTTTCAAAGTAAAAGAAGTGGACTGGTGGGAGGGGAGAAGCTGAGGGCTCTTCTGTCAGCCCTCTCTTATCTACCTCACCCTCCTCTGATGGTTCCCCCCCTGAGATAGGAACAGTCCCCCTCTCACATGCTTAAAGTTAAAATGAATTTTTAGTGTCTTCCTTGACCATCCACAGAGAATTTTTTTAGAGAGGAATGAGGAAGAGCCTCACTGTATAAACAAGAACAAAGCATCCCTGGTATTTATTAAATAAATGTCACCTCTTATTCTCTCTGTGACCAAGGATAAGTTTTTCAAATTTCCTAACCTTTAGTTGTCTGGTTTTTTTTTTTTTTTTTTTTTTTTTTTTTTAATATATTTTATTGATTCTCTACAGAGAGGAAGGGAGAGAGAGATAGAGAGTTAGAAACATCGATGAGAGAGAAACATCGACCAGCCGCCTCCTGCACATCTCCCACTGGGGATGTGCCCGCAACCCAGGTACATGCCCTTGACCGGAATCGAACCTGGGACCTTTCAGTCCGCAGGCCGACGCTCTATCCACTGAGCCAAACCGGTTTCGGCAGTTGTCTGGTTTAATAAAAATAAAAGTCAGTTGAGAGAATGGACAATACCAACCTCATAGTGTGAGAGGTAAATTGGGTAATACATGCTTTGAAGAGCCTGACACAAAGAAAATGCTCAGTAAATGTTCACTTCCCTTCCTTTAATTTTCTTTTTCTTTTGTGCACTGGGGAAAGAAGGGGGTAGGAAGCAGGGGGGAGAGCCTCAAAGGGACTATTGGGCTATTGAGAGTACAGATACCTTTTATTCTTCCCTCCCCTGCTGGCCCAATTGCCCCTAACGTCCCTCCCCTGCAGACCTGGCTCCCCCCAACTGCTCTCCCCTGCAGGCCTGGTCGCCCCCAACTGTCCTCCCCTGCAGGCCTGGTCGCCCCCAACTGCCCTCCCCTGCAGGCCTGATGGCCCCCAACTGCCCTCCTTTGCAGGCCTGATCCCTCCCTACTGCCCTCCCCTGCTGGCCATCTTGTGTCCACATGGGGGCGGCCATCTTTGACCACATGGGGGCAGCCATCTTGTGTGTTGGAGTGATGGTCAATTTGCATATTAATCTTTTATTAGATAGGACTAGTATACATAACCCATGAACACAGACAATAGTGGAGTGAAGGCCTAGGGAGGGGATGAAGGTGGGGAGGAGGGTAGACAAGGGGGAAAAAGGGAGAACATCTGTAATATTTTAAACAATAAAGATAAATTTAAAAATAAAAGAAAAATAGATGATATTAAAAAGAAACCTGACTTATGACACTCTAAAAGCCTTGTTGTCCTTATCTCTAAAATGCGCATGGTAACTGTACTTGCATAGTAGGAAGCAATGGGATAATGGCAGGAAAGTGTTTAGCACAGGGTCTGACACAGTTAGTAACCCCTCCCAGAATCCCCAGGTTGATCTAGAGAATCAATGCAATTAGGATAAAAATCCAAGCTAGTTTCTTAGCAGAAAAAAAAGGACGAAAAACATATAAGCATTGACCAGCTGATCCTAACATTCATATGAAAATTTGCAGGGAACCAGAAAAGACAAAACAATCTGAAAAAAGAAAAAGATTGGAGAACTCACATATCCCAAATGCAAAAGTTAGTACAAAGGTCGAGTAACCAAGATAGTGTGATACTGCAATAAGGATACACATGGATCAATGGAATAGAATTGAGAGTCCCAGCAATAAACTTGTATATTTATGAGTAACTGATTTTTTTTACAAGGATGCCAACATCATTCAGTGGAGAAAAATTCTTTTCAATAAGTGATGCTGAGACAACTGGGTAGCTATTAGAATCCATTTGGAGCCTTTCCTCACACCATATATCAAAATTAACTCAAAATGGATACAAGACCTAAACATAAGAGCTAAAACTATAAAATTCTTATAAGAAAACCTAAGTGTAAATCTTTGTGATTTTGAATTGGGCAATGATGCTTCAAGCAACAAAAGAAAAAAAATGATGTGTTAGATTTCATCAAAATTAAAACCTCTGTGCTTGACAGGAAAAAAAAAAGAAAGAACAGACAACCATCAGAATGGGATAAAGTATGTGCACATCATGTATCTGATAGAGGATTTGTATCTACAATATTTAAAGAACTCTTTACGATTCGGCAATAAAAAGACAATCCAATTTAAAAATGAGCAAAGATTATATTCTACATTGAAAATTATTCCTGCACATGAGTTATCTAACCTTCTAGGTTGGAGGGCACACACTGTGTTTTATTCCTTTCTGCATCTCCAGCACCTACCAAATGAATGGCCAAAAACAAGGATTTTGAAATAGGAGACCTATGTTCAAGTATAACTCTGATACTTACTTAACAAGCCCTTTGATCCTGGACAAGTTACTTCCCTCCCAGCTGCAAACGAAGTGCAATTCACATTTCTGCCAAGAATATTTTTGCCATCTCCCCCTCCCACTTGACAGTTACCAAAACAATTTCTCAGAACACAAAATGAGACAATCAAAGAGGCAATGGCTGTTCCTAGGAGATGATCTCAATTTGGAAAGATAGGACAATGTGATATTTTAGCTTCCATTCTTCACCAGGCCTAGAGATCTGGAAGAGCTGACTTTGGTAAACATTCCTACCCTTTGCTGACTTCTGCCATTTCCCCCAGGGTGCCATTTGAAGGCTCTGAAGTAAGTGGGGTATCCCAGCAGGTCTCATCCCAGTCACTGGAAACTGTAGAGGAGAAAGATTAATTTTCCCTTTACCCTTTTCGGTGAGTACCTGGCTAAGACCCCTTTTTCTCTAGGGCACCTCATAAGCTTATCTAAGATGGTTAAAAGTTCTCCACTGAGGCCACTATAAGTCAAGATTATCTTTGGTAAGTTTAATCTGCTTGTTCAAACTTCACACACAATTTTACTCATCTTTGGCCTCACACTAGACCCAGTCTGGTTTCTAAGTCATACCTGGCCCAACCCCAGATCCAGTGGTCCAGTTTCTAAGTTAGATCCTGTCTGACTCTGGACCTGGTCCCATTTCTAAGTCAGACCCAGTTTCACTCGTTTCCAGACCCTGTCCAGAAATAAAGGGCTCACATAAAGTCTGAAACTCCTAACGCAAAGCTGGGGAGCTAGGATCCGGGGTCCGAGAGGGCCTTGCCCAGCACCTCCTGAGGCAGCAATAAAGCAGCCAGCCAGGGGCTCAGCAGGTACCTTCCCCTGGTTGCTCATTGCTCCTGAGGATTGTCGGGGGTCTTCTCTGGTTCCCTCTGACACCAGAACTGTTAAAAGATAAACTGGGGCATACTAACAATTTCAAGAGTTTATTTGAGCAAAAATCAATTCAGATCAGGCAGCACATAACCAGAAGTGGTTGGGAGCGCTCCACCAACACCAGCTCTGGGAGCTGCTTTTATAGAGAAAGGGCAGAAACAAAGTAAGACAACTACTGGTTGGCTTTGGCTTAAAGCCTAGTTGGCTGTTGTGATTGGTTGTCCTCAGTGCTGTGATTCTGTAACCTGAAGCATTTGCAAGCTTACATTTTGGGTTGCTTTTGTAGACTGCCCCAAGATGGGAGCCACCTCATTCCAATGGCCTCCTTGTTTAATTAATTTAACACCCGTAAACATAAGTAAAGTGTTTTTCAAGAGCTCTACGATCATTCTAGTGAACATTGAACCTGAGAGGGGTCATGAGAACCCCTAGTTCTGTAGTTGCTCAGGAAGAAGTGTGAGTAGCCTGGGCACCCTGTTGTTGGCTGGTGTCTGAAGTGGGCGCAGTCTTTTGGGACTGAGCCCTTAACCTATGGGTTCTGTGTAAATTCTGTGTAGATAGTGTTAGAATTGAATTGAAGTTAGTGGTGTTGGAGGGTTAGTGGGTGTTGGAAAAAACCTCAGAGAGAAGCCTACAGGAGCACCACTTGCTGTCTGTGAGAGCCTGTAACTCTCCTCTTGGGCTAAGATGCTTTCATTTCTTGCCGGCTGGGTCTCAGGAGCAGGAGGTGTGGCACTCAAGATGGCAGCTTCACGCATTTTATAGGGAAAAGAATCTGTTTTGAGCTTCACCTCTGGAATAGAAAGTGACCTGCTAAACTGATACAACCCAGGCAACAGAGGAATTAGGGTGTCAGTGACAAGTTTCTCCCCCTGTTCGTGCTGGTTCCTGGGGTTGCTGGGGCTCCTGATGTGTGCACTGCCAGCCAGAGGGAGGAGGCTCAGCAGTTGCCACAGGGAGTGAGACTG
Source organism: Myotis lucifugus (assembly GCF_000147115.1). Classification (NCBI taxonomy): domain Eukaryota; kingdom Metazoa; phylum Chordata; class Mammalia; order Chiroptera; family Vespertilionidae; genus Myotis; species Myotis lucifugus. The sequence goes on along the minus strand of NW_005871083.1, from coordinate 6,906,119 downwards.
AGCCACCTGGAGTGAGACTGAGCCACCTGGAAACCCCAGCAGGTCTCCTCCAGGGAGGCCAGGCCTACTCCATCCCACTGAGCTTCTCTGAGGACACCAGGTTGCTGTTCTTGGTGTTTAATTCTTTCAGACCCCATTCAGTATCACCAAGAGCCAGACAGGTTCTAGTGCCCAATTATAGGGTCAATCCCACCGCTCTTCTTTTCTCTGGGGACTTACAGTTAGGAATTGGGCAACTCTTCCTTTTTAAATCCTCAAATCTCAAAGGATCTGATTGATTATATTCCCTTCTTCAAACAACAGGGGATACCAATCTCCTTCCAAATGAGAACTATAGTGTTGAAACAGCCAGGGGCAATATGCAAACAAGTAGGCGTGGCTGTGTCCCAGCAAAACAACGTTCTTCACAAATGCAGGCAGCCAGCAGATTTGACCTGTGGACTGTAGATTGCCAGCCTCAGATTTACACAGAAGCCCAAATGACTGCCTTTGTGCCTTTCTGATTATTTGGGGCTTTCTGGGGCTTTGTCTACTTTAATTTATTTTAGTATGCAACATGTTAGTCATAAAGTACTTCCCAGTTAAAATTCTGTGTACTTACTGAACTCTGTTTTCTCCCCCTGTTTATATGTGTGACTTGGAAAAAAGAATGTAGTTCCTTAGTTGCTATTTGCGTTTATTAGCACAGCAGCTATAAAATGCAAATAAAAAAGGCAACTGGTTATTCTTAATGATTGTCCTCATTCTAGTAAACTGATCCTGGAAATGCTTACATAGAACTTCCAAAGATCGCGGGTAGTCACACCAATGTATTAGGTTCCATCAGGGATAACTGCATTTTAAAATTCTGTTCCATGTAATTTAAGAGTACAGTGGAATCTCGGTTCTCGAACTTACTGCATTCCAGAAGGCTGTTCCAGAAGCCATTTGTGCGAAAACCGAATCATTTTTTCCCATTAGAAATAATGTAAATTGAATTAATCTGTTACAGATCCCCAAATGATTCTGTTTTAACCTTTCTTATATTCAGTACATGGTACTGTTTAATCTATAAACACTTCTTTTCTTAAATTTATCGAACCACTCCCTACTAGCTGAAACTATCACTGCCTCCAAAATGCTATCATTGGCTAACTGCTTTTGTTTATCTCATCAACAGTTTTTCTACCTACTCAATTGCCTGGGATTGTTGTTTTGTGAGCACTTTCACACCCTTAGCAACATTAGCATTCTTGATGACCTCTTTGTTTTAAAATTCTGCTAATTATAGATTTCCCCAGCAACAAAAGCATTCTCTTCTTTGTTGCCTGAGAGATGCTTTTTGTCATGTTGAGGTATCAGCATGAAAGGGTTGTCAGGTTGAAAACTAAAGTTTTGATCCACAACGGAGACAATTTTTCTGTGAACAACTTGGGTGAGAATCAAATTGTTCTGGATGGAAGACATTTGAGAATCAACGTTTGACTGAATAAGACCTCTCTTGTCCAGCTGGTGTTGCTTAGTGGTTGAGCGTCGACCTATGAACCTGGAGGTCACAGTTCGATTCCCAGTCAGGGCACATGCCTGGGTTGCGGGCTCCATCCTCAGTAGGGGGTGTGCAGAAGGCAGACGATAGATGATTCTCTCTCATCATTTATGTTTCTCTCTCTCTCTCCTTTTCTCTCTGAAATCAATACAAATATATTTTTAAATAAAATAAGTCTTTTATGAGTATGTCTATGAAAATGTCTCTTAAAGCAAGTCAGAGCATACCTCAACCTTTTCAGGACCTCTGTTCAAAAGCTGCTTAAACATTTAATGAATGCTTAGCTAAGTCATGGGGATTGCAGAATGAGACACTTCTGTCCTTCAGAATTTGGACAGATGCTCTGAGTTGTGATGTTTTTGCCAACTTGGGCTGGCGCTTACGTGCATCTCATGAATGAAACAGGTGCAAACATTCATTTGATAAATGCTTGTTTGAAGCAGAGGGTAAATTGGCAGAAGTAGTCTTGGTCTCAGATGCTACCAGTTAAGGTGCTGGGCCTGCTCTAAGTTCAGTGAATGACTCAAGGCAAATCGCAACTTTCTTGATCTCAATTTCCTTATCTCTCAAATAAACAAACAGGACCAGATCTATTCCTTGAACACCCGTTTTAGCAATGTATTCTACCAAAACTCAGAGTGACCGTCATTTATTACCCACCAAACATTAATAGTGGTCCTCAACTATTTCTGCATTATTCCCCGCTAAGGAGTATTTTTTAGACATTGTTTTTCCTGATGGCAGCTCCCCTCCTCCACCATGTAACTGAGGAGACAAAAGGAAGCTAGGTAGTGTTAGGTCACCGAAGGATGAACGCATGAGGCCAGAGTGGTGAGGGATTATGAATTTATTCGATCATCCGCACACCAGGTGGCTGAGCCTGGATGGCTCCAGCACCCAGTGATGGGAGTCAGCGGCTTTTCAAGAACTTTTGGTGGGCTTTTGTCTGGGTGGAGACTCCTTTATGCATACCAGAAGGAGAGATAATGGAATGTGATCACCGCAAGTGAAATGTGGTCTCAGCAAAGGGAATGTCCATAGTGAAATGACCTGAAAAGCCAGTTCCTGGGGAGGAGGTGTATCAATTCAATTGCTCCATCAAACCTAACCTAACAGGTAGATAGAGGTGGGACCACGGGAAAGGACGTGGAACCAGGAACCCAACTAGGTGGAGTTACTAAGGCACCCAAACTGCGCAGGGAAGAAAGGGCACTCTCTAGAGAGGCATGAACTTTAAAATGTGTGGGCATTGCTAAGACAGCCAGCCTGCAGATAACCAATCAGAAAGCAGGAAGATGTAGAAACCAATCCAAAAGGCATTGCTAAGGCATAAGTCTTTGAAAAGACCAATTAGGAGCTAGCAAGACTACCCACCCCCTACATAAAAGGTGTGCACTTCCTGTCACCCTCTCCCTTCTCCCCCCACACGATGGTTTCCTGACGGTTGTTCCTGTGGCAGGGGAGGCACCTGGCTTATGGCCACGTGGGCCTGCACACATGGACTCTTAGACTTTAATGCGGTCGGATGTCAAACTTTTCCCCGCTGTAACACGGGAAGGAAGCTCCGGATCCTGGCCTGCTCCTGGAACCCCGGCTGGCTTCTCCCAATCAATTTTGTTCCCGCTCATTATTTTTATCCGCGACTTCAGTCTTTGATTTTCGCTCAGTTAATATCTTACATAACCATAGTACACTTTAAAAGCCAGAAAACTGACTCACGGCCAAATTTGGGCTGAAATGCTCAAAAGCATACACATTTTAAAAATGTTCCCAGACTCCACGTTTTCCATATTCCAGACACTACCCCACCGAGAGCGCGAAGCCTGGCTTCTGGCCCTGAAGCGTTACAGTGTCATGAGGTGCCCATAGTTCAGGGGAAATGTCTCTTATGTACGGCAGTTGCCCCTTTTCCTCGGGGGATATGGTCCAAGTGCCCCCCCATGGATGCCTGAAACCGTGGAGTACCAAACCCAATATATGCTGTTTTTTCCTGTATATACACACCTATGATAAAGTTTAACTTATAAATCAGCACAGGAAGAGATGAACAACAATAACTAATAAGATGGAACAATTATAACAATATACTGAAGTAATGTTTATATGAACGTGGACTCCCTCTCTCTCTCAAAATACCGTATTAAAGGGCACTCACCTTTTCACGTAAAGGAAGCACCGTATGGCTTCTCTTTGGCTTCCCCAAGTTGCCAGGGTCACCACTCTTGCGTTTTGGGACCATTACTGAGGAAAGTTAGGGTTACTTGAGCCGGAGCACTGCCATCCTCCTCAGTCAAGTTGGCTACTCAGTAACTACAGTGGGGCCTTGACTTACGAGTTTAATTTGTTCCGTGACGGAGCTCGTAACTCAAATAACTGGTATGTCAAATCAAAAAGTGAACGAGTGAGACACGTGACGCTGGGCTGATGTTGTGGCGTTCACTGTGACGTTCGCTGCGCCAACTAGCGGTGGGGTATCTGAAGCTGGCTCGTAACCCGAATTTTAGCTCACAATTCAAAGCAAAAAATCGGCCAAGAGACGGCTCATATCTCGAAAAACTCCTTAGTCGGGACACTCGTAAGTCAAGGCCCCACTGTACCTCAGGGGAACGTCAAGCGCAGAGACGCAGGACAAAGGCATGATTCACGTTCTGTGTGGGACCGGAGCCGGAGACCACGTGAGATTTCATCACGCTGGAGACCACGCGAGATTTCATCAGCGCGGCTCAGAAAAAAACGAGAGATTTCAGCGGGCCACTCAGAACGGCTCGGGATTTCACCAGGCTGCTCAGAAAGGTGCGCAGTTTAAAACTTACGAATTCTTTATTTCTGGAATTTTCCATTTAATAACCTTTGGACCGCAGTTGGCTGCAGGTAGCTGAAACCCAGGAACGCCAAACCAAGGAGCAGGGGAGACTACTGTCCTGTTGGCTCTGGAGAAATGGATGAGTGGAAGGAAACGCTAGCCTTGATAACGCTTCCTGCTTGTTTTCACTCAGAAACATTTAACACGCCTTTATTATGTTAAGGCACGACAGTAAACAAAAGTATGTTTCAAAACAACTACCGTGATTCCAGATAATGTCCGCGTATTCTCTGGCCTCAAAGAGGTGGACCATCCTTTCCATCAGGGACCCGGGTTTGGAAGGGGGAGGGGGAGAAACTCCACGTGGAGAAACCGGATTAACAGGACCTCAGCCGGGTGACCAAGGGCTAGAGGACCCAAGGAGACATGACAGCTCAATGTAGCGTGGTGTCCTAGATGCGGGTCCCAGGACAGAGAAAAGACACTAGGGGACATTTGAATAAATAGGAATACACTTTGGACTTTAATTAATAACATTGTCTACGTTTTGCTTTGTCTAAGAATAAAAGAGAGTTTCTCTAGCAACCTGACAGCAACAACTCTTCCCAACAAAGGAATGCCTTCCTGCAGACTTGCGTTTTAACTAACAGTCTCTCTTTTATCCGGTGTGAAAGGACTCGGCGATAACATGGGTGACTGTCATTTAGAACAAACCCAAATCCGTATTAACAATTATATTCAGCTTTTGTCCTCACCTTTTTCCCCCTAAAAAAGTGAATAAAGGAGAACAACAACAAAAAATACCCAAGAGTGGAGAAAAGGTTCTAGAACCAGACTGGCTCCACTCTGTACTGGGTGTGCAACCTAGATAATTTCCTCAAATTCTCTAAGCCTCAGTTTCCTCGTCCTACACTGGGTATAGTAATGCCTTGCCTACAGGCTTTTACCTAAAATGTATGGTCAGTTCTTGATCCATAGTGGTAACTCGATCTAGTTTACCTTACTCCACTGTGTCTCAGTTTCAACTCTAACATGTTACACTAATATTAGTATCTGCTTCAAAGTTTAGGTTGGATGATATATACAAAATGTTTGGCAAGTGCGTAGGGTCTATTAAATATTTAATAAATATTAGCTTTCGTTATTGAAACTCCATCTCCATCAATTACAAATGCATATTAGTAATTGAAACCGAAGTCAGATAGCAGAAGAAAATCCTGTAGAGCAGTGGTTCTTAACCAGGGATGATTGTACTTTGGGGACATTTGGCATTTAGTTGAAATAGAGAGCAGTGACCATGTGAGTTAATCCACGCTAGACCTGTGGTCAGGACCAACCAGAAAGCTCTGTGGTCAGTATTCTTTTCCTCCACAATCTTCTTCATCTGTTTCTTCCTCCAAGTGCCTACACCAGAAATCCGAGCCCACAACCTCTGACTGGATCTCTCTGCTTATGGGATCAAGGTCAAGTCTGCAACAGAGGACTCCCCGAGCTTGCATCCGAGAATCAAACATCCAGGTTTCCATGTGAAAAATGGAAGGTTCATCGATTGGTGAACCTTCTGACACCAATCGATGGCTTTGGCATGCCCAGCTTGTGATTCCAAAGTTGTTGAATTTCTCCATCATACTTTCAGCAGCTCAGTAAGTATAGGGAGAACTGGGTCAGGATGTATTTATATTTTGATCCTCTAAGAAACTCTATAGTACTTTCAACTTTACTTTGTGTGGTTTTATTTTCAAATAAAGATTGTCATCAATGCTGCTATTATATAAAATTATGTAAATAACATTTATTGATTTCTAAAATGCAGTTCTGTAATTCTACCCCAGAGTTAAAAAAAAAAATGTTTCCAGGCACAGTATTGGTAAATCACACAAATTGTCATATTCCTAAAGGAAAAATTTGCTGAGATTTGAATGTAAACGTTTATTATTAGTAATCTGTGGTCGTGTAACAAATGACTCCCAAATTTAGCAGCTTAAAACAGCACAAATGATGTCACAGAGTCTGTGGGTCAGGAATCCAGGTGTGGCTCAGCTGGTTTCCTCTGGTTCACTCTCTCTCACCCAGGTTGCAATCCAGGTGTTTGTCAGGCCTGCACTCATCTCAAAGCTTAACTGGGATGTGCGCGCGAGTGTGTGTGTGTGTGTGTGTGTGTGTGTGTGTGTGTGTGGTGTGAACCTGTTTTCAAGTTCTCTTATGTGGCTTTGGCAGGAGATATCAGACCTTTGCCACGCAGGCCTCTCTGTAAAGCAACTCATAACATGGCAGGTAGATGGCTCCCTCAATATGAGTAAGCAAAGAGGGAGAGGCTAAGCATCCAAGATGGAAGCCACAGGCTTTTTATACCCTAATCTCAGAAGAAACATCCATTTTTCTGCCATGTTGTATTTATTAGAAGAAAGCTCATCAAGTCTACATTCAAGGGGTGGGTATTACACAATGGCATGAATACCAGGGGATAGGGTCCCTGGGAGCTGTCATAGAGGCTGCCTTTTATTACCTGTGAGTATTAAGTCAGGAATGTCCTTAATCAACATACCACATTACTTGTAACTCTAGATTAAATAGCTCAAAAGCATCTTGGGTTATTTTTCCAGGCTTATTGTTTAGGTATCAAAAAATTACATATTTGGGGGGAAAAAAGAAGAGGAAGAGGATCAGCCCTAATCCCCCCGATGTAAATACTTTTATTTTTGCCTTCAGTTCTTAACCAAATATATAAATACTAAAGGCCCGGTGCATGAAATTCGAGCATGGGTAGAGTCCCTAGGCCTGGACAGCGATCAGGGCTGATCTGTGGGGCGACTGGATTAGGGGACCCCCACTGGCATCCACCTTGGCTGGCCTGGCACCACCTGCTCACGGGTCCCGCCCCCCCCCAACGCCACCAGTAGTCTCCCTCTGCAGAGTGACCTGTGGGGGATCAGGGGGCCCACAGTGGCTGGCCTGGGGCCTGCGGGCAGCTCCTGCGTTGAGCACCTGTCCCCTGGTGGTCAATGCGCATCATAGCAACCGGTCGCTGGTCGTTCTGCCGTTTGGTCGATTTGCCTATTAGGCTTTTATTTTATAGGAGGATTTGTACATGGTTACAGTGGTCTTGTATAGTCTTTGGTGCCCCAATTATTTTTGCACTTAGAAACATATCATAAAGAATAATGCATGTTTCTAGAGAATCTTCATAATCATCCTTTTAACATACACTAGGTCTTTATTATCCCAAGATCATTTGTTTTCTTAAGGCCTTAAGCCAAAACTGTGTTATAAATGGAGAGAAAACTGTAGCTACAAATTATGACAATAAGTTTATTTATCCAAATGTAGGCCATAATAGCAACTTTGCTAAATCTTAGAATAAAAAATGAAGCAAATGTTAACTTTGGGGGAAAGGGATGGTACATTTTTTCTGCAAAATTATATGATAGCATTATAGACCATGTCCTTCACAATGGATCTGCATATTAGGAACATAAAAAAGGCCTCACTGGCAAAAACAATATTCAAGAACTTCATGAATTTTTAACAGTGGCTTTTTCTCTAGCTCTTAATCCAAATATATATTTTAAGTGCTCATTATCATCCTTTATCCAATTCAATTGTTAACTAGTGTACTTCTGTTCTTGCAATTAAAGTGGTTCTCTGAAATCACCAGTATTGATTTTATGAAGGCCTACACTTTGGAAAAATTTGCAATTCTGATTTGTAATTAATTTACATTGACTGCATTTGCATTATATTGTTGAATGTTTACTAGAGTTGACTATCAGTCAGACCAATCAAAAAAATATTGATGATGGGTGGGCATAAATTAGTAGTACTGTTAATGAGGAAGAGAAGCTAACAGGTGAATATTTTATAGGTGCAGAATTCATATCATGATTTTTTTTTTCTTCAGAATTACTTCTCTCCCTAGACTGCACACAGTATTTTGATGCTGACATTTCTTCTAATGGACTTCCTCCTGTGGAGATACAATGGGAGTGGGTGGCAGGCGTTCTCAGAGGCTTATAAAACTTCTCACTCTGAGTATCAGTACCACATAGGCACATACATCCCACACCCCTTACCTTCTTCCTTGCTAAAACAGTCATGGTCTGTTCCTGGTTAGACGTAACTGGTTCCTCCCTGCCCTCAGGCGAATCTCCTTTGTTCTGGACTGGATAAACAGAATGCCATTTTCCTTGCAAATGATCAGTTCAAGGATGGTGTGCGCCACAATTCTGGCCAATGAGGGTGTCCTGGAAGATTTCCCTCATTCTTGAACAGGACAAAAGAAAGGGACATTTCTGCCTGGCCTGTGTGACTCGGTTGGTTGGGCATCATCTTGTGCACCAAAACATTGCCGGTCTGATTCCTGGTCAGGGCACATACCCGGGTTGCTGGCTTAATCCCTGGTAGGAGGCAGGCAGGAGGCAGCCATTCAGTGTTTTACTTTCACACATTAATGTTTCTCTCTCTCTCCCTCTCCCTTCCTCTCTTAAAAAAAAAGTGTGCTCTTGCTTCCTAATAATCCTAATTGGTTTGTGTTAATTAAAAAAAAAATACGAAGGGGACATTTCCTTTTTCTGCCTCTGGATATTACCTTCTCACTTTAGAACTGTGGGTAGTGATCTTGGAACCATGAACAAAGCCAGAACAAGAAGAGACGCCAGTATCCCTTCTAGAATACGTTTTCAGGTTATCCCCAACTTCTTTTTTCTCTTATTGCTTTAGCTCTTGATGCTACAACAAAGAGATGTGTTCTTTATTGGGTGTGGTGGTAATTCCTTCCCCCACCCCAAAGTGATGCCTATCGTGTCTACAGGGCAAAATTTCTCAAACCAATCACCTGAAAACTGAATGGGCATATATATGATAGTCTAACCATTATGCTATACACCTGAAACTAATACAAAATAATATTGAATGTAAACTAATATTGAATGTAGAATAATATCGAAGTAAAATTTCCTCCGGAAATTCTGTTTCTTTGTTATGGGGTGGGGCCACAACATTAGCAACAAAGAAACAGAATTTCCGGAGGATGAGGCCCAGAAATCAGGATTTTAAAAAGATTCCCAGGTGAATCTAATGTACAGCCACGGTTGAGAACCACTGATCTAGGGTCTGCCGAAGACTCTTAGATTCTTATATACTATCTGAGTTTAATGGAAAGTAATTTACCATTTTTTTTGGTGTGATGTGCTAGTACATGGAGCACTTTGGCAGTCTGATGAACCTTCTCAGGCTTGCTTTTAAATGCATAAAATAAGATATATGTAATGACAAAGACAAATGATAGAATTGAAATACAATTATCAATATATTTTCAAAGACTTTGTGATACAGAATATATGTGCTTTTTAAAATATTGTATGAAATAAGTCCTAGTGACAGTTCTAATAACTTGGTTAATTTCAAAGACAAGATAAGCATGAACAGTGTTTTGAGATTTCTGTAACAACTGTCATGTCATATGAAAATAACCATGATTTTGATTGCAGACAATGTCATGATGCTACGGTCACTGCATTTTCTTTTTTTTTTTTTAATACATTTTTAATGATTTCAGAGAGGAAGGGAGAGAGAGAGATAGAAACATCAATGATGAGAGAGAATCATTGATCAGCTGCCTTCTGCACGCACCACAATGGGGATTGAGCCCACAACCCAGGCATATGCCCTTGACCGGAATCGAACCTGGGACCCTTCAGTCCACAGGCTGACGCTCTATCCACTGAACCATACCAGCCAGGGTGTCACTGCATTTTCAATGGAAGGAAATGCTAAACTTTAGGTAGAGTCTAATCAAAGTAGAGTTATAATTTTTTTTTGTGGTCTCAGGTTAAGAACTGAATATAGATTGTACCTAAGCATTATCTTTATGATTAACCCTTTACCTCTCTAAATACAAATTTAAATAACTGGAGATTTAACAAATTTAAATCTCCTCTTCACTCTCACTCTCCATGGATACCAACTGTGAGAAATTAGTTTCTTGGTTTGTTGTTAAAAATCTTGTTGGCAAAGATTTTTAGGAGCCTGTGTGATGGATTTCCTGAAGCAGAGACCTAGGTTCTCAAGTTTCTTGCCTTTTGCTCATAGATAATGAAGACCATCATCTACTAAGCATTCAATGCCTACAAGGTGGACATAGAGCCCCATTCGAGGGGCACTGAGATGGCTTGAGTGCAGTGCAGCAGGAAGCTGTGTGAGATCATGCTCCCCCTCAGGCGGGCTGTGCCTGCCTCCAGCTGGGTGAAGACAGGGTGTCACCATGGAGGGAGTGCTCCACTTTTGACACAGGTGAGCTGCTGCATGGGGAGGGTTCTGAGGATTTGCTTAGAGTGTTCCCTTGAGCAAGGGAGTGAAGAGGGGGTGGGAGGTTGGAGGGAGCAGGGACCTAAGTAGGGCAAAGCACAGTGCTATCTATCTACCTGGGAAGATTATAAATTTCTTAAGGGCAGGGACCATATTTTCAGAGGCAGCGTGACATCATGGTACAAGTTGGGGCACCAGAACTCTGTCACGTGCTACTACTTAATACCTTCTCTCAGCCTCTGTTTCATGGCTGCATAGTGGGGGATGTTAATAGTGTCCTCTTCAGAGGGCTGTTGTGAGATTCAATGAGTTAATATGTCTAAAGTGGTTGAGTTAATATGTCTAAAGTGGTTGGTAAGAATTGAATAACATTGGCCATATTTTCCATCTTTTTAAACCTATGGAGGTTTTTCTATGCTTGATACAGCAAATGAACACAATAATTTCTTAAGGAGTTAAAATAATGCCAACAACTGAAGAACAAGAATTTCCTTTATTACAACAGCTGATTCAGATTGCTGTTATAGAGTAGTGGATAAGACAGTGGCTGTTGGGAAGATTGCCTAGATCAGCGGTTCTCAACCTGTGGATCGTGACCCCTTGGGTGGTCGAACGACCCTTTCACAGGGGTCGCCTAGGACCATCCTGCATATCAGATATTTACATTACGATTCATAACAGTAGCAACATTACAGTTATGAAGTAGCAACGAAAATAATTTTATGGTTGGGTCACAACATGTGAGGAACTGTATTTAAAGGGCCAGAAGGTTGAGAACCACTGGCCTAGATCAAACCCAGGCTCCATCACTTATAATCTGTGACTAAATTAGGAGAGTTACTAGCCTTTCCTTACCTCCCTGGTAAAATGGAGAAAATAAGAGCATCAATTTCATAGGGTTTTTATGATAATTAAACAAACATAAAGTTTCTAGCACAGTGCCTACAAAATAATATTATTTGTTCACAGTTATTTCATGTTTACTATGTAGCACTCTCTGTTCTAAGCACCTTACAAGCATTAACATTACCCCCATTTTCCAGATGGGGAAACTAAGGTCTAATGTGATTAACCAGCTTGTGGCAGAGCAGACTTGCATACAGGCATTCAGCATCCATTACACTGCCTCCAGCTGCATACGAGGGCTATTTTTAGTGGAATTGGAGATGTAGAAAGCATCAGGGATGAAGAGAAGGGCAAAGATAAAAAGATTAGGAAAACATTTTTAAAAAGAGAGATTTGGAACTTGAAAGAGAAAGGAAATAAGTTATCCTTGTGTTTTCAGCTGAAGAAATGGAGGTCTAGGTTAAGATTGTTACCCCAGCACCCACTGGGACTAGGAGGTGAAATGAAGGTCCCAGTGCAGTTCTGTCAGACTCTAGAAGCCATGCACCCGTATTGTCCCCATCTCTTCCTCCATATCTCTCTCTCTCTCTCTCTCTCTCTCTCTCTCTCTCTCTCTCTCTCTTTCTCTCTCTCTCTCTCTCTCTCTCTCTCTCTCTCTCTCTCTCTCTCACACACACACACACACACACACACACAGCAGTGAGGAGCAGATCTAGTCCCTCTCTCTGGTTTTTATTTTAAGAATTCAATCATGAGTCCATGTACCAAGCCCATGAGGAAATTAGATGGCAGAGGAATGACTTTTGGGGGTATGATTCATTTTATTTCTGCTAGGTCAACAAAATGTGCTTTGTTGCCTAAAGGAACTAAATCAGGCTGGTTAAATAACCCTGCTAACTATAAATATTCTCTTGATTTATGAAAAAATAAATGTGCATTGATTTAGATTAGTGCAGCTACAAAATATATACATGGCATGGGTCCTTTCGTTTCAATTTGCATTTCAGTGTGGCCTTTAGATGTGAGCACCAGCTTAAGCATTTGAAATAATGGCAAGAATAATAATGATAATGAGAGAGATACAATAATGATGATTGTTTATTGAGTGCCTGACTTGTGTTGGGCATTTTACTGGGAACTTTCTATCCATTATACTGCTTAATTTTCTCAAAAATATTATGAGGGCACACTTCTGAATTGGGGAGTACTTTGTAAATTATATAATTGTCTAACCATTATGCTGTACACCTGAAACCAATATAAAATATTGAATATCAACTCCAACAGAAAAAAATAATAGCTAGCTTTGTGCCTGGCACTGTGCTGAAATTTTTTGGTTCCCCACCCCCTTCTGGAACATTTACATGAATATGTTTGACAGAATCTGGGGTGAATCTTGGGCTCCAGGGCTTGGAGTCCTTGGAAAAATTCATTTGCAAGAAAGTGACATCTTGGAAACTTTGGTTGCCCAAATAAGACACTCTAAACAAGTGATAGGAGACTTTAAACCAAGCATATCAAACTTGCGGCCGGGGATCTGCATGCGGCCTACAACAAATATTTTTGCGGCCCAGCCAATATAACGGTATGTAAGAAACATTTTAATAAAAATTTTGTAACTTAATTTTTACAATATCATGTTATACATAATCCTATATAATAAAAGCCTAATATACAAATCGACCAAATGGCGGAACAACCGGTGGAATGACGGGTCACTATGACGCGCACTGACCACCAGGGGGCAGACGCTCAACATAGGAGCTGCTCCCAGCCAGCAAGCCTAAGGCTGGCCAAGGCAGGTGCCAGGGGAGCCTCCCCTAACCCCCTGATTGCCCTGCCGGTTGCCCCACAGATTGGCCCTGATCACCGGCCAGGCCTAAGGACCCTACCCATGCATGAATTTTGTGCACCGGGCCTCTAGTTATTAATAACGAACTACAATGTTCGCTAATGACTAATTACTATAATTGTGTTGCATTCATTTCCCTTATGCGCCTTATGCGCAGGCGCACCATTTCTCTCCAATAATATTAGCAGCAAATATTTTAGCAGCCGATTGCCACATCATTAGTCTTGTACTGACTTGTTTGGTGTGTGCAAAAGGAAATATTTCGCTTTCAGAGAATAAGAAAAATAGGTTTATTTGCATTATGCTTATTAATTTGTGCAGTATTCAGTGTCTGGTAAGTTAATATTCAAGAAAAAATATCAATTTTTATTAAAATGTTCTATTATTTTATGTTAACGCTTACTCATTTATTTCAGTTCTTTGTATTCAGCATGTCTCTATCGAAATAAACATATGTTTTTATGCAAATTGAAACTTTGTTTTTTGTGGCCTCACATAAACTTAAACCTTGTTTATTTGGCCCGTGTGAGCCTTTGAGTTTGACATGCTTGCTTTAAACAGAATGGACTCCTCACCACAATTTTTAACTGACTGGGGGCAATAAGACTGCCCCCTGGAGGGTGATTCTTCTCTCTATAGGGCAGAACATAACCTGGAGTGAAGTTAGTCTGGAAAAGAATTTTGTGAATGTTGGCAAGTTAACAATTATACACTAAAGCTACACCGAGGCCTTTAAATATAAATTAAACAGATGAAATTTCCAAACTTAAGTGTCTGATTTCCAGAAGTCACTGCAGTGGATGTGATGAGTTCAGCAGGTGAGAGTGCCTCCTTGTGGCCCATGGGAAAATGAGCATAACTGTTTAGTCCTGGGGACTTTAAGACAAAATCACTCTCTCCTAATGCTTCAAGGATTCGGGTTCTTTCTCTTTAAAGCAAAGATGGCAGAAGGCTGTTACATCTAGGTGTGTGTATGAGGAGGGTAATATGAGTATTATTTGTACCGTCCTCAACTTTTCTGGATGATTGAAATATATTTTTCATAAAAAACATGTTGAAAAAAATAGATTGTTAAAAATAAATAAAAGTAGAGCAGGTGTAATCATATAGAAAATAGAAGTACTTTAAGTGGGATATATTTAGCTTTATGAAAAATTCACTTCTTTTACCTTATTTTTCTCACTTTCCCATGGAAGAGTGAAAACCCCTGGGCATCCACTTGAGGATCAGCACTGGAAACCCCCTTTTCTGGAAAGGCAGCCGACGGGGCATTTGGTTGAAAAGATGAGTTTTGGGGGCAGTATCCTTGTTTGGATTCCAATTCCAGCTCCTGCTGGCTCTTCCTTGCTAAGTGACCTTGGACAAATTACTTAAATTCCTTGTGCTCTAGTTTCATCATCTGTAAAAACTGGGTTGATAATAACGAAATAGGTAACGTTAAATGACTTGGCCACTGTCACACACATTAGCTGAGTTTGGTTCCAATGGTAAATTATAGGAAACCCTCCCCTGTCTCTCCATAACTATAGATCTTGGTTCAAACTTCTCTTAGAAGCCCCAAATCCATAGTTCTTTGCGTATCTGTTGGTCTTATCATAATTGACTGATACTTAGAGACAGGGGTGTTTCATTTTTCTTGATTTTTCTCAGAGACATAGCATACTTTTATTTTCACTTATTGTGTGTTAGAGCGAATAAGTGAAATGCAAACACAGCTTCCTATGTAAGGCCACATTGATGGGGGAGAGTTTTCCCTAAGAATGCTGCTCAATATCCTTCCTTATTGGTTACCTCCCATGAGACGTTTATCAGAAGAGCCAAGAGGCTTCCCAGGTCTCCTTAGCATAGTGAGTTTGGCAGCAAAACACATGGCTTAATTTCCCAAGAAACGGTGACTTAAGTTAAAATAGGTTTTGCAGAATTGTTGGGGTATTTGTGTGTCTCATTGGGAGGGAGATGACCATCATTGTGGTAATGATAATGAACTAAAGAAAAATTCCTCTAAAACTTGTGCCCACCCCATGACAAAGGCCAGGTTGCTTTCAGCAAAAACTGATCAACCTTATGTTCATCACTTGTCAGTTGTTGCAGAAGTGATCAACCAAAAAGAAAAGGCAGTTTAAGCGTAGAAATCCTTGTCAAGAATTAGACTTTAGTCTTGTAAAAGCATGGGCAGAGAGGGCCATCTGGTGTGCAGTTGTATAACCACACAGTGAATTTCTTATTTTAGCCTCCTCACCAGTAATCCATGTGATTCAATTCACTTTACAAAAACAAACCTTTCTTTAGTCTTCCTAGAGGTACATGTTAAAGATCTCAGCTCATTCCCAAACTTAAGGCTCCTCAAACCCCATAATAATCTTACAAGTTAAACAGGGCTTGTCCTCTGATAGATCCTTGTAAGACCAATGTCAAAGTCATGTGTAAGTTAAAGTCCAAGGGGCACAGAAACTATGAGTAAATAGAGGAAGCCAGGGAGAGGGGGAGCAAGAGACCATGAAATCCACAAGAATTTAATAATAAAAACAACAATAACGGCCTGTCCTTGAGTCCCTCAGGCCCTTATAACATTTTAATTTAGCTTATGTGCACCCTGATCGAAAACTTTTGAATGAGTCTCTGTTGCTTTCAGTCAAATCAGCATGAGTTAAACAGTTATCAGTTTGTGCGAACTCAAAAGGCATAAATCTTAAAATCTGGCATGCCCACTCTCACAAGTCCCCGAATGCCTACATGCCTGATTTCTTTAACCTTCTGATAGAGGCCACAGGCAAGGTGTAGGAAGAGAGGAATCAAATGAGGTTATTACAACCATGTGGGACCATTATTGGTGTCTCTGGGCCACCCAGCCAGACTTCTGTCAGTTCATGTCTCTCATCTGATGAACTAGGAATTGGAGTGGCAGGTGCTCTCAGACAAGGCTAGGGAACTTAGCAATCAGAACCAGCAGTGTCTGAGTACCACCTATGAATCTCTAGCCAATGTTTTAAATAAATCTCAGCACTTGATTTACGAGTTAGTAATTTCCTGACTAATTGTCAGTGTAGATAAGTGGTTCTCAACAGGGGGAACAATGGTCAATGTTTGGAGACATTTTTGGTTGTTACAGCTGTGGGAAGGGAGACATACGGGTATCTAGTGAGTAGAGGCCAGGGATGCTGCTAAATGTCCTCCAATGCACAGGAAAGTGCAACAAAGATTTACCTGACCCTACATGTCACTAGTGCTGAGGTTTGAGACTCCGGTGTCCATGGCAGGAGAAGCAGAGACGGAATGGTTAAAGTGGTGGGAAGAGCAGAGGGTTGGCCCAAAAGTTGAGAATTCTACCAAGTGGACCACTACCCAGTCTGGGGAAGATACCATACTCTGACCCTACCTTTGTGCCAAGTCACAGGCAACAGGTGCTTGTAGAGGCTCTGGTGAGGGTAACTCAAGATAAAAATCTAAGCAGTCAATCCTTGAAAAACTAAGCAAAGGCAGAGGTACTGATTAGAGATACTGAAGCTAATCAGTTTGACTCCATTCACTCCCCCGCCTCCTTACCATTAGGAGACTTTGTCACCTAATTTCCTATTCATATCTACCAAAGGAATAAATTGGCTGGGGTGACAGGGCCAAGGGTTAAATTGGGGTGAGCAAAAGAGCAGCAATTTAATGGTAGCTTACTTAAATGCACACGTATTTGGAAAGAGTGATGTTTCCGTAGGTCTGAGATGAGATAAAGGGTCTGTTAAAATGAAAACATGCTTTCATTAAGTTAGCTTTTGTTTTTTTCAAAGTAAAGCGAGTCTCTCCTCTAAAGAGCATGCAAATCAAGAATCACAAAGAATATCAGTTTTAGGACTTGAAGAAAACTAAAAGCAACACTGATCACCACCCCCTCCTTTAAAATAGGTAGTTCTTTTGAAGGAGGCTTGCATTCTTCTGCTGATTCTACTGGCCAGAGAAATCATGGTCAGTAGATTTCCTTGTAATGCTGGGCGATGTAGCAAGTTCCAAGGAGAAAATGTTCTGGAAAATGCCTTGGGTGAGGTCAAGTTGAAGATATACTTCTGGTTTTTGACACAGGACATTAGAGGATACTTATAGGTGTGCTCCAAGAGGACTTCAGAACATCCACTTTGTAAATTTGAAATTTTGTTTCAAATTAGGTTTATAGAAGGCCAAACCTAAGGGATCACATTCATTCATTCATTCATTTGTCTATTCATTTCATTTAATAAACCTGTTGATCTAGGCCAGGAGTGGGGAACCTTTTTTCTGCCAAGGGCCATTTGGATATTTATAACATAATTCCCAACCATACAAAATTATCAACTTAAAAATTAGCCTGCTATATTTGGTCAAACATTTAATTTACTCACCGTAATGAATTGACAGGGCCAGACCAAATGATTTCCCCAGCCTTATACTGCCCCCAGGCCTGAGGTTCCCCACTCCTGGTCTAGGCATTTTACTAACTGCTAGTGATAGAAGCATAAAATGCGGTGCTCTATTAGTTTAGTCAGGCTTATGCAGATACATAAATAATTCTTAAACGTTAACCCTTTATTATCAACAGAACCATCTTCTGGCTGTAAGAGTTCTCTGCAAGACTGGTTAATCAGATGAGTGAATGTGCATTTTTAACCGTCTCCAAGTTTTATAATATTGTGTTTACAGGCACAAATAAGTTTGTGAATCAGCCTGGGTGATGGAAAACGCTGGAAGCTTTCTGAGCAGGAACGTTCACTCTAACGTTCTCAAACAAGAACAGGCGAGACTCCGTAATATCAGCATTGAGCCACCCTTTCTTTCTGCTCCACTGTAGTCTGGCTGGTCCTGAACTACATTTCCCAGGATGCCCACTTGCAAGAGGACCTGTAGGATTGGTCAGAATAATGCGGACGTGATTACGGGTCGCCTAGCAACGTGCGAAGTCCTGGGCCCTGATTGGATGTCCTCTCCCCTTCCCTGCGGCCGGGGTGATAACGAGGCTCAGCTCCATTTCCACAGTCCTAGAGCGTCACCAGATTTTACTTCCAGCTGAGCGGCAGTGCCATCTCCTCGGCACTTTTACTACCGTTCTTCTCAGGCTCCGCCCCTTTTACCCTGGCAGCAGAGTAAATTCCGGAAACTGGATTACAGCTACCGAATCGATTGAGCGGCTCTGGGCGGCGTAGTACGCAGGCGCGAGCGTTTGGGTCTGGACGCGCGCGGGGCTCGGTTGAAGCGGGAGTGAGTTTCTGGGCGCGAGTCCCGGTAGCGGGCGGCTGATTGCACGGGGGACCCAGCGCCGCCTCTGCCGCCATGGCAGCCCTGCGCTATGCGGGCCTGGACGACACGGACAGCGAGGACGAGTTGCCCCTGGGCTGGGAGCAGAGAACCACCAAGGACGGCTGGGTGTACTATGCCAAGTAAGAGGGCTGCAGGGGAGCCGCCGGGAGGCCGCCAGGCCTGGGACGCACCTGCCGTGGGACGCACCTGGGACCTGACGGCCTCACGGGCCCCGGACACGGCTGCCCTCGAACCCCGCCTGCGCGGGGTGGGGAATGGCCTGCGTTCCAGCTTGGTGAGGTCGGGCCAAGTGGCAGTGACATTGAGGAGCGTCCAGGCTCCTGAGAAGGGACCCTCCTCTCTCTGGGGCCTGGGTCGAGCCGTGGTCACCTGGGGGCGGCTAGGCGCGCCCTCTGCTGCTCAGGAAGCAGCGCTGCACAGTGCAGTGAGGGCAAACCGGCCTTATCAATCCCTTTCCCCCCCAAAATCAGAAACAACAATAAAAAAATGCAGGTGTCCATCTCTCTCCTCGGGTCTGGGTTGGAGACCTACGAGTGTGTGTTTTTAACAACTGTCCTACTGTATCTGTGTATATGTGTATACATATGTGTATACATATGTTTTTGCACATATACTATAGCTAATATAGCTTCATTATAGTTTCACGGCAAAGTTTTAGAAACACTGGCAGAGCCTTTCTCCCTACACTTACTGTATGTACGACCTCGGGCCATTGACAGAACTCTCAGTCACAGTGTTCTCATCTGTAAAATGGGTTTATATGAGAGTTTTAGTTCAGGCAATGTACAAAACGCACTTAGCTCAGGTTCAGTAAGTACGCTATGCTCCGTAAACGTTAGTGTTTCAGCACCTCCTGAGGCCTGAAATTACAACCACCTGGGGACTGTCATAAGTACAGATTTCAGGTCTTCACAGAGACCCTCAGGCACCTCAGGTAGCAGACACCTAATGTGGGGAATCTTTTTTTTTTTTTAAGCTTTCCAGGTGAGTCAGACTATGACTTGGCTTTTAAATCAGTGTTTTTCAACATCTGGTAAACTCAGTTATATCTTTTACTTGGTTTCACCTCCAGAGATTCTCATTTGATCGGTTTTCCTCTCCTCCCCATTGGTATGTGGTATAATCTTCCCCAATGAGTCTGATCTACCCAATATTACGGACCAACAGCAAAATAAGACCTTGCTGAGTTCATTCAAGATTCATTGGGATCTTACGTGCCAGTCGTTGTGCTGGGCCCTGGTTATCCTGAGATAAATGAAATCCAGTTGTCACCCTTAATGAGTGCCCAGTCTTACAGGGTAGAGTGACAGTGAGGTAGTCCTGGTGCATGGTGTGTGGTGAGCAGCAGTCTGTCGAACAGCAGGCATGTGTGGGTAGAAGGGCACCCTAGGTGAGATGACCTGGTAGAGCTGGCACCTGAGCTGTGCTTTAGAGCACAGGTAGAAGTGGGCAGGTGGAGGGGGCAGGAGGGCAGCCCAGGTTGAGGAGACAAAATAGAGCCCCTGCATGGTCTGTGTGGTGATGTAGGAACGAGCAGATCCAGGCAGAGGAGGAAAGGCCTGGCTTACAGAGGCCCTTTTTTGCCCCATGGAGGAGCTGGGCCTCTGTTGTCAGGACCCAGGGGCCCTCTGAGGGATTGGGGCCAGAGAGTGTCGCCGGGGTTGTGTCTTCAGAAAGATGATTCCTGCTCTGGAGAACTGAAGGGACAGTTTAGCAGCAGGGAGTCACTAGGCTGCTGCAGGGCTCCAGGCAGCTCCTGAACGGGCACTTGCTGTTCCCTGTGCCTTTTCCTGAAGGGCCCTTTCATCCCTCAGAGCTCAGCTTAATGCACTGCCCAAGGCCCCTTCTGCTTTTGCCCCACCGGAGCACAAGCCTCCCAGCACCTTGATCTCTGCCTCCTGGCACTTAGCATTGTCCATAGTTGTCTCATTCCTGCTCTTCCCTGATGGCTCTGTCTCCCTCCCTAGGCTGTAAACTTCCCGAGGGCAGGGGCTTTTTCTGGTTTACCTCTGTATCCTCAGTGCTCAGCACTGTGAAATAGATCCACGGGGAAGGAATAAATTAACTGTGTACTGAAGGTTTACCGTGGGCCTCCGTGGGGAGGTGGTGGAGTAGGCCCTGGGACTGAAAAGATGCACACAACCGCTTCCTGCTTTCGGGACCCTCCTGCTCTTCTGTGGGGCCTGACCTTGTCCTGGCCACTTACCTCAGGCTCCTGGCTTCCCTTCTGGTTTGCCTGGAGCCTGGTGTTAGGTCTGCAGGTTCCCCAGAGTCTGCTCACCCTGCCTTGTCCCCTTGCCCCTGTCCCTATGTTGGGTGGCCTTTCCCACTTGCTTCCTTCCTACATGGCATCCAGTGTCTGGACGCGGGGCTCTTCTTTCATGAAATAAGATCTGTACATGCCAGCCAGCTCCTCTGAGAGCTTCCAGGAGCCCATGGCCAGGGGCCTCAGGGAACACCTATGTGTTCTCTGAAAGCCACCCCCTAGCCTCCACCATTGTTTCAGGTCTCCCACTGGCCTGCCTGGCCCCGTTGTTTACACTGACTGGTGACAAGGCATGGCTGGCTCCCAGCTGGGGGCACCTCTTCCCAGTCCTCTGTTCCTTGGCTCTCAGAGCTGAAGGATGTCTCGGACCAATCCTAACCCTGGATTCCCAGCAGTCCCCTTGATCTCGCCTGACCTGCAAGCATCCTGGCTCTTCTTTCCCCTCTGAACTCTGGGTCACTTGTCTTTCTCTTGGGGTTTGGGGACCTTCACTAACGGGCTAATAGAAGACTGTCCTTCAGGTAGTTCCTGTTTCCCAACTGTCTTCCTCCCATTGCAACAGGGCCATGCCCCAGGACAGGCTGTAGCCCAGCGAAAGTGGTGTCTTGTGGAGTCCCCTTTCGCCTTGCCCTCGTCTGTTGTGTGCTTTTGTTGGCTCCTGTCCTTCCCCACATGCCCATGGTGCACTCATGGACCTCAAGGCAAGTCTGTCATATGGCTCCAGGGCCACCAGTCGGGGCTCCCAGGGAGGAGCTGTTTGCACCACCAGGCCTTCTTCTCTACCTCTGCCTGAACCAGGAGATGGGGACATAAGGGTGAGGTCTCAGTGTAGGGGCAGCCACCTAGACCTCCCTGGGTGGCCTACCCAATCCCCCTATTCTTCTGATGCCCTCTTGGCAGCTAGCCTAGCCCCATGGGGAGATGGGTCCCTCCCCCAGGGCTGGCTCTCCTCACAGGCAGCCCAGGGTCTCCCAGTGAACTTAAACTGCTTTAAAACAACAACAACAAAAACCTTAAAAGAGCATACTTGAAAGTGAAATCTATGCAATATAGCATGAATTTAATTTTGATCCCTTTGGCTTAAATAAAGATCACTGTTAATTATCTTTTTAAATGACAAAAAGCTTAATGAAAGAAAAATAAAAGAGGGCTTCTGTTTAAGGGAGAATAAGATAACACTGGGAACATGTGTCATAGTTTTTTGTGCATTAAAAGGTCACTTTAGGTTATAGTTAAAAAAACACTTTAATTTTTATATGTAAGCATTAAGTTAATATAATACTTCTATGTGAAAGGTATGGCTCTTAGGTCTTCACACGTTAACCCATTCAGTTCTCTTTAACCCCAAGAAGTGGGTGCTGCTATTAACCTCATTTTACTGATGGGGAAACTGAGGCACAGGAAGGCTAAATAACCTCCCAGGGCACTGGCTGGTGCATGGGAGAGCCAGAACCCATGGGCATCAGGCTCTGGAATCCTCACAACCACATTACACTGTCTTCACCTCAGCTAGGCCCCGTCCTCCCACGGGTCACTGTGCCCCGCAGGGACGGTTGGCAATGTCTGGAGACAGTTTATGTTTTCACAGTCACTGGGAGAGGTATTTTGGCAGCTAGTGGGTAGAGACCAGGGAAGCTGCTAATCATCCCACAATGCACAGGACGGCCCCCACAGCAAAGAACCATCCAGCCCGTGTGGCCCCAGTGTGAGCGTAAGAAGCCCTGGCTTAGGCATTTTCTGTCAAAGTGGAGAACATGGCATGACAGTGTTTGTTTATTTTATTTAAAAAAAATATTTCTCAGGATAAAAGAAAACATTGTTCTGAGTGAGTGTTTCACCTTCTTGGGAAAGCATTTATTCATTCCACATGCTTACATTTGAGCACCTACTATCGGCCAGGCGCAGGGCTAGGTGTCTGAGGGTTCATCTGGATGCTAGAGTGTCAGCATTCTACTCCCGAGGGCAGGTGTTTTGGAGCTGGGTTCCAGGCTCATTTGATACATGCCTTTGGGATGACAAGTACTTTTAATGTCAGACAAAGGAAAATGTGATCCCATCTGTAAATTTCCCCGAAGAAGCAGGAGCCAGGCAAAGCCAAGAGCAGGAAATTTTATATTGTTGCCAGTGTTTGGTTTATCTGATTGCTGTTCCCTTAGTTTGCAAGAAGCAGGGGTCCTGTCAGTGAGGGGCCGGTTATCCTTCTCAGGGAGTCTGGGCTTCCGCTTTTGCAAGTAGGATTTGATGGTGGTCATGTACAGACAAGGAGGAGTTGGTCCTTGATACTGATATCCTTTGCTTGTACAGTAGATTGATCAGTCGCCAATCACTGTTGCAGCTCTGGTGTCTCCTTGACATGAGTGTGTGGCCAGGGAGACTGGCTGACTAGATGCAGGTGGCACAGGAGCTCAGGTCCGCCTCTGAGTCCAGTGACCGTGCTGTCCCTGCACTGGCCACGCCGATTTTATACAAACAGACCAGAGGCAGCAGTTCCTGAAAAGACCTTGCTTTTGACGTGTAAAATTTTACATCAAGTTTATGCTCTCCATACTTAATTCTCCTTCAAATAAGTGATAGAGAAGGAATATTCAAATTTTATCATCTAGAGGTCCTTGATTAAATATTTTCTCCTTTGGCAGGGGGATGTGAACTTAGGAAATCATCCTCCCCTTTGATTCACTCTTGAAACATCCAGCTGTTTCCCTGATGAAGTAATTTTATGTTTTTCTTCACACTTTATCACCTGCTGACAGGTGTCTAGTCTGTTATTGGCTTACGATTTTAATTGTAACTTTGTGTGCATTTCTGAGATGAAATGCTAAATTTGACACAGAGATCAGACTAGTTTGTATATTTGATTTGTTCAAAATAATAGCTAACACTTTTGAGGGCTTCTTATATGCCAGGTACTGTGTTTAACCCTTTGTATGCAGTATCCTCATAACATTCCCCTGAGGTCAGTGCTGGGATTATTTCCATTTTGCGGATGAGGAAGTTGAGGCCCTGAGGTTGAGTAACTTTGACCAAAGGCACACAGCTTGGTGACCTATGCACTCTTAATTACCTCTTGGGAGAAATTAGGAATCAGTAGTTAAAAAACACTTTGAAATTATATCTTTGGGAGGAATAAACATTAAGATTACAGTTATATCTAAGTATCTAAATATCAGCATTATGAATTTGACTGAAGTTTATCAATCTATCCTGGAATAAAACTAAAACAAATATAAAACAAAGCTCCTCTCTAGATATGTGGAGTGGTTGAGCTGGCTTCCTAAAGCTGAATTTGCGATCCTCCTCCCTCCCTCCTGCGCCCCCCAGCCAGTGTGTAAAGGCAGGCTTTTAGGACATTTCCAGAGATTGCTGCTGCTTCCAATCTAGGGAATTGGACTTGATGCAAACAGTAACATTTATGTTCTATTTCTCCCTGAATGTAAATTCACTGCTCTCAAGAGATAGTATTATTTGGGAGAGAAAAAATTTAATGCACTGGATTGATTTTTAGAAGTATGACTTTTACTCATTGTTGTTTTGTGAATTTCTTTTAATAGTCACACTGAGGAGAAGACTCAATGGGAACATCCGAAAACTGGAAAAAGAAAACGAATAGCAGGAGGTTTGTATTTTGAGGTCATAAAGCAACACCCTTTGTATGTAAAGCTTTAATTAGATAAGAGAACATCCCAGGCAGGGAGGTGACAGGTCACTGTGTCATTCTGGGAAGGCCCTCTAATAGCGACTCTCACTCCCAGGGGCTTGTGGGATTTGGCAGAAGGAGGTGATGAGGTCTTTGGGTGGAGTGGTGAGGATGATTTCTTACCGGTCTTAAATTAAAAAGTATACAAACAGTAGAGGCCTTTGACTCACAGTTTATTAGGTTTTCTTATAGCTGCACTGACTGTAAACTTGTTCTTGGTGCCTGTTGTGGAATTAAATATATCAGAGTTTGATGGGATTCCATCGAGATCGCCATGACTTATGGGTGCTTTTGAAGAAGTGTGTCACCCACGGAATAGAAGTATAAGAAGGTCTATACTTGAATAGACAGTATGTACCGATGGAAAAAAAAATGGAACTGCTTTATATTGAATAAGAGGCATCGTGAGTCAGCATACAAATGGTGTTGTAAAGATACATTCTGTGAATTCATTCAAGGGAGAATTCACATTGACTGGAGCAACCAGTAAAGTTTTCATCAAAAGCAGGAGCTGAAGCTGAGTGGAGAGTTTAAGAACGACCAAGAATGAAACAGTTTTATTTCTAAGCCAGAAACAGTTTGGGCTAACGGGCCTTCAGCAACTGACACAGTGGGAACACGTGACCTGGGTGTGGTCTGGGGGCATAGGCTTCAGGGGGCAGGGCCTCTCTCCTGACCAGGAGGACCTTCTCAGTTCACCCCACCCCTACCTCCTGTAGACTCAGTCTTTCCTATGTTTCAGATTTGCCATATGGATGGGAACAGGAAACGGATGAGAATGGACAAGTGTATTTTGTCGAGTAAGTGTCTACATAGTAACTGTTCTCAGCCATTTTACTTTAAATATTTTTATCATAAAAATAATATACATTGACTATAGGAAAATATGGCACAGTATATAACGTAATCTTAATAGGAATAACTACTTTTACAATTTTTGCATTTATTCATCCACTCTGTTTTATATACACACACTTTCTTAAAAAAAAAAAAAGATGGAAATGTACTTTGTGAACTGCTTAGTAGCCTGTTTTTCCACATAGTGTATTTGTGAGCATTTTCACATATCCTTATATATTTTTCAAGTAAATGTTTAATGGCTATAGAGTATTATTTTGTAGAGAGAGCGGGCAGTGGTGTTGTTAAATTCCTATTATTGGGCAGCTGTACCTATAAATAATGTTTTGAACATTCTTATCTGTAAAACTCTCTTTAGAGTAAATTCCCATAACAAACAACAGTAGTAACCACCGGTCTAGCACACTGTGTGAGCCAGGCGTGATTCTAGTCACCTTATACCTGTAGTAGTAGCTCATTCAATCCCCACAGTGCCCCAAGGGAGGCAAGCCGGCCCCGGGCTGCCCTGGCTGGTCATCTGACCTCCCTGGGCCTGCTGGAGGGTGTGCTGGCTCATGTTAACACAGCTCTCTGGCGGGAAAGTCCAGATTTGTTACCACGGTGTAAGTACTTTCACCACAGCCTGTTTCAAGCTCCCAAGTTGAAGTCACCGAGGAGTTGGGGAGGAATATTTATGCACATCGGGCTCTTGCAAGCCCATGTGAACTGGGTCCAGCATAGCACTGCTCTGTCGTCTGCATGTAACATTGGAGTGCAAACGTTTATCTGGCAGCTATGGCTGTAATTACAGTGAAAGTTGGATTATTTTTGGGTCTCAGTATTTATAGGATGATAAGTATAGTTGTAAAACTATATATACTTTTACAAATCTTGAAATCTCATCTCTTTTTGGAAGTTCTTACTAAGTTTTTAAGATATTTGAGGTCTTTATCTCAAATCCCAAGAATTTAAAATGCAATAAATACTTTACATAAGGAGTAACCTGTTAATCCATGTGTCCCAAATATATTTTAATATTGTTTTTACAATATTGTGATCAATTCCAAATCAAAATTAGAGTGCTTGTAGGAAGTATGAGTACAGTCTTAACAGGAAAATCTTTAGAAATTTAGTAGTTGGTCGGTTTCATATTTACTGTTGAGTTTTCTGTTTCTCTACCAATCTTCTTAGGCCCTTGCACAGGGCCAAAAGATTTAATTGAAATCTAAAAAGAGTGACTGACAGATCTTATAGCCACATTTACATGAATTGAAAACAAACCTAAAGCCTTCTTCTTTTTTGAGATTTAAGGGCACAAGGCATAGTGTATGTTACAGCGTATTTTACAGGCAGTTCTGAAGGAAAGGAGCAGACGACTCTCTTTCCTGGCAGGAATGTAGTTCTTCTTGAGGCCAGAAGATAGACTACATGGACTCCAGTTCTTTCTGGGGTTAAGAATAAGCCGTTTTGCCCTAGCTGGTTTGGCTCAATGGGTAGAGTGTTGGCCTGCGGACTGAAGGGATTCCGGCCAAGGGCACATGCCTGGGCTGCGGAGCAGGAGGCAGCTGATCAGTGATTCTCATCATTGATGTTTCTATCTTTCTCTCCCTCTCCCTTCCTCTCTAAGATCAATAAAATATATTTAAAAAAGAAAAAAAAAGAATAAGCCGTTTTAGTACATGAAGAAAGGGGTTTGTCTAGCCTAAACTGTAACATTATCTTACACTTATAAACACCTGTGCTCACTGCTGTGGGGTCACTGCTTTCTCCTTTTCTTTGCAGCCATATAAATAAAAGAACTACCTATTTGGACCCAAGATTGGCATTTACTGTGGATGATAATCCTACAAAGCCAACCAACAGACAGAGATACGATGGGAGCACCACAGCCATGGAAATACTCCAGGGCCGGGACTTCACTGGCAAAGTGGTTGTAGTTACTGGAGCTAACTCAGGAATAGGTAGGCCACTAACTTACAGTTATTTTTATTATTATTATTATTATGACTGC
The DNA here is from genome assembly GCF_000147115.1 of Myotis lucifugus. Taxonomy (NCBI): domain Eukaryota; kingdom Metazoa; phylum Chordata; class Mammalia; order Chiroptera; family Vespertilionidae; genus Myotis; species Myotis lucifugus. Next base: position 6,878,705 of record NW_005871083.1, on the reverse strand, counting down.
TATAATGAAATCTTACATAGTGATTCTCTAATTTAAAAACGTACTTATAGCCTTTTCAGCTATTGCTTAGTTAAAATCCTGCTCTCTTTTAAAATCCCAGTGTTACCATGAAAGGCTGTGTAGGGGCTGACCTTGTCTTCTGTGAAAGATGCACACTCCGCAAAAGATCATGGCTGTTTTGGGGTTCAAGGGTTAGAGACACCAGTCTCCCTCTAAGAGCTTCTGACCTGGTCTGTGTGGTGTATGGACATATTCCAATTACTTGGGTTGTTGAAACCGAAATTGATTGGTTAGTGGAATAATAGGGAACAACGACGTATCATGATTTTGTTACTAAGGATACTGCAGGTTTCAGTTGGTCATTGAGAATATAATTTTCCTTTGGGTAAAGGATTTCATTTCTTTATAAAGTTGGACAATTAGTGCATGCCTTAACCTGTAAATTAATCCTGCTAATTGCTGGTGTTGAACCACAATGACCATCATGAGGTAGGTGGCTCAAGGGGTGTTCTTCCCTTAGCATCATGGGCGGTTAAGGAAGTAGCGGCAAAGCAGATGCCTGTACAGTAACTCTCCATAGGATTTTACTCTTACTTTGTCTTTGTCCATTTACATCAATATCTGGATCTGTAAGAACCAACTGCTTTGAGTAAGGATATGCATCTTAATTTATGGAGACAAAAGATGGGATTGCATTCAGCTGTCTTCTGGAAGGTTCTCTCTGTCCTTTGACCACTCCCACCCCCAGTGCCCCTCCCTTGTCGATCTTCTCTTTCTTACCCCTTTGTGCATGTCCTGTCCTCTCTCCTTTCTCTTTCTTCATTTTCAGTAACCCCTCTTGAAGCCCCAGAATCATTCCCTAGCATCATCAGCTCATGCTCAGGAGGTGAAAACACAAGTTAGAGGATTAGTTATTGTGCAGGGTCTACACTCTAATGAGCTACAGTCTGCAGAACTTGTGACTGCACTTGTCTGTGAAGGCAAAGAAGCAACTGGAGTTTGTTTATTTCAGTGGTTCTCAACCTTCTGGCCCTTTAAAACAGTTCCTCAGGTTGTGACCCCCAACCATAAAATTATTTTCATTGCTACTTCATAACTGTAATTTTGCTACTGTTATGAATCGTAATGTAAATATCTGATATGCAGGATGGTCTTAGGCGACCACTGTGAAAGGGTCGTTCGACCGCCAAAGGGGTCGCGACCCACAGGTTGAGAACCACTTGTTTATTTGAAAGAGGTTTATTTAAAATCAATTCGCAGACCTCACCCTGGGCTCAGAATATGTTCAGTGCAATTTTCTGAACTTGTTTTGGGATGAGTTCTATATAGTTACCATTGGTAATCAAAACTGATGACACTATATTAAAAATAATGGCTAGATCCCCAGTCATCGAAGAAAAAATAGGTTGTGTTCATTGCATTGACTACTGTTATGTGAGGTTGATGACCAATCAATACATGTAGCATAATTAAGAAAAAATAAGGACTTAAGTAAATAAAACCCTTTTTATTTAACACTTAGTTAACCAGAAAATTGACTAAGAGATTTCATTCCTTCACTCTTCTGCCTAGACTGCTTTTTCTTTAGTTAGATATGTGATTACTGCTGACTTTTGGCATGAGTGTTTATACTTTGTCTGATGTTTGATAACAGACCTTCGGATATGGCTAATGCTCTGTCAGGGCTTTGCAACATCAGGCTTATGGCATTGTAATCCAGGACGAATCAAGTAGGTTCATACAAAGAGCTATGTTGAGTTGGATGTTTAATCATGATTGAAGAGGAGGAGGATATTCTAAAACGGGGATAAGTGTGGTGTTGATCAGAATGGACCTTGAACCTCTTTGAGGAAAGCCCAGGACTTTGCCTCTTCACGGCTCCCATGTCCCTTTGAAGACTCTTCTTTCTTGATGTCCATAATCCATTTTGTGGACACTGCAAGCAGGCATCTGTGGTCTCGACAGATACAGTGGCCAATTGTGAAAGGAAGGGATGTTAGGGAGGGTCGTAGGTAGACCAGCGCTTTCTATTCAGGCACGGCTGCTATTTCCCCAGCTCCAACCTTCCCTCAGAAATTGCCTTTAACACTGCCCATTCCCTTCTCCACTCTTGAGAAGCATAAATCTAGGTGAGTGCTGAAGGTTTTTATTCTTAATTTTTAAAATAATATTGTACTGAGCATTCCAGGCAATCAAATCCTTGCAAATTACTTCACTCTGCAGCAGTGGTGGTATCAGGCTTAAAGAAAAGAGGCTGAAGACAGGCACAGGGCTCTCGTCGTTGCTGAGTTAGCCTTTGTGTCCCACGTGGCTGTCTTAGAAAGTGTCCTTGCCCAAGTAGGCTGCGGCTTCTAGATAAAGTCCTTCCTTCTACTGCACTGTGAAATAGGCCAATTTACAAATTGCTATCACCACTTTATTTCTGCCCATGCCAAATCAAATAGCTGAATGCAGAGCGAATCGGGCATCTTCATTTCCAAGATTTCTGGGCATTCAGGAGTCATCTCCCATCAGAGCTTTCCTTAGCCGCTCAGGGAAGCCTGTTTTCTACGTCCGAGCTGTGAATGTCTGTTCTTGAGGCAGAGTAGGCTGGAACAAAACCTACCAGTATTTATTTGCATAGTGGTGACTCTGTGAATGAAAACATAGATAACCTCATTTTCTTTACAATTCTGATGTTTCTAGTGGTTAAAAAAAAAAATTCCCCACAAGGCACTGCTCTGTTGGAATTGCTGTTTGTTGAAGTTCTCTCTCTTGTTGAAACAGATGATCAGATGGTGAGAAGGGGTCACCTTGCCTTCATGAACTCTGGGTTGTGCTAGGACACTGCCCCTTCCAAGTGGCCTCTACGCAGATTTTTGTCTTGTCTGCTTCTTTCCCTGCTGTAAATGATATAAATTCATATTTTGAATTTTTGATATTTGACTTTACTAAGGCAGTTGTAGGGACTCCTAGTTAATTCTACTAAAAAAAGGTCAGGGTGATTCTGGAAGGTAGAAGAAGGATTTTGAGGAGCCATCAGAATAAAACATTATAACTTCAAGTGCTCTGACACTTGAAGTCTGTAGCCAGGAGTCGCTGTTGACTGGAGTCAGCTGTCTAGATTCAGGCTGGCAAACTACGGCCCATGGGCTGAATCTGACCCGCCGCTTGATTTTATAAGTCAGGTTTCATTAGAACACAACCATCCCCATTCACTCCCATGTTGTCTGTGGCTGTTTACATGTTACAAGCAGAGATTGGCCATTATGTCAGAGACCATATGGTCTGCAAAGCCTAAAATAGTTACTATCGGGCTCTTTACAGAAAAAGCTTGCCAGCCCCTGCATTAGGTGATCTGATTTATTTCAAAGTAAAATTACTCCAACAGTCTCTAAATCCGACACATTTTAGGTAAAATTTAGATATATGGGATGTCCCCAGGCTACAGGAAGATTGTGGCAACACATCATATATGACTGCTGGGGACATCCCACCAGTACCCTGCACCCCTTGCCTCAAGTCTGTTTCCCCCTAGTTAGGGAGCTGCAAGCTTTAGGATGTTGCCTCCTCAGAAACTAACACTCTTCTCTCCTTGACCTTTGTTTAACCAGCGTTCTGAACCCGAAGACCTTTGTAGATTGAAAGCTGTAGCTTGTGGACCTCTCTGTGTGGAGCTCAGCATCTCAGTATCCAGGGGGAAGTCATCTCTTCACCTAAAGCTTCTGCTAGACCAAGAGACCCGGACCCCGCAGTCTCAACTGCTAACCAGTAGAGGCAAGGGAGGAATTCGGTTCTGTTGGTGCTCACCTGGCACTGAGCAGGAAGGGCAGGCGGTTCACGACTGTGTGGAGTTAGGGGCTTGAGGACTCTGATTGGGTGAAAAATGAATGGAAATGGCTTCAACATGGTGATCATTAAATGCAAGTGTTATTGCGGAGTCTCCGGAGAGAGAATTTTTGAGGCTAGGAAATTTCTCATCATGGAAGATCCCATAGCTTCTTTTTCTAGACACACCCTGTCAAGCTAATTTGGCTCTGCAGATAAATAGTTCATATAAAATGCTGCCTTCTTGAATCTGAGGGTGATGTGCCCATCGAAGGTAGGATCCTTCTAATGAGGGATTGATTGAATGCCTGAATGTGGGACAGGCCCACCCTGTTCACTGTTTCTTAGCAAGGACAGTTGTTGAAACTCATGCAGATTGTTTCAATGAGCCGACAGATTTTTCATAATCATATTTAAGGTATGAAATCCAGGTTTTGTCAAACATCCATTTTAAAACTATTAATTATGAGCAGTTTAGATATTTTCAGTCTAATGTTCATTGGTAATGATGAGAAAACTTTCTTAATTGCTAATCTTAAATCAGTAGTGGATAGGATCTGATTATTAAGTCTCTTTCAGAGTTTAGGCAGGATGAACCTTCATAATGGGACTATGTCTAATGTCGTGGCTTTAAATCTAGAATAGCCTGGGCTGGTTTTGGTTTTTGAGTCAGAGGATCCATTGAAAAGAAAAAATGTTTTTCTCCTTGAACAAATACAAGCTTGGTACCTTGGTAAACTAGTATACCAGTAAAAGATATTTTAGGACCAGCACTTCACTTTTCTATGTAGTCACCTTCCTAAGGTTTATTACAAGGATGCTAATATGTGTGCATATATATGCCTATGTATGCTTAGGTATACATACACATACTTAAATATCAAGATTTATATGTTGTGAGAGGTAAAAAGTCCATGTGCAAACTATCAAAGTCACCCCTAAATTTATTCCCTTCAATGAAGGTACCAGATTTCCCATGGGCAAACCCAAAATGTTGTATAGTATAATTTTGAAATTGGTGGTTTGGGCTTAGAGAACCCGTTTGTTAAAGCTCAGGGTCTTGTTCCTAAATCATGTGTTGTAGTTACAGTGTGAAGTATACTTGCCATACTCTTTTATCCTGCAAATCATCACCATGATGAATTCATATCTAGTCTAAATTCTACCAGTTCTATAGTAATACAAGAAAATTACTTTTCTTCCTGTAAAAAAGTGTATTCTCAAGATTTTTAAATCCACACTTCACAATTATGAACGAGACTAGTTTCCTTTGTACCTTTAGTTCTTGGTTTTCGTTTCCACACCTCGTGTTACTGAACTTTGCCTTTCACTTTCTCCGAAAGATCCCATGAATTTGAGGCTAGAGCTAACTTAACAGTCCTCTTCATGGTTAAGACTTTATTGTATGGGATCATTTACACTTGGGATCCTCAGATGTCTGAGTACAATTTCTTTTCCAATTGTCAACAAAGCTTAAACCAGTGGGATCTTGGCATTTATCTTCTTTTAAAGAACCTGGTGCTTATTAAGTAGAGGACAATTTCTGTAATAATCTAACCTTTTGGTAATTTAAACTCTCATTTTAAATTAAAAACATTTGTGACCACTTTTCTTTTATGCTAAAACATATCTGTTTATTACAAGTAAAATGATTTTGAAATTATTTTGTTCTGAGTAAATATTGAGATTTTTGACTATCTTGGAAAAAGTCCTTGAACAATTGTACATAAAAATTGAGATTTATTATCTTACGAATTAAGCAACTGTTTTATATTTGCTATTCTTAGACATTGACTATGCATGGAAATAACATGATCAGAGTATTTGAGAAGCTTTATACTAGTATGTTTCTTTCTAAAAAGACCAATTGAAGTATTCTAATGAGCCTCATCTCATAATTTGGACAATCTCATAAAAAAACTTATTTAAAAATATTAATAAATAATATATAGAGAGTAATGTATAAATAATGTACCTCATCTCAATTGAAACTTTTTTTTGTTTCATGAGATCAGTTGAATTGCATACTTGCATGTAGGTTTAGATTTTAATTTATTTGTTATAGTGCCAGCATAACAGATGAGAGTTACATAAGCTATTGTTCAATGACAAAATGGTTCAGTCCTAATTTAAAGAGAATATTTAAAAATATGATTTCTATCCTGATTGATATTACAAGTGTTTTATAATGTTTTAAAATTTGGAAATTATTTTACATAATACCCAGTTTAATTAATTTGATCTTAGAAAAGGTTCCACGTATTTTCCCTGTAAATTAACCTGAAAGAGAACCATCTACTTATATGTTTTCTCCACTAGAGGGCTCTGTTGCTCTTTGGTGTAGTTACACAAAAGCGGTAGCATCTCAATATAGTTTTCCTCCACTCCAGCCAGGCTTGCTTTCATTTTTGTTAAATAATGTCTCTTACTTTTCTAACATATCTTTTAGGTCTTATACTTCTTGGTGAAAGAGTTCAAACTGAAGACTGTTACTAGTGTCATGTTTGTTTCTTTTTATTTCTCACCCCCGCTTTTTTTGTTTTTGGGTGTTTTTGTGGCATAAAATGCCAAGGATGAAGAGATCCATTTAATAAAAAGGTCTATTGTATTCAGGGAGCAGCCTGTCCTGCCAAATTACACAAGGGCATGTGCTTTCATGACATTATTGGTTTTGAGTGTGCTGTCCTATCAATAATGTGATTTTTTTTTCTAAGTGGAAATTTAAATATTTAAATACTGATGCCTCTGTTTAAGGTCATTTAGAATGCCTTGGTGACCTTATACTTCTTTCTAAGAATATAGAGTTTCCCTGCCCCTGCCACCCTGGCCTTACCACCCAGTATTATATAATTTATTATATTTAGATTGTTTATTAATGATATGTTCTTGGATTAGAAGAAAATGTGCCCCTTTTGGGCTTAGTATATATTGCTTAAGTAAGAGAGGGCACATTAAACCAAATACTTAATTTGAACCAAATAGCCATTACTCTACACATACAAGATCTTAAGGAGGGTAATTTTTATCTTGGCTCCATAACTGAAGTTTGAGACAGCCCGTTAATTGCATGCTTCAGTTCTCAAACAGAAATTTGGCCCAGAAAAGAAAACACTTTTGGCTTTATAAAACTGCTTATTTTCAGATTTTAAATGGGGATAAAATGAATACACTGTACCATATTACATTTATTTATATTATTCTTTCTCTCAGCAGCCTACTTTTTCTCTTTTGAAAATGAAAGGGCCTGAAAGCATTGTGAACTTACTTGTAACATTGCAAAACTATTTCACCAGAGTAAAGATATTTTGGTCATTCATGTACAGGTATATTTGTTGTTTATCAAATAAAAGTTATTAAAACGATGGTTATTCTGGGAATTATTACATATTTTATAGTAAAAGACATGTTGACACTTGAAGGTCACTTATTTAGCATGATGCAGCCCACATTCTTTCCTGCACTTTCTGAAGCATATACACAAACTTCATGTATGAGTCCTGAACCTTTTGCAGAATAACATTTGGGGGTCAATAGGAGGGCCTTCTTGCAGATTTCTTAAATAAAGGGCTCCAGTAGATTGATCAAAAGCTAGAGTTTCTTGCCCTAGCTGGTTTGGCTCACTGGATAGAGTGTCGGCCTGGGGACTGAAGAGTCCCGGGTTCGATTCCGGTCAAGGGCATGTACCTTGGTTGCAGGCACATCCCCAGTAGAGGGTGTGCAGGAGGCAGCTGATCGATGCTTCTTTCTCATTGATGTTTCTAACTCTCTATCCCTCTCCCTTCCTCTCTGTAAAAAATCAATAAAATATATTAAAAAAATAAGTAAATAAATAAATGACTTTATACCCTAAAAGAAAAAAACAAACAAACTAGAGTTTCTTGCCTAAATTCACTATCTTCCTTTGGCTTAATAACACTGCATTTCACGAAGTGCCAGTCTGTATCTACACAAGCCTAACTAAATGCGGTAAGCAGGAAGTGTCCTCCTTTTGATGAGTTGTGTGACATGGTTAGAATCTCATTTTTTCTAATCTGTGAGTTATTTGTTCACCAGGCTGTGGCACTGGGTTTTCCTTGTTAGAAGCCATATTCAAATCGTGCCATCTCTGAAAGCAAATCGAGGTTTCCTCACTGGATTCTGAGAGGAGACCTGCATTGTGTGCATGTGCGAGACAGACAGAAGGAGAGAGTTTATGTGGGTGAGATGGGGGTGGGGAGGAATTTATTCCAGTGTTTTACTATTTCTCCTTAGGTTGGGGGAGGGATGGGTGGGTGGATGGGGCAGAAGAATTACAGAGAAACTAGCAAAGTGGATAGAGCTAGTTCTTACATATTAACAAATTATCTCATATAAAGAGAAACAAAATCAGAACCAAAGAAGTTTCTTGTGCAGTCGTGTGGAAACAAGTTAAAACTATCAAAACATTTTTCATTATCATTCCTACCTCTAAAATTTGCTTAATTATTCTGGAATAATTAGTATTTACTGATCACTGTAAGATTATCTTATGTTGCTAGCTCTTTAGAATATATAACGGTTCTGTACACGTTGTATTTAATTCTTACCACAGTGCTCCCAGCTATCTTGAAATAGTGTCAGAATGAAAGCACAGAGGGGTGAAGTCACTTCTCTGAGATCACACAGCTCCTGAGTGGTGGGTGCCTGCAGAACTAGAGCAGAGAACTTCTGACACCCTGTCTGGGGCCGGCTTTGTTCTATTTGCTGTCTTCTTGTTCCAAGGAATAGTGCACACTCCTGACCAGGCTCTTCCCAAGCAGCTCATTCAATCTGAAATCAACAAAGTTATCTTAACATCGGTGAAAGCCCGCTCTGTGCCAAGCTGTGTGTTGGGTGTGGTGTCTGTAGGGAGGGAGGCAGATGTGATCTCTGAACTGCTGGGCAGTCATGAATTAGTACAGACACTTTCTCTACCCAGTTCCCCTTTGGTGTTCCTGTAAAATGGGTTTCGGGGTGGGGGGAGAGGGGGGAGAGGGGGGAAGGAGAATTATAGAGGAACGGGAGCCAGTATTTGTCAAGTTCGTGTTCATGTCAGGTGTGTGAGGCCGGATCAGCTTTACGTGCCTTCTCATAAAGTAGTTTAAAATTATATGTTACTGTTATAAAACATGAATTTTAATATTTAGCATATTTTATTCTTAGCATGTTCCCTTTCTTTTCTTTTGCGATTTTCCTACTTAACTGTGGTTCATGAGCATTCTTCCCTGCCGTTGACTATTCTACAACATCTTAAGTGGTTGCATAGTATTTTCTATATGATTCTAACCAGTCTTTTACTGTGGCACATTTGGGTGGATTTCATCGTTTTGATAACGGTAGAATGGAGACGAACAATTTGTAATTAAGTGTTCTTACCTATCTGTGACTATTCTATAGTTTTATTTCCTGGAAGTGGAGTTGCTGAATCAGAGGATTTGTTCCTAACCTTAATATCCTGGCTGGTTTTGTCAAACCACACCCCTGGGAGCTTATACCAATTGAATGCCTCGCATCCTTGCCAACCTTGGCAATTAAGATTTTTTAAAAAGTATCACTTTAATTTTCATGTCTCTGATTGTTAGTGAGATTGATCAGCTCTTCGTACGTTCCTCCATTTGTATTTACTCTTTTATGAATTGCCTTTTCATCTTCTGTGCGTAACTATTGGCTATGTATTGATTGCTAATTGATTGCTTGATTCATGTAGTATAATTTAATTTTCAAAATGTTCCTTTCTCTTAGAAGTTAATTTATCTCAAAGTGTCTATTACTTTAAGTACATATTCAATCTTGTGATCAAGAGGAAATTCATGAGAAAGAAGTTGGCCTACCTTCCCAGTCTGCTCCACTAAAAACTTTTAAGCGTAGATGTCTCATCTATCACACCTCACATCATGGGCACTGCTGCCTAATGCCTGCATTTAAGGAGGAAGCACCCCAAAAAACCCACAGTTGGTCGGCTTGCAATGACTTGAGCCCTACGATAACACAATAGGTGACATTTGGTTATTTTGGTTTTACAGATTTCTCCAGATCATCTATTAATGGCCATAACCACTCTTCAGAGCTTTTCTATGCATTTTCTCATTTGATGAGCCTGGCTCCTGCGTGGTGAAATTGTACCACTGCTGAAAATAGCTCTGCTGACAGTCAGGGGAAGCTTGATAGGTAGCGGGTTTCTGTCTGGAGAGGCGGCAGGGTGCAGGAGAGGGAATACTGACTCGGGAAGCAGACGTGACCTAGTTTTGAAACCTGGCCCAACCACGTCCCATCTGAGTGGCTTGGGGCAAGTTACCTTCCTTCTCTGAGCTGCGGTTCCACATCTGTGAAACATGGATGATATTTCTGCTCTGCAAAGATGGGAACTCCAGGGTGCCCAGGGAATTGCCTGCTCAACATTGCAGGCACTTAATAAATGGTCGTCATTTTAGGGATGGGAGGCCAGGCTATCCAGTTACTGAAATTAGTTTGGTGTTTTCCTAGCTTCCTGGTTTTTGGATCCGTAGAAGGCTGCCATAATATCTGTGAGTTTGTCCTAAAATGACCTTTCTAAATCACTGTTTTAGGCATTGACTTGTCTTTAGTAGGAAAGGAAACATTTTAGACTTTTTTTTGTTTTGTTTGGAGATCAGATAGTAGCTTCATGCAGAAAAAAGAATCAATAGAAAAAAAATGGGACAAAGTTAATTTTGTTGCAGTCAAGAAAAGAAAAAAAGATACGTTAAATTTTGTGTGTGGGGGGGCAACTGGGAGGAAAACTATTACATCTTAAATGAATGCATCCCAGTAACATCTTTATTATGAGAGTTTGGCATCAGAGCACATGCCCCCTTGGGTTTAGGGTGGTTTATAGGACTGCCTGGGACATGAAGCATCAGTGTCCAACTTTGCTGTCCCATTTTCTTGATCATGCCAAAGAATGTGTCATTGGATAGAATTTTATCAGCACTTGAAAAGGTATGGTGAGTTTTATTGGAGACCATTGGGACTTGTTAGAAGACTGGGCTATGAGGCAGATTGTCATTAACTTATGTGACCTAAGGCAAGTCACTTAACTATTTTGAGCCTTCCTTTCCTTATCTGTACAATCCAGAGAAGAATAATTTCTGTCACTATTTTCTAAGGATCAACTAAAACACAGCGTGCGGATGCAGTAATGGAGAGAGTACCGTGATTGCTTGCAGTTGGGGAAAAGTCACCCAACAGTTGTCAGAAAGGAGGAAGAGGATGGAGAGAGGAAGAGAGTCATTTAATTCCTAATGGACAGAGTAAAGTAGGACCTCTACATATTTTCTGTCAGGATATGCTGGCGTCAGGTAACTTTGTTGTGCATTAGGCAATCGATTTGGTGGTGATGACTAGACACATTGAAAGGATGCTGTCCCATCCAGAGTTGACAGGCTGCGACTTCAGCCAGATACTTAGGGGCGGAAACCTGTGGAGGCAGAGACGGCCACGGTTGTAGTTGTGCTGAGGTTTCATAGGTGGAAATGTCAGTCCTTGCCCAGTCCATTTTGTCCTGCTGGGCTCACGGTCCCACTGGTCAGGCCCTTATCCCCGCTTCCAAGGCAGAGCTAATACAGATGGACTGGCAAATGGGAAGCGTGAACTGGGTGCCTGTTTGCTTATGTGACATCAAAATTGCCAGCAACATCTTGATTCTGGAAACCGTTTTCCTGGTGATCACATGAAGCAGAATGAAAATAATCAATCTCTTTCAAACAGAGAGACTCTGCTGCGTCAGCCGCCAAAGGCTGGGGGGATGAAATCTCAAAACTTTTTTCATCTTTCACTCTAATGCCTTCAGCTTTTCTGCATGGCCGTGTCGTCCAGCGGGGCGGTTGTGGCTTCTAGATTCAGCAGCTGGGTTGCAGAGGCTTCTATCAGCCAAGGGGTCGTCACTGCATTCCAAGTTGGCATTACAAAAAGAAATAAAAAATGCCATTACAACTTTATCTATTAGCAAAGCAAGTCTCAATTCTAAGCTCATGTACAGTTACCAGATTGAGTGTTGGACAAGGTGGAGAGCGCTGTAACAGGTCCATACAGGGAAGCATCTCGGGCAGGGGAAGAGGCTGGTTTTTGGCAGCGCTCACCATCCTCTGAGCCTGAAGAGCCGACTGGGGCCTTGTCCCTACCAGATGTAGCATTTGCAGCCGGTCCAGTGTTTCTCCCGGTCTTACTGCCTGTTGTCCTGACCAGGGAGGGACTCACACGAGGAGAGCAGTTGTGTTTGTGCCATTATTTTGGCAGTCTCAGACATACCCGTGTGCACACATGTACACCTAACACTCACATGCTCCTTACACATGCCTTGTTTATTAGGACAACACGCATTTGTTCGTTTCATAGAGGTCAGATGTCCAAGATCAGTTTCAGGGGCGGAAGTCAAGGTGTCAGCAGGGCCGGTTCCTGGGGGCTCAAAGGGAGAGTCCATTTCCTTGTCCTTTTTGAAGCTTCTAGTGCCCATCCGTGTTCCTTGGCTTGGGGTCCTTCCCTCCACCTTCACGGTGCATCACTCCACCTTCTGCTTCACCATCACTTCACCTTCTCTGGAGTCAAATCTCCCTCTCATATGGTCCCTGGTGCGCTTACATTTAGGGCCCATCTGGTTCTTCGGGCTGGGTGGTTTTGTCTAGAACTCTGGTGTTGTGTGCCTCAGTGTTCTGCATCTGGGAGCAGCCCTCCGCTGCCTCATGTCCTCCAGTTTGAGCAGGATGGTGTATGCACATCTGGAACCTCACTGTCTTGCTACTGAGTAGCTTGGTATCACAGGAGAGCGATTAAGGGAGGGGAGCATTTTCATTCTGCTTATTCCTCTAGCTGGGGGCCATCTGGCCAAGAGTAGAGCTACCCAATCAGGGCAGAGGTTTGTAGCTCGATCAGGCCCTCAGATGATTTGTTGAGGCCACACAAAAATGGCCTGTAGTGTTTCTTGTTTTGATTAAGATTACTTGCCAACATGTTAAAATCTTGATTTCTGACTCTTGAAGGTTCAGAGAGCTGGGAACACTGGGTCCCTGTGTCCACCAGGGGGAATTGCACTGAGCCTGGGCCATGCTGCCCCCTGCAGGCTGTTCCCTGCACGGAGACAAGGGTATCTCACATGGTCATGTTACATTACCTGCCAGGTCCTTTGGAGGCTGAGTTCCGAGCCCTGTTTAGGGTGTGCAATGAGGGCTGCTTGGAGGGTGTGGACTGGCTGGCTGATACCCACAGTCACACCCTTTATGTGGTCATTTGTGTAGTCAAACATTAGATGACTACTGAATTCCAGGTGCTGTGTCTTCAGTGTTAGTGCCAAACAGAATGTACACATTAACCTTCTAGAGTTACACACTAACCAAAATATTAGCAGCTTCATCTTTGTGCTTCTGTGTTCCTTATGCTATACTGTTTTTTAAAAAACCTATACATTTCTTACATTTCTTTGTGTACTTGTATGCCTCTGTGCAGATTCTAATTATTTCTGTATTTTTAAATTTGTATTTAAAAGTACAGGATACTAAAACCTTTCCCCCTCATTCTTGAGAAGATATCTACACATGAACCACCAAATATGTTCCTGTAAATTAAAGAGAACTTTTGTTTAAATCTCGACTGATGCTTTTTAAAGTCTTACTGATAGTCTCTGGCTTTTCTTAGGGTTCATTTGCACGAACGCATCTTCTGAGTAACCATAAGGAAGGCAGGGTGAGTGAAAAGTCACCCTCACTAGAAGAACAATGTGTAGATTCTCGAATTTATGTTAATCACAGTTCCACTGCTTGCCTCATGGTAATAGGCACGCAGCTGTATTATGATTCTTTGAAAGCATATGCTGTGTCTTTGGATGCTCATGCTTACAGTCTATGCAGTAATGTACTGTTCAGATAATATTTGCTGGAAATTAGTGGTTAGTTTGAGTGGCACGCTTACTCCCTCTCTTTTTTTTTCTTTTTTTTGTGTGTGGACAGATTTCTTTTGCAGCTCTGGCTGGCTCTCCATCGCTGGCATCTGCGCTCTGCTCCGAGTTTCGCCTTAGCCTGGAGCTCTCGGCTCTCCGCTCCTCACGCTGCTGATGGTGGAGCCGAGCCCTGCTAATGCTGGTGATTAATCTGACAATGTATACCAGCGAGATTTTATAATTGCCATAATTCTTCTTTGCTCCATTCCCTTTCCCAGCTCCTCAAATGGTGCAGCAGCTGCAAAGCACAGCATTTGAACGTAAGATAGAGAATTGTAGCTTAAACTTCAGATTTTACATTCTGTCAGGCTGCAGGGAAAGTAGTCACATGTTTTGATACTATTTGAATCAACAAAGTCCAAGCAAACTTTTTATTACCTAATGTGTAAAATTTAAAAGCTAATTTTCAGAATTTTAAAATTTTAGGAAGGCATACCCAGTCTTAAAGAAGTGGCTTCTAGAGCTCATATTCTAGTTATTACAAAGCTCGGTCCTGTTTGCATTGAAGAATTTAATAGTGGATACTTTCCAAAGGATACTTTAAAAACACACACAGTCATATCATGTGTTTGGTTTAAACTGTCCCAGAGAAGTACCTGAAAGTGAAATAATTTCAAATTAACCTCTGAAGAACAAAGGCTGATGGCTTTATATGTCTATAAAGCTCGAACTACTGACACTCCCAGGCTGCTCACCATGCGAGGCTAATCGTGGAGATGCCAGCTGACAAAAGCAGGGGGTGTACTTGTGAGGCCGAGTGGGGCTGGGAAGGGAACAAAACACCACAGAGTTGTCACGTGCAGAAATGAGTGATGCAAGTGCACAGTCTGTCGAATGCTTCTATCTTCCTAACCGATTCCGTGGACCTTGTACAGGCATTTGGGAGTCACATGTGCTCTCTTACACGCTCCTTGGCTGCTTTCATGAAGAAGGGCTTTATATTGTAGGCTGCATGTGTGTGTGTGTGTGTGTGTGTGTGTGTGTGTGTGTTCATGTTGGTGGGGAGAATTCACTCTTGTGACAAATAAGAAACAGCAAACATCGTTAATGTTGACTTTACAATTGGTGCAAATATTAGTATTGGATTTCAGAGTCAACATGCGAGCAGGATGGCTCTGTTTTAAAGCCCGTGTTAGAAAACGAACGGCTGTGACTGATGGCATTTCTGGACAGCTGTCAGAAGTCTTTATTTAGAGATTTAACCACATTTCCAATGCTGGGCATTGCAGTAAACAATAGGATGGATGTTGCAAAGACCACTGTCTGTACACACGGTACTCGTCATGCCTGCTGAACCTGACCTATTCTCTAGGTCTTTGGGGAACCATTAAGCCCTCTTCCCTTCATTCCCTTTAACCTTTTTTTCCGTCATGACAATTGAAATGAGATTTTTCTTTTTCATTACTTCTGTTCTTCAAAGCACATCTCTGGCTCACATCTTCATTCTCTGGTTAGTTTCAGATTTTACTTTAATCTTTCTGTACATCAGTATCTGTCATTATGGTATTTAAGCTCTTGGAAGAATTTGGCAGTTGCTAACTTTTTGAGAAAATAAAGCGCTCCACTGTTGTAATGCTCTGCTCGTGCGGAGTTAAAAATTCACATTCTCTGGCTGAGCTTGTGATGATTTAGATGCTGTCTGTAATGAATAGCCGGGGCTCTTTTCCTTGTTGTGAAGAGGATAACTCCGGTTTCAGAAAGCTTGACCGTGTCTTCATGGCGGATGCGAGAAGAACCAGGGGAGTGTGAGAACGTTCATAATATCGTCATACCGTGCTCCCTCGACACGAGTGCGAGCGAGGAAATCTAGCAGAAAACATTAAACTGAACAAGAAGTTTCTGGTGACTTGCGGTGCTGGTGGCACAGAGAACGGGAGAGAGAAGTGAGGCACACATGGAACAGGGGTTGCCTGCACGTCGAAACGTCCAAATGCTGTCACAGTGCAGGCGCTGCCGTATAGACAAGCCTGGCTCCCTGGGGCTCTGTAAATGAGGACAGGGCCTGGCTGAGAGTCAGGGGGTGCAGGCTCTCCCTCAGGCTCCCCTCCTGGAGAGAAGACACCCACAGTTCCTCACCCAGGGCAGTGTTAGCACCGGGCAGTGTGTGAAGTGTACAGCATGACTTCTAGTGTTTAATTCAGAACATGATGCTGCCAGCTCCCCTGTGGTTGACCAAATGTGGGGACAATTTCTCTGTGAGAAGGGGAGGCTTTCGTTTCCTTAAAAAATGAGCTTTTCAAACAGTGTTTGAGTTCCTTTCAGAAGCATCGAGGAGGGCAGTGCAGTCGGGGGAGTTTCGGTTTTTAACCCTGCAGTCGTTCAAGTTTTGTTGTCCCTGGAAAGGAAATTTTGTGAATTGTGTTCATATATCTGAGGCCAGCTTTGTTGATTTCTGTATAGTCAATGATAGGAGATTTTTCTGTTCTAGGCACTGGGATTTCTTTCTTCCATCCATGACCTCGATCTAAATCAGGCTTTCTTTTCTCTCTGCTACAATTTTCAAATATCAGTAGGCTAGGAGAATAATTGGAATGAAAGTATTAGTGAAAAATAAAACACACCCACTAAAACTGACCCCCAGAAGATAATGTGAAGGAAAAGGACATCTGTAGGCATGGCTATCTAACTCCTTCTCTACTCGATCTGAATTCTTTTGGGAATTCAGCACATAAGCCCGTGTGCATCGATGCGGCTTTTGAGATCTCTGGAGTAGAGAATTCACCTTTGGAACTGGAATTTATTCAGCATGCATATGTGGGCCGATGATTGTTTTATATATGCCTGCTATTGAATGATGAGTAGGTGCGATAACTATATATAAAATTATATTACAGTCCAAGAGGTGCTTTTACGAGGCAGCCTGGAAATGGCATCCGATTTTCTTACGGCTTTTTCATGTCCATTTTGATGAATCTATTTATTACTTCTATAATGAGTCGTACACATGGTTGGTTAGCCAAGTTATTGAACTTGATCAACCTTGGCTGAAATTCACAATGCGTGCCAAACTTGTTGTAACATGTAAGAAATTACATCTGGACTAAAAGGTTCAATAATGATTACTCTTATAATGGAATCTTTTACAAAGCATGGGATTGCAGGATATGCCTATGCTTTTTAAAAATTATGGCGATACAATGAAACAAGGAATATCACATGAAAAAACGTGTTCGCTTGTAGTATCGATTCAAATTTATAACAAGCTTGATTCAAATTTATAGCAGGCTTACTTGGCTCCCCGGGCACGGTGGGACCATCCTGTTTCCCATGTGTCTGGGTTGGTGTTCAGTCTCCCATCTCTCACTCAGAATTCACTGGCTCTAGTCTTAATCATGTGACTTGTGAACCCTTTTGTGTCTTGGGGACAAAACCTAATAATGTGCATCCATTTATAAGTTCTAAGCTGTTTTGAGATGTGTGGCTATAGGAGGAACATAGAGCTTTTCACTCTAATGAGAGAATTCTAATCTCAGATGGGCCCATTAGCACAGAAAGAGGTGTTGGGGCCCTGGCTGGTGGGTTCACTGGTTAGAGCATCAGCCCTTGCACCAAAGGGTCTCGGGTTCGATTCCTGATTAAGGGCATGCACCTGGGTTGCAGGTTTGTTCCCCAGCCCTGGTCGGAGCATATGCAAGAGGCAACCAATTGATGTGTCTCTCTCACATCAATGTCTCTCTCTTTCTCCCCCTCCCTTCCTCCCATCCACTCTCTCTAAAAATCAATGGAAAAAATATCCTCGGGTAAGGATTAACAAAACAAACAAAAAAAAAGGTGTTGGTGTTTGCAGGGCCCCACAAATGATACTCTCTCCCCTTTCCAAGTATAAGCTAATTGAGAATAGGACCAATGATAAGACTAATGGAAGGCTAGAACATCACAGTAATGACTGGTCAAGTTGATATTGGAGAATACGGTTTACACGTGTGCTCTAGTGGGCTCTCTCTCCTGAGCACCTGAATCAGACAGGGTAGTGGGTCAGTGCTGGGCCCCTCCAGGCCGCCCCCAAAGGCAGAGCCCAGCCCTGCATGTGCCCCACACACCGGTGCAGAGCAGGGCATGTGCTGTCTGTGAGGGGAGAGGGAAGGCAGGCCTGTGTGTGCCTGGTTTTCACCGGTAGATTTCCTAATCATAAGCTGTACCGCCTCCCGAGGGCAGGATTAAGTGAGGGGAAGAGGGAGGGACCCGGGATCTGGGACATTAACACAAATGGAGACACATCTGAAGGGAAAGCTGCCTCCCCCCACCCCGTCTCTTCAACAATAAAACACTAGCATGGTTACAATTATTAAGCCTTAGGAAGATCAGACCACAACATAAATGTATATCTACTGTCAATACCTAGTGTTTAGATTGTGAGTCCTCATTCTTGGGTAACTAGATGCACTTTTTTGTCTTTTTTACTTTAATGCTGTCCAACTCGATAGCTGTGGATCTTGGACTGTGTCCTTAATCCCCAAGTGTCAGTTTCCTCACCGAGGAGGTGGGTGCCATGACAGAGCCGTGAGAACTCAGTGGGAAGATGTGGGAGCCCCTGGCGTGATGTCTGTCACCGTGTATTGTCTACCACGAGTCCCCTCGTCGATTGTTCTGTTCCCAGGACTAAGTTTCAAATGTATTTTCTTAACTTTTTGAAGCGGACAATTTTATTTGTATGCCAATACAGGGAGAATTTTCGTTTTCTTAAGAGGTAAAAAGGAACTGGTCTAAGATGCACCCTTGTATGAAATAGGGAAGAAAAATCGCTAGAGTTTGGAATCCACGAGCCCACCTGCTGAGGGACAGCTCGACAGTCGTCACAGTCTCTGCTCCACTTTGGGAGTGTGGTACATATTTGCCCATTATGTTCAGCTGCCCGTTGGCAGTGTGCAGAATTGCCAGTGAACAGCAAGAGGGACTGATGCAAAGCCATGGTTTTGTGTGTTCCACCAGGATAGGATTCAGACTTTTAGCAGAAGAGACGGACTACAGCAGGTCTGTCTTTTCTGTGTCCATTGAGAGCTGACCCTTTGCCATGGTGGGTGAGCATCAGGAACACACAGGAGGAAGGGAGAGGACAGAGCAGGCCAGTGAGCCCTTGTTAGAGGGAGACAGCGCCCGAGCAAGGAAGTGGAATTCTTTTGAACAGAACAGCTTTCTAAGTGGCTGCAATGATGAACACAGTCCAGAAGGTGGCGGTGGGGCCACCGTCTGTCCTCAGGAGGGCTGCTGGGGGCTCGGGGGAGAATCCCTGAGTCTCAGCAGTGCCACGCCCTCTGGGAACACTGCAGGGGCCAGCCCAGCTTTGCTGACAGGACAGTGTGCCTTTAATTATTCTGTCTTCGGTGAAATATTTCTTTATAATTTTATTAAATTTACTTCTCGTATTAAGACTCCATGCTATTATATTTGCCAACGGACGTTTACAACTTGCAACTAATTTGCTTTATTTTTTTATAAGGCTTAATTAGAATGCAGTTGAGCAGTAAAGATGTGCATGACACGGTTAGTTCAAAACAGGGTGTGAAAACCAAAGAGGAAAGGAGGGTAGGACTGAAGGAATCTGGCACTTATTTCTCAGGGGGGCCCGTGTACAGATTCCTCACGGGTGTTGGTCTTCCTACCTGTGTGACCTATGAGAATAAGGAACAGTTGAGAATGAATAAACATCTTTGGTTTAAATGAACTTTTCCAAGAAATAAAGATATGGTAAGAATGCATATCTCTTGATTGAGTCCTTCTCAAAATTATTCCCCCCCCCCTGTATGATAATAAAACGCATTTGGGGGAGCCACTCTGAGAAGTCAGCGGGCATCTGCCTAAGTTCCACCCAACTGCCATCGGCCATAATGAAGCCTGCGAGAGCCATGTGCTCCTCGCTGCAGGGAGCAGGAGCGGAGTGCTGATGTGCCACTCCACGGATGTGAGCAGCAGCGAATGCTGGAAATGGGGAGCAAATGCTAGAAAAGGGGCTTCTGGATCACAATCGGCATTTGCATCTCTATCACAGCTGTGCCAAGGAGTTTCTACCATGCCACGTTTCTTGCAGCCCTTAACATTTGCAGAAAGAAAGCCTCCAATGTAGACAGCCTGTTAATACCTTTGGTTGGTTAGAACCTTCATGGCTTGTTGTAAAGGTAAACATCTAGAATACAGTGTTCATTTCTGGATGGAGCACAGACAAGCTAAGAGCTGGCAAAGTCATCCAGTTGTGTCCTGGGAGTACGTATTAGTTACCTGATGGAATAAAAGGTCTACATAGGTTAGTTCTTGCAATAGCTCTCCAGGAGAGAGAGAATCCTGGCTCACATCAAGGACAGAACCGGGACCAGTGGACAGAATTCTGCAAGCAAGTAGTGTTCAGCTGATTAGAATGGAGGGAAAAACTTTTCTAATGATTCCTGTTATAAGGAGGTAGTAAGTTTTGCATACTGAAAATGTTTTAAGAGGTTTTTGTGTTCCCCCCAAAGTAGAACCCGAGACAAAGACTTATTTGTAGATAATTGGGATGTGGTTTCAGAGAGTGTGAGCGAGGGAGGGGAGGATTACACAGGATGTGTCACTGAGTTGTGCAGTGCTATGGGTCAATCGTGCTCAATGCCGAGGACTCTGAGGAGCTCAGTGAAGTGCATCTCAGAGCTGCCTGCCTGTGGAATGGAGGGGGAATGCATTTATCCATGTCTCCCATCCCCATAAGCCCAGGGTAGCCCCACAGGTATTAATGCCTCAGCTCGTTGCAGGATGAGTCCCAAGCAGGTTTCTGCAGGTATCCCATGCTGCAGCGTCAGAGAATGATTGGAGGGATCCACACTGCACTCCCAGGTGGGGCTGTCCAGCTGCATTTGTGTGGAGTTGGTGGGAAGCTACATGCAGCCATAGCTGGAGTAAGATGGGATGGGAGAATTAAGTGTGTATGACAGGTACCCAATACAGTCCACCCCTTGCACCATTACTCATATCTCATGTGCCCTATGAGAATAGTCTATCACTTACAGGTCTCCTTAGATGAAGGTTAAAAGACTGTCAGGTATATAAATCAGTCCCTATTTGTGATGAATTCTGGGGCTTTAACCTTATTCACTGTTGTATTAGTTTACTCAGGCTGCCATAACAAAGGATCACAAACTGGGTGACTTAAGCAGAAATTTATTATTTCCAAGTTCTGGAGGCTAGAAGTGTAAAATCAAGGTGTGGGCAGGGCTGTGCTCTCCCTGAAACTTGTAGGGGACGGACCCCTCCTTGTCTCTCAGCTTCTGGCAGGCTCAGACATTTCCTGGCTTGTGGCCGACAGTTTCAGTCTCCTCCTCTGTCTTCACATGGCATTCTCCTGTGTCTTTTCACATCACCGTCCCTCGGTGTGTCTGTCTGTGTCCAAATTTTCCCTTTTGTAAGGACACCAGTCATGTTAGGTTAGAGCCAACACAATGATGTAACTTTGGTGTGATTACCTCTGTAAATGCCCTGTTTCCAAATGAAGTCACATCCCGAGCTTCTGGGGGTTAGGACTTCTACATAATTTAGAGTGACACAATTCAACCCATAAGAACCCTGCTAGAAAAGAGGCATTGTGTTCTGTTATCGATGCTACCCAGATGAATAGCAGTCCTTCAATAAGTCATTCTCTTGACACCGAGTGCCGCCAGTGCCCGGCACTGTTCTAGGACCCAGGGATACTACCGTGAGCGAAGCATTCCTACTCCTGTGGAGGTTACTTTCACATGGCGAATGGTTGTTGGGAGGAGTTGCTCTTTTGTCCTGTTTTTATCACCCATTAGGAATCAATGGGGGGATTGCCTGCTTTCCGATAACAGAACAGGCTGCCTGAGCAAATGAGTTCTCCTCACAAAGGAATGTAAGCCCTCTGGGTGGCTGTTCGCCAAGGGTGCTGCAGAGGTAATTTAAGTGCTGAGCAGGGTTTGGTCTTGAAATGGTTAAGGTCCCACTCTGATGCGGAGATGGTAGGATTGCACAGATGGACTTGTTCTGAGAAGGTTTTAAGTGCCCAGTACTTGACTTCTTTCTGTTTGTCTTTCAGAGGAACAAACAAAATGTTTTCACAGCTTTCTGCTTAGGAAAAAAATATTCCAGGTCACTAGATTTTAACTGATTTTTGTTTTTGTTTTTTCATTCTGAACTTCTTTGAGAACATCATGGAACCTCTGGCCCCTGTCCATAGGGAGAAAATAAATGTTTTCATAACCAGGCATTCGTGTGCAGTGTTGAACACTGAATTAAGAAAGATGAATATTTTTCAGGAATTGTAATCCTTAGTAGCAGTTAAATACATACACTTGCTCTAGAGAATTCTTTCATAAAAAGAATCATTGAATAGAATTAGAAATGAAAATATGCCTCGAGATGTTGATGTTAACTTTTTATTGCACTGGTCACTATCGGATGGAAATTTATCAGCATGTAATTACTATAAAGTAGTATTGATTTCAGAATTGCCCTTTGCTAAACAATGGAAATTTCCTAAATAACTGGCAGGTAATGAAAAAAATTCAGTTACTGACAGCCTGTCATAGTTGAATCTAAAACCTAGGGGCAAAATACATATATTCTGTGTAGTTTCCATTTCTAGACTCTGGCTTTCTAAATTCTTCCTTATAAAAATTTAAATTTCTTTCTTTTTTTTGAAAGATGGGGCCCTCTAATTATTGATTTCCTTCTTTTTATAATGTCTTAATAGAATTGATTTTCACACTGAAGGTAATTATTGAAAAAAAATTTTTTTTGGTGGTCAGCAAATGTAATTAATTTATGAAAACTGGAGAGGTTTGATATTAGAATTAGTTGAACATCCACGACCTGACATTTAGTGTCTTATTCATGGTGCATGGTAAATGTTTATGGAATTGAATTCAGGTTTTTGAAACACTTCCAACTTTGAAAAGTGTAATAGTTTCTGCCTCTGTGGAAATAGAAATTACTCAGATATTATGTGATGAAACACTAATGTTAGTTCACTTAAAACAAAACTGTGTAGCAGTATGTTATAGCCACAGGAATCCCTCAACCAAATGTTAAGTAAATGCAATGAAAACATTTGTAAAAACATTATCATGCTGCAAAAGAACTAGTAAGCCAGACACCCCGGAGTAGCTGGATGTTCAGAGACACTTGGGTTGTCAGGCACACAACTTTTTTTTTTTGCTGTCTCGATGATCATTCACCGTGGATGTGATTACTTACCTGGCTCTCCAGAGAAGAGTTCTTTTGCTTAGGTGTTTGTTGCATATAGAACGTTGTTTGAAGTCATGATTATGGCTGAACCACTTTAAGTGAGTCCTTTTCCTTGATACACAGTACTATGCTCCTTTCCACACACAGGAGACGGAATCAATGCTGTTGACTATAATGGAGGTTTGCATTTTTCTAATTTCTTATTTAGGCTGATCTGAGCAAAGATGTTCAAATTTCCATTTACTTAAACAAGATGGAGTTCTTGCTACGCGGAAGGAATATTTTTAGCTTGGTAATTTGCTTAGAAACTGCCTTATTCAATATTTGATGTTAAATTTGAACTAAAACACATAGCATCATATGACATGGGTTCTTACATTAACATTTTGTTGGATTGGAAACAGAATCAACACATTAGTCATCTTAATTCATTTAAGTTGGCTTTCTCCAGAGTTCTGGAATCCAAAAACAACACATTTGTCAATTTTACACACAAAGGGAGAGGCAGGATGTAGTTTATAGTTAAATATCCAGCTTTGCAATGAAAAGCCAATGAATGCAGTTATAGTAAGTTGAATGAAATTCAGGGTGAAACAAACAGTGTAATAAGATTTTGATGCAAATTGAATACTTTAAAAATTTCTTTTATATTTATTTTAACGAGATTCTCTTTATAGATGCTCGCATGGAATCTTATAAACTGTCTAAAATTAAATTTTCTGTGGTTGTTATCCACATAGTTTCTTGACTTGGCTGTTGTAATTATTCACATTTGCTTTCATAGAAAATCTACAGGTCAAGGTCACCTTCATATCCTTCCACATCTTGTTATTGTTTGGCTTTAGGTCAACTTAGAATTGAATGTTAAAAGTGCATTGTTTATTCCAGAGCTCAGCAAACTATAGTGCACTGGCCAAATCCAGCCTCCAAATCCAGCCTATTATTGTAAATAAAGTTTTATTGGAACCCTGGAACATCCACTCATTTGCTTGTCTGTGGTTGCTTTCATGTTATTTTAAAACAGTGGAATTGAGTGGTTGTGACAGAGATCATACGGCCTGCAAAGCCCATAATATTTAATATCTGACCTTTTACAGAAAAAGTTTGCCAACCCATGGTTTATTCTATTAACACATGTTTCTCATAAAGGGATTCCTCTGACAAAATTTCACAATAGTTAAGAAACAAAGCTCACCTCTCCTAAAGAATTGGTATGCTTTTCTTCATTTCATAAAGAAGGCATTGTGAAGTATTCTATTTCCCTTCTTTACCTTGGTTGTCAGGAAGCTCAGAATTAACATTTACATATTCAATTGAATAACCAGCTAACTTCAGATTCTTGGTAGATCAGTTGTTTGGTGTTTGTTTTTTTTCCTCTCAATATGAGCACACATTTTTACTTTTTAAAAAATATCAACTTTTTTGAAGTACATTTTGGTTATACACATGGATGACTCTTGACACAGTATACAACCAGATAACCCTTCTCCCCTAATCAAGATATAGAACATGCACATCTCCACAGAAATTTTCCTCCTGCCTTTTTCCCAGGCAACTTGTCAGTATCACCCCTCCCCCAATTTCCATATTATTTTTTATTACAGTGTTGTATGTGGGTGTTTATTATGTACTACGTTTTGGAAGGAGTTGGGCACCAGCTAGTAGTTGTTGAATAGAATAGCTACTAGAGAAGCTAAGGTTAATTTATTCTATTTAGTCTTCATAAATTTTTAGATTTCCATAGGATATGAGATATAAATCACATGGAGAATGTTTTAGCTAATGTTGTATTAACCACAAGCCTAATGAATTGAGAACTTGCTACTTGCCAAGAACTGTGCAAGTTATCTCATTTGATTTTCCTAACAGCTCTTTAAGCATATATCTTCATATTCCCCTTTGACAGATGAAAAAACTGAGATTCATAGAAGTTAAGTATGTCAGTTTCCTGGGGCTTCTGTAACAAAGTATCACAGGCTGGATGGTTTAAACAGTAGAAGTTTATTGTCTTACTAGTGGCCCGGTGCACGAAATTTGTGCAGGGGGGTGTGTGTGTCCCTCAGCCCAGCCTGCACTATCTCCAATCTGGGACCCACAGGGATCGGGCCTAAACCGGCAGTCGGACATCCCTCTCGCAATCTGGGACCGCTGGTTCCTAACCGCTCATCTGCCTGCCTGTCTGATTGCCCCTAGCCACTCTACCTGCCGGCCTGCTCACCCCCAACTGCCCCCCCATCGGCCTTCTTGTCCCCAACTGCCCCCCCTTGTTGGCCTGATTGCCCCCAACTGCCCCCCCCCCCCCGGCCTGTTCACCCCCAAATGCCCCCCCCACCAGCCTGCTTACCCCCAACTTCCCCCCCCCTGCCAAGCCTGTTCGCCCCCAACTGCCCCCCCCCCCCCCGCTGGCCTGATCACCCCCAACTACCCTCCCCTCCTGGCCTGATAGCCCCTAACCATCTCTGCCTCGGCCCCGCCACCATGGCTTTGTCTGGAAGGACATCCAGAAGGTCTCCCAGCCTAATTAGCATATTACCCTTTTATTAGTATAGATAGTTCTGGAGAAGTCTGAAATCTAGGTGACAGCAGGGTTGGTTCCTTCTGAGGGCTGGGAGGAAGGATCTGACCCAGGCCTCTCTCTTTGGTTTGTAGATGGAGCACCTCCTGTTCGTATGGTGCTCTCCCCATATGTATGCTGTGCCCAATTTTTCCCTTTTTATAGGGATACCAGTCATATTGTAGTAGGGCTCAGCATAATGACTTAACTTTAACCTAATTACCTCTACAAAGACCCTATCTTCAAGTAAGGTCACATTCTGAGATACTGGGTCTTTGGACTTCAACATATGAATTTTGAGGTGGCAGGGGAGGGGAAGGACACAATTCAGTCAAGCACATTCAGCATCCTTCTCAAGACTCAAAGGTTCCCAGAAAGTGCCAGAAGCTGGATTGTAACTCAAGTCTGTCTGACTCCAATGAGTAGCCCTGACAAGATGGTGTGAGGAAGAGGCAGTGCGGTGAGGGAAGAGTCAACATTCAGAGAGAGAACTAACTGACTTTGCCAAGAATGAAACTGTCAGGGGCTTTAGAGAGTCAGGTCCTGGAGCCCACTTTCTTAACGTTCTAGCTGTTTGGCTTTGGCTTTTCTGAGCCTCAGTTTTCTTATCTGCACAGTAGGGATAATAGCATCAGATCCCCTGGTGTGGAGGGTTGAATGGGACAGTGATGTAAAAGTGGTGTGTCCATACGATGCATCATACAGCGGTGTGTTGTTAGAGAAGGTGAGTTCTGGGCATTGACAAGGCCAGGGAATCCTCACCTTGAACAGGCATCTGAGTCCCCTGAAGGGCTTATTAGAACCCAGATTGATGGGCCCAACACCCACAGTCTCTGATTCAGCAGGTTTGGGGTGGGGCCCGAGAGGTGCATGTCTAACAAGTTCCCACTGTTTGAGTAGAAAGGAACTAGATCTGTCTTTCACTTGCAGATATGTTTTTCAGTTTTCTTAAGAGAAAGTCCAAGGAGAAGTTAGATTTCCAACAGAAGTCTCATTTACTCCACCTCAGTGACTGACCTCTTTTAGGGATGACGTAAATACTCCCATCTTACTTCCTGTGGTTGAGAAGCTTAGGGGACATTGCCTTTTCTCCTTTGAGACTGAGCTGATCTGGTCTAAAGCACAGTGTATGAGTCTGCTTAGGTTACTATAGAAAGAACGACCATAGACTGGGTGGCTTGAACAGCAGAAGTTTATTTCTCACTGTTCTGGAGGCTGGGAGTCCAAGATCAAGGTGTCAGCGGGGTTGGTCTCTCCTGAGGCCTCTCTCTTTGCCTTCTTGCTGTGTCCTCCCATGGTCTTTCCTCTGTGTGCACATATCCCTGGTGTCTCTCTTCTTATAAGGATGCACGTCCCATTGGATTGCTGCCCGCTTCTGACCTAATTTAACCTTTTTTTTAAAATTTAAATTTTATTTTTCAATTACAGTTTACATTCACTATAATTTTTTATTAGTTCCAAGTCTACAGCATAGTAGTTAGACAATCATATACTTTACAAAGTATTCTCCCTGATATTTCAAGTACCCACCCCCTGGCAACATACTTAATTATTATCATATTATTGACTATAACCCTTTGCTGTACTTTACATCCCCATGATTATTTTGTAACTACCAATTTGTACTTCTCAATCCTTTCACCTTTTTTCACTCAGCCCCCAACCCCTCCACTCCCTGGCAACCATCATTCTGTTCTCTGTGTTTATGGTCTGTTTCTGTTTTGTTTGTTCATTTTCACTTAACCTTAATTACCTCCTTAAAGGCCCCATCTTCGAAACAGTCACACCAGGACTCAATATGAATTTTATTTAATTTTTAAACAATATATTTTTATTGATTTCAGAGAGGAAGGGAGAGGGAGAGAGAGATAGAAACATCAATGATGAGACTCATTGATTGCCTCCTGCATGCCCCCTTCTGGGGATGGAGACCACAACCTGGGCATGTGCCCTTGACCGGAATCAAACCTGGGACCCTTCTGTCCGCAGGTCGACGCTTTATCCACTGAGCCAAACCAGCTAGGGCTCAATATGAATTTTAAGAGGACACAATTCAGCCCATAACAATCAGTGTGACTCCTAATCTGCTTTTCTTTTAAGAAATTTCTTCGATTCCATGCCTATTTCCTTTTCTGTATTTGTCTTAAGCCCTGAAGAAAATCTAGTGCACCTTATCCAACAGAGCCTTTGAAACATTATGTGCTTGAGGGGCAGGCTGCCGGTTTGAGCTGAATAAAAAATCTAGTTGAGAATGCCTCCTCAAGCTATCTAATCTAGGAAAGAGAATCTCCATCAGAATCTTTGTGGCTGTTGCCCAATCGCACAGGCTCCCATTGCTGGGGGCAGAGACCCCTCCTGGCGCAACGTTTGAATGGAAGCTCTGTGCAAGCTGGAGTCCTCTCTCCGGGCCGATGCCTTCCCCAGCTCTGAGCGCTCTCTCCTCTTTGAATGGAAGTTGAGCCTAATCCCTAATTAGACATATTACCTATGTGGGGACTCCGACTGGGGCTGTCTTGGCCCAGAGGCAGCAGCTGCATGGTGGGAGCCAAACACAACTCCGCAGCTGGCTGAGTCTCCAGGAGTCAGGCGAGTCAGCCGCGCCTGGAAGGCGCTCTGAGCCTCTGACATTCACGCCAGGCAGGTGCCTGATCACAGCTGATGGTTAGATTACACGTTTCCTGAGAGGTATAGATTTTAAAATTGGTGTGCTTCACCAATCCCTCGGCATGGTGTTCCAAAACAAAATGTTATCAAACTGAAAACGAAAGCCTTCCTCTCCCCATCCGAGCCAGTGGCGTTTTGTTTAGCAGAGTTTCTTTAGCAAATGGTAGCTCCCTTGGGGACCCAGGTCTGTGGCCACCGAGTGTGTAACGGTTCTTTGTTCTCGTTCTCTGCTCCCTGGCTTGTGGGAGGAAGTAGAGATTTTCTTTACTTCTTCTGAGAACCAGTGTAGGTTCCTTCCACCAGGACTGCTGGGGACTGTTTGTCACAAGAGAACTCACCAGAATAGAAACTTACGGCTCTTTTGATGCTGTTTTTAGAGAATAGTAGTTACTCACTAAATATTTCTTCACTTGAATTGGAAAAAGATGATTTAGATTCCATTATGGCACTATCTAGGAATGATAACTAACAATAAACTCAGTGCTTCATTTACTGTTTAAATATCTACAGGGTACTTAATATATAGGAAAAATATAAGGTAGTCCTGTATTTGGTAGGATTTTTAAAAAATATATATATTTTATTGATTTTCTACAGACAGGAAGGGAGAGGAATAGAGAGTTAGAAACATCGATGAGTGAGAAACATCGATCAGCCGCCTCCTGCACACCCCCCACTGGGGATGTGCCGGCAGCCAAGGTACATGCCCTTGACCGGAATCGAACCTGGGATTCCTCAGTCCACATGCCGACGCTCTATCCACTGAGCCAAACTGGCCAGGGCGGATTTGTGTTAATTATGAATGGAAAAATGTGACATTTTGTTTATAAATGTCAATTTTCAATTAGGCAAAAATTTCATAATTTTATAATCACTGTTATGTGTCCTTATTACTACACAAATTTTATGATTCTAATGATTATGAGACTGAATTTTATTAAAAGTTGTATAACTGTTGGAGCCTCCTCTAAATGAAAATCAAGTTTTAGGAGCTTTCTTGCAATCCATGATCCTCCCGCCCTTCCTCCCTCCCTTCTTCTTTTTCCTCCTTTTTTCTTCCTCCCTCCCTCCCTCCCTCCCTCCCTCCCTCCCTCCCTCCCTCCCTCCCTCCCTCCCTCTCTTCCTTCCTTCCTTCCTTTTTTCCTTCCTTCCTTCCTTCCTTCCTTCCTTCCTTCCTTCCTTCCTTCCTTCCTTCCCTCCCTCCCTCCTCTTTTTTTCTTTTTTGCCATTCATTAACCCTGAAAACTCACATCACAGGTGCATTGCCATCCCTGTTTACATATGAAGAAACAGGTTTAGATGACTTACTCAGGCTGGCAATTGGCAAAGCCTGGTTTTGAACCCAGGTTTCCAAGTCACAAGCCCCAAACCTTTTTTACTTTTAATTTTTATTATTGCTTACAAATTTATTTAGCTTTTAAAATTATATACAGTGTGCCCCCCCCAATGTATACACACTTGAACAGCTGATAGCTTAATTTTGAACATAAAATGTATTTTTGTAAACACTGCCTTTATAATTATTCAAAGTGTGTGTATACATATTTTTGGGACACCCGATATATTTTTAAGTTGAATGGAGATGATGTCAGTGTTTGTATTTTAAAAAAAAGTGACAACAGAAATACACAAGACAAAACCACTGTCAGACTTGATAAAACTGAAAGTGATGATGCTAGATACATCATATAAGAGGGAGACCTGGTTATATACAGTAACAGGTATACTTTTTTCTAATATGACAAGGTAAGGCTTATCCTTTAATGTGATGTTTTCAGTTAAACTCAATTTGCTTTAAAGTTCTTTACATTTTGTTTGAGCAAATCTTTCATTTCAGTTGTTATCACTTCCTAACCAATCTCAGTTACTGACTTGTTACCAAGTAAGGAGCTGTAGGAGTCACTGATTTCTGGTCCTGACCTAGAGGGCTCAGCGTTGATGGACCCATCCCTCACATCTAGCTTCCACGACAGAATTTAAGTCAGACTTCCCCAAAATTGCATCTTAAGTGGGTGGACGTGATGGAGAAGGAAAAGTCAGTTTGGACATTTTAAAAGTAAGCCTCAGGAAAGTGCCAAGTTTTCCACATGACTTTGGGAGCATAGAGAATCTAATCTTTTTAAGAGGCAATGTAATATACCACTTTTTAAAGTGGTGAGAGCCAAGGTTGATCTAACACACACACACACACACACACACACACACACACACACACACACACACACGAGGGGGCGGTGAGGCTTGACTTAGAAAGGCAGTCATATTGCCAACCCTGAGGATGCGGGAGGGAGCAGGCCTTTCACTGCTGGAAGCTCTGGGTGGAATGAAGAAGGTTTTTCATTGTAAACAATCCCTTCCGAAGCACCTCTTAATTAACAGGAGTGGAAAATACGTTGGGAGACAGGCTGATCGTGGCCCTACTGGTAATTAAGAAAGTAAAAGAAAGGGGCCTCTTTTTGGCCAGAGTGGGAGCAGGACCTTCGTGGCTGCCCCCGTTTGCTCTAAATCAAAGAACCCCATCTTGGGCAGAGGACAGAGCCACCGAGGCCGCAGTCCTGAAAGGAAATCCTGGCCCAGCTGTGAAAACAATGAGCCGCTCAGTAACCTAATACAAGCGTGCCTGCAGATTCCGAGGCGGGTCTCTTCTCCTCTTGAAGTGGCTGTAAATTAATCCATCAAAGTAAAAAAAGCCTAACTTCAGGGTAAATCTTTCCACCTCTGAAAACCAGAAACACTTTGGTTCTCTTAGTGGATACTGCTGTGAGTGTGGGATTATGAGAGGCGGCACCATGTGTGTGTGTGTGTGTGTGTGTGTGTGTGTGTGTGTGTGTATGTGTGATTTGTTAGTTACAATGGCTTGCTCTCAGAAGCACATGAAGGAGAGCCAGGCAGCATGTGCTGGGTTTGAACCAAAAGAGCCATGGTATTCCTTCCTGATTAATGTCCACACATGTAGTTGAGAGCCTTTAAAGACACAGTGGTCTCTTCGTCCAATCAGCTAGATAATTTTATTTATTTATTTATTTATTTATTTATTTATTTATTTATTTTTACCAAGAAGCCTTTGTTTTTGTTTCTTCTATTTCATCCTGTTTTAATTTTTTCTTCTCAAAGCTCTGGGCCAAGTTTATGAATGTGCCATGTACGCTTTGTTAAAAAATCCAATGTGGCGTTCCTTTCTTCTTATTGGGAGGGCTCTTTAGCTCAGACTTTAATACCGATAGTCCTCTAAAGTTTGGCATTGAAGCCTTCTAGAAATTAAATAAAAATCTGAGCAAAATTTGTAATGGCTATGGTGTTCAGAGTGCCCCATGTAAAATGCCTTACTTAATGAAAGCATAGAGACAGGGTTGAAATAAGCCCGCACTTGTAAGTTATTGACCTTGGAGAATGTGGAGAGAAGCTGTTACTGCGGATTAGTTATGCACACAGAGGGCTTACACAGAGAAGTGTTTGTGAAAGCAGAGGATGGTGTCAATTCTGAGCCCCGTGATGAAATATTAAATGAGAGGGAAGATAATTTGATAATGTGTCACCGTTTGGGGCAGGAGTCCATAAACTAAGTACGTTTATGTAATAAAGTAGCTGAAGGGGCTTCTATTCTTTGCCTTGACTTAAGGACACAGAGAAGAAATAGGCCGCTGTTGACACTGAGACCATTTCTGTCTCTTTCAGAAGGACAACTGCTCGGTAGGTTTAGTTTAAACCAGTGGGAAGAATGTACACATACCTCATCAGAGTCACAAAGAATATACATCAGATTCTGTAAGTCACATTCAAGGATACAGTGAGCAGGCAATGGGCTGGGGGCAGTGTTCCCAGCTGGTTTGTCCTGCCTGAAGGAGCTCTGAGTTTGTGCCTTTAACCCCACGTGGTGAGTGTGGTGGTTTGGAGGCTGGATCGGGGCCACCTGCTTTGAACTCAGGCCACACTCCTTAGGGGGTCCTCCTCCTTTTTTGCTCTGATCTTGTAAATCTCTTAACCTCTAGGGCTGCTGGTTTTCTCACACAGGAAATGATGATAATGACGCTTCATAGGGTTTTTGTGAAGTGCATCTTAGATGAGATCATGTATTCGCACCTGGTTTAGTGTCCAACACCTAATAATGCCCCCCTGTCCTCCAACTTATATTCCTGCAAAAGTCTTCTCTAAACATCAGCCTGCTCAGAAAATGTGTTGTTTGGAATAGAAATATGGTAGATTTCTTTCCATTCCCACTTGCCTTCACTTCTCTGTATTAACATTTATAAAGGCCTGTAAATGATCAATTAGATATCATTCAGTTTTTTTTTTATTTTTAGCTTCCTTCTATAATAGGCATACATGCACGTGTTAAAAAATTGAAATAGGCTAGATGTTCTCAAATGCAAAATAAGTCTTCCTTGCTCCTGACCAATGGCTTTCCTGCCCAAGTACTAGTAATCAATGTTAACGCATATTAAGCACATGCCTTTCCTACCTGTGTGTTTCAGCAGTGGGATCATACCTGCATGCAGTGCTGTACTCTGATATTTTTTCTTCTTGATTAATGCAACATGTAGATGTTTTCTTGTGTCTCCATCTCATGTCACCTCATTCTATTAAACCGCAGAAAAGTATTTTGTTCTATGCCTGCTGTGCAATTTATTTAACCTCACTGATGCACATTTAGGTGGATTCCAGGCTTTTGGCTGTTACAAACAATACAGGTTGAACATTCCATATATATATTTAATCCTCATCCGAGGGTATTTTCCCACTGATTTTTCTAGAGAGAGTGGAAGGGAGGGGGAGAGACAGAGAGAGAAACATCAGTGTGAGAGAGACCCATTGATTGGTTGCCTCCCACACGTGCCCTGATTAGGGCCGGGGATAGAGCCTGCAACTAACTGTATTCCTCTCATGTTTTTGCTCATGTGGGCAAGTGTATTTGTAGGATAAATTTCTGGATGTGGAATAGCTGGGTCAAGGGCACATCCATGTATGATTTGATAGCTATATCCCAATTGCCCCTAAAGATGTTGAGCCATTTTGAATTCTGCTCCTCTCCTCCCTCCTGTTAACATATGCAGTTGCCTGGTTCCCTCAGACCCTTCCTGACAGGGACATTGCTCAGTCTAGTTGCCCTTTCAGAGTCTGTCTTCATTGGGCTGCCTAGACCCATGTTAATTGTAATCCTTGGGCCTTTTTCTCACTGTGATTCTTAACACACTGGGCTCTGCCCTGTCACTGGCAGGTCAGATGAGAACTTATTCAACCAGCTCCGTGGTGGCACGAGTAGGCAGCTTGGGGTCAGTCTTGCCTCTTGAGAGATCCCGGGCAGTCACTTGGAATTTATTATGTAGCTTTACAAACCATTACATTCCCAAAGCATGTAAGTGCAGCATGGTGATATTTCAGAAAGATATTCCCCGTGAGCGGACCATTCCCTGCTTCTGTATCCTCATCACGTGAATTGGTATCTTTCTTTGATACGTATTTATATTCGAAACCCATTTATGTTATCAGGAGGATTTAGGGACCTCTGTGTGGTACTTGTTGCTAGCTGTATATAACACATGCATTGAAGCCAGGGCTGGTGATGACTTATTTTCCTCTGGAGAGACCTGTGTAGTTTTGTAATTTCTTGAGTTGGCAGCTGTGTTTAGTGTTTAGCGGGCACAATTTATAATTCTTTGGAACTCAGAACTATGTCATTGAAATGGCGTGCGAGGAAAATATGATCACTCAGGTCATTCAAGTGACTGCAGAAACAGCGATATGGATTCTCTGGTTACTGTTCTGTGGCGTTGACCTTATGGTTGTGGTGGACATGTGTCCAGATCTTCATCAGAAGTGCCCGGGAGTTAGAGTTCAGTATCATGGTCAGTGTCATGTCACTGCAGTTTCATTCCCATTAATTAGGTCAGTTTGGAAAGTAGGTCCTTGTACTTGCAGGAGAATGAAGGAGGAACTCTCATCCTCTAAGCCAGTGGTCGCCAACCTTTCGGATCTCACGGACCACCAGTGGTCTGCGGACCATTGGTTGGCGACCGCTGCTTTAAGCTACATAAAAATTATCCCCAAATTTGAATTGTCCCCAGATCTAACTCAAGATGAAAGGCATTAAGCTTATCGATGTGACGGTAGGTCTCCAGGGTGGGAGATGACTTGTGCTGGCAGATTCTGCAACTTGTTGGTTGGTTCCTAACGACGCTTTAGTGTTCTGTTCTTGGGGAGGTCAGGGAGAGGGAGTCACCATCTCTGTGGCCTTTTAATTGTGTTCGGCTACAAGTAACATTTATCTCCAGTGTTTCACAATTCTAAATTAATAATAACAGCCCATTAGAAATCACAGCTGCTGTAAGCCCCAGCTCCTTTGGGCATCTTAATAAAAATGATAATTAAAATAATAATTTACAGTAAATGGGGACACTGCCCAAGTAAATCCACAGTGTGGAGAAAATTAAAAACTCAAACCAGAAGGAACCTTCCTGGCGTTGGGGAGAGAAATGGCCTTGTTCTTAGCTCCCACTCCAGTGATTGCTGGGCCTGGATCCCAGCCCGACGTGCTTCATGCCTGAGGAATCGGTGACTATCTCGTCCATCCAACCTAGCAGTCTGTCTCACTGGGTGTGGCCCCTGTTCCCTCCCCTTCCACTGCCACACACACCCCTCTTCCCTTTGTAGTCCTTGTCTGGGTAAACCAATTGGCAATCTCACCTGTGGCCCAGCTCCATCCTTGGAGACCTTGGGTGCTCTCTCTAAGGTAGACGCAGGCAGTCTCAGGCTTTGTAGATTCGTGCTTCCCAGATGGTTTTCTGGTTTCCCCTTAGCTGTTGAGTATCAGAGGCTCCTCACCCCTCCTGGCTGGTCACAAGGCTTTAGTGTCTTCATGAGTCCCTCTTCCATGTGAGAACCAGAGGCATCTTCAATGGATAACATAACAATAACTGGTAGTGCTACTCCCTGCCCAGGTTCTTGTACACACTCCCTGCCACATGCAAAAGAGCCCCACAGCTTTATTTTGGGGCCCAGGGTTTCATCTCCCATTGCGTTTCCTGTTCCTCGTTCTCATGGGCCCATCTCCAACCCTTGACCTTGTTTTGCCATGCTCCCCATCTTTACTGCTTGTCTGGTTCACGTCTATATTCTTTGGCCCCAATGTGGTTCCTGGTGCAGAGGTCCTGCTACCGCGCAGAGACACTTGGGAGATGCGCAGGAGGGTAAGGAACTTGCACCATGTATCCACATTCCTGCAGAGCCCCGAGTCCTCACCCTGGCGTTTCTCTGCGCTAAGTCTCCCCGGCCCAGCTAGTCCCCATCTTCTCATGCTTGAGAGCCTAGGGTACGAGATGGCCTAAGTAACATCTCAAGCAGATCTGTGTGAAACATTCTTTGAGATTCTGAGATTCCTATTCGGATGTGAACTTTCTGATTGAAGTTTTTTTGTCTGAGCCATTGTCTCTAGCAGGAATCTGCCCCAGGTAATGCACATCTGAGCATCAAAGGCCCACCCTCCATGGCCGGACCGGTATATCAGTAGTGTGGGTGGTGACTGAGGCCTTTAGGATGGTACTAACCCCATGCAAGGGGATTTAGGGGCCCAGTGTAGCAAGCTTTTTCAGAGAAGTTGGATATCTACTTTTGGATATGGAATCTCCCTGATTTTTTTAATGCTGGTAACTAATTCATATTAGGAAGGAAGGAATGGAGGGAAGGAGGGAAGAAGGGAAGTAGTAAAGGAAACAAAGGGTGGACCAAAAAAAATGTCCCGTGGGCTTGATTTATCCTGTGATTACCATTCTAGAGAATGGAAACTAGTGTAAGATAAACAGGTATTTAATATTTTTGGTATGTTTTACCTCTTATGGTACTTTCATGTCTGTAGGCAAAGCTTAAAACCCAGGACGGAGATATCAAACCTCCATGGGCACTGAGTTTTCCCACTTGGATTGGCTGGAACAAGTGCTGGAAAACTGACACCGCCCGCTGTTTTAAAATGTGTTCCCTTATTTTTTTTATATTATTAACTTAGATATTCTTCTGAAAGCACTCTTTCCACCTCTGTGCAGTTAAGCTGGTTCAATCTAAGCATTGTCATAAAGTTAATTTTTTGTAAGACGAATCTGGTTATTAAATTTAGTAAACCACTGCCTTCAATATTTTGTGCAAACTTTGGCATCATGCAGAATTGGCTTAGCTTTCTACATTTAGCTAATTAAACGGGAGTGGGGGATGCTGTTCTCCTGGACTTCTCTAGGACTTTCACAGTAGGTAGCATTATTCAACTTTTTTTTTTTAACTCCACACTCTAGAGATACGATTTACTATAAAAATGTTATGGTCCTTCCTGTTAAGCCATCATCTTTTGAAATATCCATGCTTTGTTTCTGCTCCAAAGGCAGTTGTAAAGCATCAGGAGACGAAGTTGCCTGTCGAAGCTTTAAGAGTAGACTAGCGGTGTGTGAGGCATTGCTCATTTAAGGAAGATGGAAGACCCACAGTGCAATTTCCCATGACACAGGGACAGATGGCTTCACCATAGCCACAGTCAGGAATTATCTAGGGAGCCCGACGGGTGTAAGCTTGCACCAGCAGTCCATTGCTGCCATCATGTCAGACATGTTCTTGCTGGTAATAAAAAGTCCTTTGCCAGAGGTTATTTTGTCAAGTGAAGTATCATGACTTGACAGGTTTGTTTGGGAAAACATATATACATTTTTAATCCTCACCTGAGGATATGTTTTTTTATTGATTTTAGAGTTTTAGAGAGAGAGTGAGACAGAGAGAGAGAGAGAGAGAGAGAGACAGACAGACAGACATTGATGTGAGAAAGAAACATCGATCAGTTGCCTCCCATATGTGTCCCCACTGGGGATCAAACCCACAACCTACATATGTGCCCTGACCAGGAATCAAACTCATAATCATTTGGATACGAGATGACACTCCCAACCAACCAAGCCACCTGGCCAGGGCAGGAAAAGAAATTTTGATAGGAAAAGTGCATGATCCCCCCGACAGATTTCTAGGTAGTGTCATTCAAATCTGCAGTGGAATCTTTGCAGGATTTTAATATGTATTCGTTAGAAAGGAAGTTAGAGGGTCATCAGAACTGTTTGAAACAATTTGGATTGTTTTATAGTAGTCCAGAATTGTAGCTTATTAATAATCTGTAAGAGCCATTCATTCCTTTGGCAGACTGAGTGTTATTCCCTTGGGATACAGAGATGGAAAAAGGCAAAAATTGTAAGGCGTTTGCCGTTAACCTGGTAAATTAGATAAATAAAGCCCTGCCTGGCCCAGCATTGTGTCCATAATCTCTCAATCCACTGGAAATATGGTTGCTAACGAATGACTAAGCATTGTGTCCACCATGTGCCCCTACTCCCCTACATCATTTTTTACATAGTCTGATGAAAATGTGCTGAGAAATATTTCTGATAATCGCTCTCACCTGGAAATTTCACAGGGACACAGAATCCATCATTTTCAGTAAGATCGGGGTGTATGAAGTCCTGGGTTGCAAGTGGATTCATTTTTGGCCACATCATATAACCTCCATTTGGCTGTCAGCGTTTCATTAGCCTGATGGATGCAGCCCGTCAGTCAGCAAGATTTTTTCCCATTCCCACTCCCATCCAGTTCGGAACAGTGGTGCTACACAACCTGGTTGAGAACCAATAGGGTGATGTGTATGGTGCTCAATAAAGGCCATTCATCATGATTCAGTGTTTTCTAATGTTGACTTTCCTTTAAACCATAGGGTTTGAAACCGCCAAGTCTTTTGCCCTCCATGGTGCTCACGTGATCCTGGCCTGTAGGAATATGAGCAGAGCCAATGAAGCCGTGTCACGCATTTTAGGAGAATGGGTAAGCAAGCACTTGACTGTGTCTTTTCATTGTCAAATACACACGCCAGGAGGAACACATGGCGGTTGTAGTGCAGTGCGTAAAGTTTATTGCTCTTGGAATAATGTTTTCTTTAGATGGAAAGCCACGTTCACTTTGTTTACTTGATGAATGGAAGGGACAGGCAGGCTCGCCATCATCCACACTTGTTTACAGTTCACTGTCAGTGTCATCTGCTCTATAGTCAGAGGTTGGCGAATGTTTACTCATTTAGCTCATGTATTAAGAAAAATAAAGTGTGGTTAACGCCCCTGAATACAACCAAGAGCTTGTTATGCTTATGGATTTTAGGGTGAGGAAGGAGCAGACTTTAACCCTGTCTCTGGGTTTTGCTTTTTTATCTCTGTGTAGGTGTTGGTGTTGATACATCTAAGAGGAAATAGTCACTGAGGGCTTGCAGTTCTCTTGGGGCTCAGGATATAGCCTCAAACAAAACAAAATCCCTACACTCATGGGCTTACCTTCTAGGTAGGAGAAACCGACCCTGATGTCAGGTGGTTTTTAATACAGTGAAACATAATAAAGAGGCGTGAGGGGTAAGGAGGGGCAGCGTGGACTCTTTCAGTTTGGGTGGTCAGAAGAGATCCCTCTAAAGGGTGACATTTGATCTGAGACCTGAATATAGTAAAGAGGTAAGCTCTGCCAATGCCAGGGAAATACTGTTTTTTAAAAAATATATTTTTATTGATTTCAGAGAGGAAGGGAGAGGGAGAGGGAGAGGGAGGTGGGGGGGGGGAGAGAGAGAGAGAGAGAGAGAGAGAGAGAGAGAGAGAGAGAGAGAAACATCAATGATGAGAGAAATCCATTGATCATCTGCCTCCTGCATGCTCCCTACCGGGGATCAAGCCCACAACCCAGGCATATACCCTGACCAGGAATAGAACTGTGATCTCCTAGTTCCTAGATTTATGCTCAACCAGTGAGCCATGCCAGCTGGGCAGGGGAAATGCTTTTTAAACAATGGGAACAGCATGTGGAAAAACACAGAAGCAGGAACGTACCTGGAGGATTCAAGGGTCCACAGGGAGGCTAGTGTGGCTGGGCCCAAGGGGAAGGGGGGAGATTGCAGGGATGCTCCGAGGGCCTCACACAGGGCCTCAGAGACAGTGGTGAGGGAGATATTCGGGGCTTTGAGCCAAGAGTGACACAGTCTGAGTCATTTTTGTAACATGATCACTGGGTGCCGGGGGTCTTGTCTAGCATCTCGAAGGGTTCAGGAATCTGGAGAAGGGGCTGCTGTAAATTATTAATGAGTCTAGAGACGAAACATAATTTTGGAAGGCATTTTGGGGAGCCAGAGAAGACTTAGCTAAAGGAACCAAGTTCTCTCATCTCTCTGGACCCCTTGCTTTTTATGAACACAAATTGTCCTAAAGCAAGGTAGATATACATATCAAAGGCAAGGTTTAGTATACAGA
Source organism: Myotis lucifugus (assembly GCF_000147115.1). Lineage (NCBI taxonomy): Eukaryota > Metazoa > Chordata > Mammalia > Chiroptera > Vespertilionidae > Myotis > Myotis lucifugus. The sequence goes on along the minus strand of NW_005871083.1, from coordinate 6,839,284 downwards.
ATCCATTGTCAGATTGGGGGAACTGCCTACGGCTGTTCAGGTGTTTGGCCAGTAGGAGGCAATAACATGTAGATCGAAATGCCCTCAGCTGTCTGGCAGCAGGCAATCATCTATGCAAATCTTTAGGTGTGGGGAAATGACCTTAGCCATTTCCAGCAGGCAGTCCTCAAGGTTCCATCAACCTTTTGATGAAACTTCTTGCATTTATGACATGCTGGAATTAGCTTCCAGCAACTGGACTTTGGTGTGAAGTATACACCGAGTTCATTTATTCAGTTATCACTTATTTACATACTAGAGGCCCGATGCACGAAGTTTGTGCAAGAGTAGGCCTTCCTTCCCTGGGCTGCTGGCATGGGCTTCCCTCCAGCACCCGGGACCTGGGCTTCCCTCCGGCCGCTGGCAGGCACCCAGGACCCGGGCTTCCCTCGCAGCCTCGGCTTTGTCTGGAAGGTTGTTCGGAAGGATGTCTGATCTAATTAGCATATTATGCTTTTATTATTATAGACTAGAGACCTAGTGCATGAATTAATGCACAGGTGAGTTCCCTCTGCCTGGCCAGCGATCAGGGCTGATTGGTGCCGTCTCGCCCAGTCCTGATTGTGGTCGATTGGGGCCAGTGGGTTGTGGGGAGGGACTGTGGGAGCTTGGCCGGTTGTGGGAGGATGGCTGTGTGAGAGTACTGACCACTAGGGTGAAGCTCCTGCGTTGAGCGTCTGCCCCCTGGTGGTCAGTGTGCGTCATACCTACCAGCTGGTCACCTGGTCGTCTGGTCGTAAGGGTTGCTTAGGCTTTTATATATATAGATTCATGAAGTGCACCATGGTCTTAGGTACTGGGGCCTACTGTTAAGGAAAAACAGATGTTACCACTATCTTTGTAGAACTTTCAGCTCACAGTGAAAGACAGATTTAACTTGAGAAATATAAGCCTCAGTGTAAACTTGAAATAATGTCAAGTGGTACTGTAAATTATGTGGTACTCCAAAATGGAGAATAGCGCCAGGGAGGGGGGGGGCATTCAGAGCCCCCGAGAAAGAAGTAATTGAGCTGAGATCTCAAGAAAGACTAGGGGGTCCCTAGCCAGTTTAGCTTGTTGGATAGAGCGTCAGCCTGCAGACTGAAAGATCCCAGATTCGATTTCGGTCAAGGTCATATACCCGGGTTGTGGGCTCGATCCCCAGTGGGAGGCGTGCAGAAGGCAGCTGATCAATGATTCTCTCTTATCACTGATGTTCCTATTTCTCTCTCCCTCTCCCTTCCTCTCTGAAATCAATAAAAATATATTTAAAATAAAAGAATTTTTCTTTCAAAAAAGAAAGAAAGACTAGGGGGAAGGTGGGAGAAAGGTCACACTGGGCAGAGGGAATAGGAGGAGGAGGTGGCGGAGGCGATGACAGTCACGTATCTGGGAGCAGAGTGTGAAGGGGTTGGATCATCCTTGCCAAGACTGTTTTCGTTTTCTGAACACTGTGGAAGATTTCTTGCCATCTGAAGAAGTAGACCATGGTTTGTTTAAGAGAATGTCTGAGGTTCTGGACTGAAAATTTATGAAAGTCAAGAAAAGGAAGATTTGTTTCTGCTTGAAAAATTCTGCGTATTTCAAATGAACTCTTATCCTAATCTCACCTGATTCATTATTTGGGATTAAATTAAATATACAAAACAGGGCCCTGTAATTTTTAGAATTGTATAAAGTGAATAAATGGCAATATATGCATGTGGTTTATATCTTCATACAAAATGGGGTGGTATTAAGTAAAAAGTGAAAGCCCCTCCCAGTCCTTCTCTTGGAAAGTAAATATTATTAACCATTTCTTGTGTATTCTTTCAGATAAAGGTTGTATGTACTTGCACACACACACACACACACATAATATACTTTGATTATTTTTTCCTTAATACTATAGATCTTTTCTTATTTTCCTCATTCTCTTATCTACCTCATTGTATTTAACTGCTAGGTAATAGTCCATCATCTTCTTATGCTGTAATTTATTTAACCAGTCTCCCTTTTTGAAGGATATTTGGGTTGTTTTCCTTGCTTTGCTATTCCAGGTGATGCTGTCTGTAAGTTCAGTCTCACTTGCATTTTCATTCGAAATTGGGTCTCACCTATGGTGCAGTGAGCATTCTTGATGCATACTTTTGTGAGTACAGTCAGGGCAGAGTCTTCGCAGTGGACCCATTGATTCAGAGGCATATTAAGTTTTTGAAAGGTCGGTGGCTGTTTCCCAGTGCGTCATCTAGTGTGGTTGTGCCGGTTTCTATCCACACTGTCATTCTAGAAGAGTACCTCACACCAGAGAGTGTCCAACTTGTGAAACTTTGCCCATTGATGTTGTATTTAAATTAGAGAAATAAGTCCAGTGGCCCTAGTGATGCTGCAATAACCATGTTATATAATAATGTTAATATTGAAACCAGTCTTGGAAGATAAGGCTAAACACAATTATTTATGCATTTTAAACATTGTCTTCCTTTTTCACAGTCATCTGTACAATCCCATTATAACTACTGTTTGATGCTCAGAGGAAGAAATTCCTGGATTTGCCCTAATCAACTGTGGGTCTTTGGCAAATCTCTTAATCTATTTGGTGCCTCAGTTTCCTCATCTCCAATGAGGAAGGTTGAATGAGATGATCTCAAAGACCCGCCATTTAGTTAGGTTTTTTTTTAAAGCCATAATTGGGTGGGTACCTGTGAATCAGTTTCAGAGGACAGACTTTATCATTGTATAGTTTCATTCTACCATATAGTAACTTGAGGTCAACCAGCAAATAGTACTCCCAGAGAGAGAATTACCCCGAAATATTCATTGTCAGGGACGCGAGCAAAGGAAATGGCAACAAAAACAAAACTAATACTCACATGGCAGAAACGTTTCCATCAAATTTTATAGGTTGTAGACTGAAGAAACTGAACCCTTTTACCACCTCTCTCATCTGTCCGGGTATTCTCTGTGAACCCCATTGTACCGTGTTCCCTATCCCCCTTGGTTTGTGGAATGGAAGCTCAAATTTGGCACTGAAAGCTGTCATGACCGTTTCATATCATTGCACTATGAACACAGCGCTGAGCGTGTGAGAACCTCCCTCGGCAATCTGTTGAGCTGGGGTTTCAGGCCCTCACCCCACTTCCCCACCCGCGATATGTGCTGGTCCGGTTGCCTTCAGGCCCTTCCTTACCTCATTTTTGCCAAGGACCTTTATCTGTGACATCATTAAATACCACCTTCTTGTGTTTCTCAAGGGCAAGTTGATCTACTCTGGTTTTCCCAGCTGCTAGCCAGCTTAAGCTCGTTTCCACTTTATTTGGAACGAATCCTATCAGTATCGGAACTGGGACGGCACCACAACATATTGGTACCTCCCAGGAGGTTCTCAGAATGATCCAAAGTTTTTTGTTGCAGCAAAAGCTCACTCAGGAGTCTTTAGGCCGTTTGGCTCAGCCTTGGCTCGTACGTGCCGAGGCTCCGGGCAATCAGCTTGGCTCAGGAGATGGAGTTTGTGCTTCCTTCCCCAGCTTGCTCTTCGGTGCCTGGCCCTCCTCTGCCTGCCTTCACTATCCATTCCCAGAATCGCTCTGTTCCAGAGCACTCCCATCCCCTCTGTGCCGGGGAAATGTTACTCACACCCTCCTTGGGGCCCCCAAGAACCACCTTTTATTGTGTCTCTGTCATGTGCTATGTCCTGGGCAAGACACTTTATATCCTTATTCAGGAGCATGCAAATTCCTGGTTTTCTCCACTTTACAGAAGAGCCAATGGGGGGCTCAGGAGGGTGAGGAGACTTGCCCAGAGTCACGCAGCTGGTGAGCACAGCTCCTGGTGCGTCCACCTGTCCTCCAAACCCAAAGTCCATCTACTCCACCCCACGGCCTGGCTTTTCTACCACATCCGGCATCATACATGTCTATTACCTTTCAGGCATTGCTTTCAAAATCGCTAGGTGCTATTTGAGTGATTAATTTCAGGATTAATCTTATTTCTCAGATGAAGCTACTCTGACATACCTTATTGTCCCGGACAAAACATTTGCATTGAAAATGTCCTTTATAGAGTTCTCAAACCACTTTTGGGGCAATCCAGCTATTTAGTAAAATGTAACTGAAATGGAAACACGTTCCATATGGAATTTTATTAAGAGCTGAGATATAATTACTGCTACTAATAATGATTTCATGGGAAAAGGCCCTCCTGCTGAGATGTTTTGGATGCTCCAAAGTTGGAAATAAGAGAAGAATTGAAAATAATTAAAATTGGATAACATGGACACTGCAGAAGTAAACCACCCTCCTAAAGGGCCAATCCATTAGCATAATTAAAGAAGGAGGGAGGATGGATCCATCAGCCCCCAATTGGATTTGAATGAAGTGTCTCTGGAAATGGGGTTCCTGCCTATGTAAGCAGTCCACCATCTAGGCCTGTGCCCTACCTGATTCACACCCTAAGTGCGTCGCAGGCTAGTGTCCCTGACTCTAAGGCAAGCACCTACTATTTTTCTCGTTATTCCAAGGAGTCCATAAGGCTGGCCAGGTAGGACATTTGTAGTTTATCTTCCTATTTTCAGGATGGAGTGGATTCTCTTTTACGTAGCAGCATGTCTGAATGTTGGGATTTCATGTGCCTTCTCTAAGTCTGGGACACTGACAGGTGTGGTTTTACTGTCCTTGACTCCAGTTAGTATTTATCGGAGTGGGGTTTGGCTGTTGTTTTTAATGGATGTCTGACATGTCCCCCTCTCCATGCTGAGATCTGAGGATCTCTAAGCGAATTGTATCAAAATGCACTTTAACAGTCACAGCAAGATCCCACATCCCAGTGTAGGGCGCTTGAAAGGCCTCAGTGGGGCTCCCTGTTCCTCCTCCCTCTCACCTTATTACAGTCTCTAAATTTTAGATTCCTAAGGCGTGGGGTCTCAAACTTCTGGTCCTGGGGAGGAATGAGATTGAATGGAGCTGGAGCAGACGGGCCTGAGGTCTTCCATGCACCTGCCAGTTGTATGCAGGCGGAACAGACTGGGGTGGAGGGGGGATCAAATGAGGGGGAGGGGTCACTTTTGGTTCCCAGTCTGCCTCCCTTTTGCCAGGCCTTCATTAGATCTGCTTATTATGTAAAGAGCCAAACAGGAAGTGGAAGAGAACTCACCTGTGTGGCTGCCCATCTGTGAAATGCGGGGCCCAGTGACTGTTCTGAAGCTAGCATCTACTGGGGATTGAGGTAACCAATGGGCTTGGTGGAAATGGGCTGATGGCAAGAGGTGCTGGTGGCCCTTCCTTGGAGTTATTAGGAGACCCACTCTTAATTCCTCAGAATGCGTCTTACACCCACTCCCCTGTCAAAAGGGAGTGTTGAGTTTGGTTGGTTTGGTCCCCGAGATAGACTTGGAGCCCAGTCTTTTCCGAACTGTCTTTTTATTTGGCCTAGACTTCAGGTCATCCCAGAGACTGGTGAGGATGAATACCTTCGGCCAGGGCAGCCCAGAGGAGACCCAGCTCAGCTGCTCGTGTTTTCTCGTGGGCGTCTCACTGAGAGATCCAGGGGCTGTGCAGGAGGCAGGCTGGGTGGGCTTCAAGAGGCCTCCTGCGCACATGCTGCTTGTGGCGGGCAATTCCTCTCCAGTTGATAACAACTTCTCTACAATGCGCTGCATTAAAATGGCAAAGATTAGAAGCAGATACAACCTATGAGCTCGAGCAAGTTTCTTCATGTCTCTAAACCTTTATTTCTTCATCTATAAATTACAAATACTAATATCTATGCTGGAGATATAGTTGACTGTATGTATTGAATGCATTGACTGTACGTGTTCTTAACACATTGCTGGGAATAGATTAAGCATTTAATTAAATGTTAGCTACTGCTCTTAATAATGATAATAGTAATAATAATAGTAATAATTTCTTATTCATACATGAGAGTACAGAGTGACGCTTACTTTTCTTAACTCTCCAAGTAGCTGAAGAGGAGCTGTAGGGAGGATGTTTATCATCCGCGTGATGCCAGTGGAGCTGCCGTGAATTACTTTTCTGTCTTCATCTGTCTGGACTCCTACATTTTAATAGATGTGTATTTAGTTTGTTGATTAGTATTTTCCAGTGGAGCTCATATTAGCACTCAACTGTCATTTGAAAAGCCATCTTAATTATTTATGTGATTGCTTTTTCTTTTGTATTTACAAAGAAATACACTTTGCATATATTTAAGAAAGATGATTAAGGGATCAGTCATCAGGAACAGCAAGCAACGGTTTATATCAAAATGGCTATTGAGAAAGCAGGGAGATGAGGGGTAAAAAGAAAAGATTTATTAGTCAGAGGTAATGGAATATCCATGCGTTAGAGAGACCACATGCTCTGTTGATTGTGGCCACATCGTTGGATGCTGGAGAGACTGAAGTGCTGTAATTATTCTCGTTGTCAATACAGTTGATAGCGGGTTTATTTATCCAGTTGGAGTGAAGGCATGTGGAAAGCTGACAGTATTATGTCATATTGCAGTTTCGTTGATTAACATGGAGAATAACGATTTTCGTATTATTTTCAGCTATGGAATTCTACTAGTAGATACCAGCCGGTGTGTTAGGCATGTGGCTGAGACACTGTGCTGTGCTTTCAATAGATATGAACACCCTGCATTTTCATGACATGATCTTAAGCAGTGATGGGCTAGGATGTTGAGTAATAAATTACTTGCACTTTTAAGAACAAATGGAGAAACCCAGCTAATTTTAGGCTCCTTCAAATCCCTTCAGTGACTTTGTGATCTGGGAGAGCTTTGATGTTGGCAGGAATTTCCCCCAATCTCCTTTGATAATAAGAGCTTGAATCCCATAATTTGCCTTTATAGATTGAAGGCCGTAGGGGTGATGCCTTCTTTTATGTGATGCCTGTGCTGGGGGGAGATGGGCAGCACGTATTGTGGGTAATTTATAAGCCTTATGCCTGTCTAAGCTGGTGACTTGTCTTGGAAAAGATGATCACTATTCAACACATCACAACTTATAGGGCTCATCCCCACTGTTTTGAATGATCTTTAGCTAAACAAAAATATAAAAACTATTAATATTAATAGTCATAGATTATTGGGAAAAGTTCATCCTAAATCCACCGTTAGATTTGTTCCTCATTTCTTTGCTTTAAAAATTGTTTTTATGTATAGTATTGGATTTTCAATAAATAAAGTGGGATATCAACAAGTCTGTGAACCAGCAAGAACTATGTTAACCACTTGCTTCAATCAATAAGCGCATACACATGCAGACAAAGGTAAAGATAAACCTCTAGAGTTCTCCCTTGGGACATTTTCGTTCACAAAAATGTCCTATTATTATGGTCATCTGTGTTGGGGTTAGGTATTGATAGATGTCTCTGTACTAGGTACTATGCTGAGCATTTCCCAATGAAATATTTATGTTATGTGTTAGACCCATTTTGCAGATAAAACACTGGAGGCTAGACAGGGGAAAAGGCTCGCCTGACCTCACACAGCTGGGAGCTATGTGGCAGGTCCAGGACTGGAAGTCATATTTTCTCAACCCCAAAGCTGTCTGTCTTGTTACTCAATCATGTGTGTGTGTCAGAAGACCGGCCCCTCCTTTTCAAGGATTTAGCCCAGGATTATATTCAGAGAGATTTGCATGTTTATGTATGACTATTTCTCTGTTCGTGATCGGAGGCGACCTGTGGTTCCCTAGGAAAGAGAGCTTCATGGGTGGCTCTTTGTAACCTGATGGAGTTGATGGAACTCACCAAAGGGAGCTCCTTCCTCCCCAGACTTCCACTTCAAGTGGCGTGGAGTGTACGTACTGTTCTACTTAAGTTGGCTATTGACCTTTCTTGTCACAGGCCCAGGAAAGATTCTTTATCAGATAAATTATTCATCCCCCTCGTAGACATAATTGGTTGCTAAAATATTCTGAGTTTTCTCTGTCTCCAGAATGCCTAAAACTTGTGCTTAGTACTTACCCTCTAAGATTTCCATTTTATTTCTCATTGTGAAAAATCTGCCTTGACCTAATCTTGAGTGTTATTCATTGTTCTTTGATCACTGTCTCTGTGTGTTCATTTTTTTTTTCTGAGGCCACCGTTCTCAGTCTTGAACGGTATCTTTCAAACTTTATATTCACTGTAACCTTTGTATAACGAGGGTTGTGATTAACCGCAGAGCCGAGAGTGAAAGTCAAGACTAGGTGGCCGGCTCCAAACCATCACTCCCAATCATGTGAAACCCAAAGCAGACGCATCCTTTCATTGCTAGGTGGTCCCCCGAGTTCTTATTAAGCAATTTTAACATAGTTTGAAGAGACGGATTTCATCTTCAGATGGTGTTCAGCCAATGCTGAAAGACCTGCTTCTGGCCACTAGGCATTTAGGCTCTGTTATTTAAGAGGGAAAAATGTGCTAGAGACTGTTTTTCATATTTATTATGGGGCATTTACAGAGAATCTCACACGTAGCAGGTGTTAGATTAACAGAGAGGAGAAACACTCCTTGTGCCAATAAAACATCGTACAAATAGAGATGCAGCTGTAGACAAGGCGGCCAGTCTCAGAACAGGGCAGCATATACTGCAATTGGTTAAGGTTTATTTTAAGCAAATGTCTAAACTAGACAACTTTTTCACTTACAGGGAGGCAGCCGAGTGGAGTCGAGGTAGCGGAAGCTTTGGAGTCAAACAGAAGTGGGATTGAATCCTAGTTTCCATATGTGTCCCTGGGTTTCCCTGGGCAAATTTGGTCGTCGCTTTGAACCTTTATTTATCTATCTGCAGAATGGTGCTAATAGCAGCTCTCAGGGTCATCAAAAGGATGAAGTGAAAAACACACATGCCCTCTTGTGCAGCCATATTTTCCCTGTACTAGGTACTGTGCTGGCACATAGTGAGACTCCGAGGACGGCAGCTCATGGAGCGGCCAAGTTGTTCAGCACAGATCCCCAAGGTGGACTCAGAAATTTTCCTGGGAAGTGTTTCCTCCTGCTCTTCCTCTTCCTCCCTCCCTTCACCTTCTTCCTCCTCCTCTTCCTCTCCTTCTCCTCCTCTTCCTCCAAATGATCAGAGTACTTGGAAGTAGACAAGCCGCTTTTCATCTTCCCATCAGTGTGTCAGTTAATACAGAGATGAGCTGAGGTCAGGAGCAGGGGGCTCCTCCCATTGCCATGGGGCAGAGAGATGACTGTCTGCCTCTCCTGTGCCCATGCCCTGATGTGGAGATGGCTGGTCTGCTGCAGAGGCTGGGGTTAGTGCAGAGAGATGTGCAGCTGGCAGAACCAACTCTGTGTCCCCAGGGGACTCACCTGGCACGAGTCCCTGCCTCCTAGCCACCTGGGGGATGCAGTTGTGGCTAGGTTTTGAAGACAATGAGAAAAGGAAGCCTTAGAAGTGGCTATGGTTTAAAATCTGTCCATACGTTCTTTGGTATCCTCCATTTAAGACATGGAGCTGAATCTTCTTCCCCTTGAATGTGGGTTGGTCTTAGGGACACTCTCAATGCATAGAATGTGGCAGAAATGGTTATAACAGGAACAGTCATTATAGGCACGCCTTTTCCTCCTTTCTCGCTCTCTTGGATCACTCACTTGGCAGAAACCAGCTGCCATGTTGTGCAGATGCTCAAGCATCTCTCACATGGAGAGGCCCATGTGACCAGGGACTGAGGCCTCCATCCAGAAGCCTGGTGCGTGAGCCCTCCTGGAGTCCTCCAGCCGAGTCAAGCCTGCATGTGACTGCTGCTGACAGCTTGACGGCAACCTCATGAGACACCTCAAGTCAGAAACACTGAGAATTCCTCACGCATAGGAACTTGATGAGATCTGAAATGCTTACTGTTGAAGCCACTACACTTTGGGGAACTTAGTATGTAGCCATGGGTCATGGCCTCAAGGGGAGAAGGGTCTCAGAGAAACCGGACAGTTAGTGAAAAGGACAAGACACACGGACTCACCCAATGATCACCTCTAAATGCAAGGCATCTTAAGGTCTTAGGGTTGGATCAGCCATCTGGGTCCCCTTGTCTGACCTCTTATACAGCATCCCTGGACAGAGATCATCTGGCTTCCAGTGAAGGCAGAGTCTTCCTCCGAGCATCTTATCCCTTCCTGCCTGGTTCTGCCCTCCACGTTCCACTGGGCCACCTTCTCATTGGAACCCGACTAACACTCACATCTCTCAAAGGCCCTAGGTGATGACTCCAATGTGATTGAAGACATCGGGTTACTAAAAGGTGTCAGTGAGGCCGGCCCCCTCATTTCTCTGCACCCTCTGTCCCTCTTTGACACTGGAGCTGGGGTGTGTATGGTAAGGCGTGGCAGTGGGGAGAACTCCACCTGCGTCGGTGTCCTTCCCAGGCCGCAGAGTCGGAGCCCAGATCCGCTTTGCCTTCCCCAGAGTCAATGAGTCAGTGCGAATGAGGAGCACAGCCTCCTTTTAAATGACTGAAGAACGTGCCTTCATTTACCCAGTCACTCTCAGATTCTAATTGTTCCAACTACAGTGCGATCTGTACGCGGGGTAGCTGGGAGAGACTTCAGTGCATCTCTGTAATGGCTTTGTTGTTGTTTATTGAGAGGGACTAATTAACTTTGATTATTGCACTAATATTATGGCACTTTGACAGCCCTTCAGATTTACGACTCTGGGAAAATAAACAAATGAAATGCAGGTGCTGGAGCAGAAAGAATAAGTTATTACTGAACTTTAATTACTTGGAATGTGTAGCCAGGAGAGAATTAGTTGATGAATTACAGGATGCTTAAGATCTACACCAAATTGTAAGCAATATGAAGGTAAAAATGAAAAGGGGGGCGGGGAGGGTGCTATTTTTAAGGCAGGGAAAGATAGGACCCATCTAGTAATGGTCTCAGTAGTGTCCCATCGATTGATCTCTATGTCAGGAACGAGGGAGGAAGAATAGGAAGTCTGAGCAAGATACATAGGAGCAGCTATCCTAGTAATCCAGTGTAGCTACACCTGACGGGTCGCCTTGCTGGACTCTGTCCAGAAGGGGTCAGGCCTGGCTCCTGAGGGGGCAGATTGGAGCCTCAGGCTGGCCTTGGTCCCTTCAGTTCTGGGGTGCTTGCTGTTAGCACTTTTCCTTTTCAGAGGCTGCCGTTTTCATTCCCATGAGAGCGCTGCCAGCCTCCAGCCTAAGACTGTCTCTATTTCTCATTGCAACGTATAACTGTGACTCCACATCTTTGTGGCCAACCAAGCCCTTCCTTTCTTATCATTTACCCACCATCTGGAACCTTCTGGACCCCCCTTCGTGATGATGGGGACTTGTGGAATAGGAACCCACATCAGTGTTAGACCTAGCCAGACCCTTTCACAATGGGGATCTCCCCAGAATGCTGCTTAGAAACAAGTACTAGTACATAGGGGTCGTTTCAGAATTGCCTTCTGTTTGGGACGGTTCACGGCTTGTCTGATGTGTAAATGTGGATAAGAGAGCTGGTTCAGTGCTTACTTTCAGCTCTGGGTAACCTTGCATTTTCGGTGGAAATTCTGGGGTGCCTGGCAGTGATGTTAGTGGTCGTAGTCAGATTGCAGGCTTGAGGCACTGTTGATGGTGTCCTTGCAGATCTACTAGCACAGATGGCTTTGGGAGGCCTCAAAGAAAAGCAGATGTAATTCTATACCACTTTAAAGAATATGTTGAAAATAAAGTTCTTTTCAGTCATATATGATCTATGAGGCTTTGCAGAACTCTTTCAGCCATTACTTTTAGGGGCTACAGTAAAGATGTGAGCCAATTTATGCAAGAATAATATCATGATAAGTTTAGATATTAATTGGTGAAGTCGTTTGTCTTCGTGGGGAAAATTATGAATTAACAGATTACATTCAGGTATACTGTGCGTAAGAAATGGTAGAATTTTAGGATTGGGAAGGACGTTCTGAGATTATCTAGTTTCACTCCCCCACTTGACAGATAGGAAAACTGAGGCTCAGAGAGGGTTACTGACCTATCAAATGTTACTTAGATATTTATGCCTTATTTTGAGACAAATTATCATGCTGCTCAATTGCTTACTGTGAAAAAAAAAAGTGTGTATTTATTTTTTAAAAGAACAGAATTGCCTATAAGACAGGGATGGATGACTTGTTTAATTCTCCTTCTTATTTTTATGATAGTAACAATGATTATAATGTGTGCCAGTCATTGTGCAAAAACACTTTAAATGGTATGATTCCTTGCTATAATTCTGTTAATCTCTATGACAACCGTACTGGGTAGCTAAAATTATGAATCTTATTTTTAGATGATGATATTTGGCACAGAGTTTAGGATCTTGTCCACGCTCACACAGCATATAAGCAGCTGAGATTAAGTGCGGTGGGAGGACAGAAGCCGGGCCTGTTGTATTCCTCTTGGAATTTCCCCAGTGTGTAGCATAGTTCCTGGTCAATAGGAGGCATTTAGTAAATAATGACTGAGGATACAGTGAGGTTGACAGTTGAGCTTTGGGGATTATAACCCGGGCAGCAGTATCCCGTCACTGTGGGAAGGGGCAGTATGGTTTGTTTGTTTTTGGAAACCATACCAGCAGACGGGACAAATAACCAGATTATTTTCTAAAGTACTGAACTATGTAAGTTGATTTTCATGTTGCCTAAAGTGCCTTAAATTCTTTAACTACCTTCTAGATCAGCCGTGAGCAAACTACGGCCCGCGGGCCGGATCCGGCCCGTTTGAAATGAATAAAACTAAAAAAAAAAAAAGACCGTACCCTTTTATGTAATGATGTTTGCTTTGAATTTATATTAGTTCACACAAACACTCCATCCATGCTTTTGTTCCGGCCCTCCGGTCCAGTTTAAGAACCCATTGTGGCCCTTAAGACAAAAAGTTTGCCCACCCCTGTTCTAGCTTGTTAAAGAAGGAGTTGCTATTTTGTGGTATACATTGTGTCAAGCAAATTGCATTCTCTTCTTTAACAATTACTAATCCTTGCCCAGCTGGTGTGGCTGGGTGGTTGAATGTTGTCTCATGAACCAAGAGGTCACTGGTTCAACTTCCTGTTAGGGCACATGCCTAGGTTGTGGGCTCCATCCCCCAGTAGAGGGCGTGCAGGAGGCAGCCAACTGATGATGTTTTTCTCTCATCCATGATTCGATCTCTCTATCCCTTTCCCTTCCTCTCTCTCTCAAATCCATAAAATCATTATAATCCCGATTTGGGTTATCTCAGTTAACCAGCTTCCCTGGCCATTCTGGAGAAGTGAGGAGTGGACTCATAAATCAACTCGATTTTGAAGGACAGTAAATGGATAATTTCTGTAGGAAGATCAGTTGAAAAGGCAGAACCCAAGCGCAGAGGAGATACGTGCAAGGGCCAATGGATGGACCCAGGAGACTGCTGATCTAACCTGCCAGTGTGTGATCAAGAGAGATAAGGTGATCATAAATCAGTAACTGCTTTAAAAATTAAAAGGTCTGAGATGATGGCTAGGCTTTTGGAGGTAAATGTAGAAACCTTTTAATTCCCATTACTTAGGGTAGAAACCAGCTTGGGTTGGCTTTGCTTCTAAGGTTCCTCTTCCCTTTTGGTTAATAAGTAATTGTCCTGAAGGTTATTAAGGGAAATATGTACAGAAAGGGAAATATATGAGAGAGAGAGAGAGAGAGAGAGAGAGAGAGAGAGACTGACTCATGCACTCAATGAGAGATGGAGACCCAGAGGAGACCCAGAGGAGGGAGAGAGATCAAGGCACAAAGAAACAGACAGAGAGGGAGATACTGGAGTGGGGGTGGGAGGGAGGGAGAGAGAGAGAGAGAGAGAGAGAGAGAGAGAGAGAGAGAGAGGGGCACTTTTCTCAGGAATGTTTTTATGGAACTTTATTGTGCTGGCCTCTGCACCATGGGTTTGATCACTGTTTTCAGCATTCTCTGATCATTTCTTGCTCAGAAAGGAGGAAATTAGAATTGTTGAGCTATGATTTGTTTTAATCAGAAAGAAATTGTCTAACATAAATCTCCTTGTGAGAGCTGGAAAAGCCCTAAAGCGGCCAGGAAAGAAAATATCAATACTTTGCAAAGGAGGAATGATTGTTCCAATTCGTGGCTTAATTGACTTTAAGCCTTAATGAAACTCAGGCCAGAGCGGGCTGCACGCACTTCGTGCTGGGATCACAGTGAAACCTACATGGGGAGAGGAGCAATTTCGGGTGGTTATTTGGTTCTCTGCTCTTGGTGCCGTTTTCTAATTGAGTGTGGCTACCTAATACCAGGGAGCAATTTTTTTTCCTATGAAGAGAGTAAATCCTTTTTCTGACTAACACTGTAATTTATTTTAAATTACTGCTTTTTCTATTGGAAGCATTCATTTACGTTACATTATCATTCCCCTAGTGAAATTTCACTGATGCTTTATAATTAAATATAGATTTTTTAAAAAACCATATAGTATATAGTTTAAATTTATAAGTGGACAAAATGGGGGTATATGAAGACTTTATTTAGGAAGAGTAAGTAGCCCATCTGGTCACCATGATGGCTGCTGGAAAGGATGCATTTAGCATCAGTGAGTCCCTGTTCAGCTCCAGGCATTTTGGAAGGGATGCTAACACTTGCTCACTCCATTAATCTAAAAGGATCGAGCGGTGAAATACGTTCAAGTGGGTATAAGCAACAGGCTTGGGATTCTGTCTGCCTGAGTCTGAATCCTGTTTCTGCCACATATGAACACGGTGACCGTCTCTTCTTGTTGCCTCAGTTTCTTTGTTTGTACAATGAGGGTAATAGCACCTGAATCATAAAGTTGTTGTGAGGATTAACCGAAGTCCTGCCCATAAAGTGCTTAGAATGGCATCTGGGTACTTAATGGGCGCCATACAAATGCTAGCAATGATAAAGGTAATTGTTTGGGGTCCCTGTGTGGTCAAGCCCCTGCCTGCCTGTCCAGGTTCATCGCTGACCATCTCTTCCTTCTTCCAACTGCATGTCAATCTCATTGCTGTTCCCAAACCCTTCAGTCTCTCTGTGTCTTTGCCCAGAACATTTCCTCTGCCTGCAAGGACCTCAACCTAACCAATGCCTCCAAATCCTGTGATCGTTGGTCCATGGGTGTCTTTCCCACAAAGCCGTCCTGGACTGCTCTTCCCTCTCTCCTGCCTACCTTCCCTCGCTTCTGTCAGCACATAGTCTGCAACCCTTTTCTTTGGGTCAGGTTCTGGGGACAAGGCAGTGACTAAAAAGGTAAAGGTTCCTGCCTCCAAGGAGCTTATAGTCCACATTTTGGTGTTTTTAAAAAATATATATATTTTTATTGATTTCAGAGAGGAAGGGAGAGGGAGAGAGAGAGAGAAACATCAATGATAAGAGAGAATCCTCGACCAGCTGCCTCCTGCATGCCCTGCACTGGGGATCCAGCCCACAACTCAGGCATGTGCCCTAGACTGGAATCGAATGCGGGACCCTTCAGTCTGCAGGTCGACGCTCTATCCACTGAGCCAAATCAGCCAGGGCCACATTTTGGTTTTTAACTATGTATCCATCACAGCGCTGATCACATGGCACATTGATTGTTTGCCTATGGTCTCCTTATTAATCAACAAGCGTTTATTGGTATCTACTGTATGCCAGGTATCCCCCTAAACTCGGAGCATATGTGGATACATGGCATTGTCCTTGCCCTCAAGGTCTCAAGGTGTGGCAACAGATAGGTAAATTAATAATAATAATAATAATAATAATAATAACGACACTGTAGGAGGTATGTGTGTATTGTGTGTGGGCAGGGAGGAGGAGAGCCAGGCCTGGTTTCTGGCCTGAGCTCAGTGATACTCGTGCAGGACCAGACGCAACGCCTGTGCTTCTCAGCACTGTGGATGGTGTGGACCAGCTGGTTAGAGGTATGAAGGTGTTTCTTTGATGCCAACCTTCTGTTTCGTGGTTGTGAGCACAGATTTTGGAATCGGCCTGACAGGTTGGAGCCCTGGCTCTGTTATTTCCCGGCGGTGTGTGGCTCTGTCATCTGCCAGCGGTGTATGGACCCAGCCCAGTGCTCTGCCTTGTGCCTCTCTCTATCTCACCACGGAAAATGCGGATAGTGTATCCCTACCTCCTAGGATGCTTGTCGGGATTAGAACAGTGAAGGCTCGTGGCCCGCGCTCAGTAACACCTGCCAAGCACCGCTCACTGCGCTGGGCCCTTCTGACGTTACCTTTCTGTTCCTGCGTGTCTTGGGTTCTCACCCATCAAGGCCTCCGACCTTGCCCTTTCCCACTAACAACTCCTCTGCCCACAGGGACGGGCTCCTCGGTGCCAGGCAGAGCCTCAGCTGGGTGATTGCCTTCATGCTCAACCGAAGGCTCCTTGCGGTAGCACTGGATTTTGTAGGATAGTGGCAGTTTCCAGAAACCTCTGGTCTGTGAGCCAATTTGGAGAAAATGGAATCTTTCTCTGTGCTCTCGGCTCGCATCCTAACAGGCTGCACAAACACTCTGGACAGGCTTCAGCAACTTCACTCGAGGCCCCATCACAGCTCCGAAATGAAAACATCCCCCGTTGCTCCCTGCATGTGAAGCTGGAGTCTGTGCTTGGCACGGTCCTCGGCAGTAGCAATAACACTTCCTCCCACCAGCTCGCAGGGCCCCGCAGAAGGCAGAGCCACTTAGCATGCTCAGTGCTTCTCCCTGTGAGCATAAAAAAAAAGTAGGAGCTGTCAGGATCCCAAATGTTCAGATGCGCTTCCAGCTAGAGGTAGGATAGGTCTTTTGAAGTCTGCAGAGAAGTGGTTTCGTATTCAAATGTGTTGAGCGGGGCTGGGGCCCGCCATGGTCTAATGTAACCATTCACTGCATGGTTTCTCATCTCGTCCCAGAAACTGACTTCACAGCACCATGTTCATTTCCTCAGCAAGGACCCTTCTGTCGAAATAGTCGTGAATGTGGTAACTGACAATGGTAAGGGTTTTATGATTTGTGGAGAATTCATACGTGAAAGAAAATGGGTGAATTAAAAATATTGAACAGCTTAGCTGGCATCCACATAGATGAATCGTTGAGATCTATTTTCTTCCCCCTTCATACTATAAACATATGGCATGAATTTTCTGCTCTCATTACAGATGCTGAGAGAAGGCAAAGACAAATATTTATATTACATTCATGTTTTACAGTAAAAATACTGTTCGGTTTGTTTATACAGTTCCACTGTTCCAGTTTTTATGGTTGGTAATGAAACCACTGTAAAACCAAGCCTGGGTTATATAGCAGATGCGATAAGCCCTAACATTCAGGGAGATATCCAGGATGGAATAGCTGATGTCACACGTATGGAATCAACAACTGAATTATGGGTTAGGACAGGCTAAGCTATGCCGTAATAACAACCCTGGAATCTCTGGGGCTTAAAACCACAAAGGTTTATGTCTTGCTCCAACTACATTTCCATCATGAGTTGCTTGGAGGGCTCTGTTAGGAGGGGACCTCACTCAGCCACCCGGACCCGCAGCAGCTGCCTGGCGGGGTAGTGGTAGAGGAAGAGGAGGCAGGCTGGTCCTGGCACTGGCTCTGCAAGCCTGTGCTCAGAAGTGCTGCTGCCACATCCGCTCCTATCCCATTGGCCAGAGCAAGTCTCCTGGCCTCCCAGGGACGGGAGGCTGGCAACCCACCATGTACATAGAAGGAGGTGGATAACTGATGTATAGGGCCATATAACTGTGGCCCTATAGACTTCCTGCCACAGTTACTCCAACCCTCTTTGTAGTTATTTAACTGATATTTTATTTAAAAAATATTTTTATTAATTTCAGAGAGGAAAGGAGAGGGAGAGAGAGATAGAAACATCAATGATGAGAATCATTGATTGGCTGCCTCCTGCACACCCCATCTTGGGGATCAAGCCCACAACTCGGGCATGTGCCCTGACCAGGAATTGAACCATGACCTCCTGGCTCATAGGTTGATGCTCAGCCACTGAGCCATGCCAACTGGGCATTAACTGATATTTTATTTTTAATGCAATTTTGAATCCCAAGGGAACAGGAAATGCATCGCAGACCTTCCTGCTCCCATGCCCAAACTCTCTTAAATTATATATATATTTTTATTGACTTCAGAGGGGAAGGGACTGGGAGGGAGAGAGAGATAGTAACATCAATGATGAGAGAGAATCATTGATTGGCTGCCTTCTGCACGCCCCCTACTGGGAATCAAGCTGCAACCTGACTGGGAATCTAACTGTGACCTCCTGGTCTCAGGATCTAGTCTCTTGTCCTTCTTTTGCCTCGTCTTCAGCAGAGTAAGAAAGGCTCAAATTGCAGTAAAAGACAATCACTTTTCCACTCAGTTTTGTTTTTTTTTAATATATTTTATTGATTTTTTACAGAGAGGAAGGGAGAGAGATAGAGAGTCAGAAACACTGATGAGAGAGAAACATCGATCAGCTGCCTCCTGCACATCTCCTACTGGGGATGTGCCCGCAACCCAGGTACATGCCCTTGACCGGAATCGAACCTGGGACCTTTCAGTCCACAGACTGACGCTCTATCCACTGAGCCAAACCGGTTTCGGCTTCCACTCAGTTTTAAAGGAGAAAGGAATGGGTCCCCTTCATTGGGCATTTTGTGTGATCCTATAAACCAGGTGTTCTGTGAAATGCTCACAAGATCTAACTCCTAGATTTTTTATTTTTTCCCCAAGGAAGAATCTCAGTAATTATGTTTGAAATTTTGGAAACTATTTGTGTGTATGTGTTGGAAAGATTTTTAAACAACAAGGTTCATTAGGTTTTTGATTCTGTGGCTGTTTAAAGTAGTCTTTCTTGATATGGGTTTTTGTGTCCTAGGATTTGTGTTCATTTCTTGTTGTTCAGGTGGAGGACAGTTCGTCATCCTTTTTAACATGCCAGGAGGCCATGGAGAAGCACCTGCATGCATTTTCTCCAGGCTCCCCCCCCAGGGACCCGAGCCCTATGTGATCCGTCTCCGTCATGGCCCTTTCCGCTTTACTGCACCCCATTGAAACATGATGCCTGAACACAGACACAGTATTCCTCGGTTTACCTTTTTCTGAGGAAAACAGAAGGATTATGTCACCAGTTCAGTAGGCCATACATCAGTGTGGCATGTTGCACATTTTATTAATCTGGGAGTATGTTTTGCCTTTTCTCCCCCTAAAGAATGGAATCTTATTTGCAATGCTTGTTTTTCACCTAAGGATCTGTTGTGACTTTGGAAATCTTAAAACAGTAGTTTTAAACATAAAGTCAGTGGCCATTAGAGTCCCATGTGATGATAGACAAGAAACCTAATTTCTTTGAGCCTCAGTTTCCACATGTGTAAATTGAAGAGACTAACACTGATGCTTATCATATGATTTGTTGTATTGAGATTCCAATGTTCAGTATTTGGTGTAGTGTGAGGCACATAGATGACATTCAATAAGCTTGAATTTTGTCCATATGATTAATTGTGTAATTATAATAAAAACAGATAAAGCCTCTAAGCTTAAGACCCAGCATATATGGGTACTCATAAATGAGTACATTTCAGTTCCTTTCTCCTATTTGTTGAATGAGTGAGTGGATGAGTGAATGAATGAATGGATGAATGAATGAAAACTTGAATTCTTCAGCCTCAATTAGCCTTCTGCTTGAAGGCTGAAAGAAACTCTAAGTAACTGTAATAAATTATGTAGAACCAAATCAGAAAATGAGTGAAACAATGTATGGAAGCTAGATACATTTTTATTATTTCTCTTTTTATTCCATTTTCCCCATATGAGTCTTAATTTTTTGTATGAAATAAATAATTGGATTTAAACAGATTCCTTGGTAGATGTGGATGGTTTTTAGGGATTTAAGTGATGTGATGGGTGTTTCCCAGGCATTTAAGGCCTCCTAAGGCTTCCATTTCCATTAAGCATCATGGATGCATTCCAAGAATTTAATTAATATAACATCTCTTCATTCATTGTAATTCCTCACCAGGGTTATGAGAACTTGGGAGTGTTTAGTTTCTTATTCGGCTGATTAAAAGGTACTTCCTGTGGTTTTCCCAACTAGCTATTTTTCAAGGAATTCAGTAGTTATCAATGATTATTAAATCAACCCAACTAGAAGAATCAAATAAATTGATAAGAAGAGCTTTTATCCAGACATAGAATAGTTCACTTGTCTTAGTTGGGCAAAACAAAGTTTAAAGGGTACATATTGGAATAACAGGGTTATATTTGAAAAAATCTGGAACAGTAGTACCATTATTTGGAAGTTTTAAAGAGCTAATATTAAAAAAAATAATAACAGCAAGTTATACTTTATAGAATGGGCACTAAACTATGGGCCATTATGATATGGTCCCAGCTGAAAAGTCATTGGCTTATATAAGGTTATCAATAGGTCTATGGATGTTAAGATCCCTAGTGGGTATTGGGGGGTGGAGGGTGGGAAGGTTGTGTCTTTGAAATCATAGAAATGACTTTCTTTGGGGCCACTGGACAAAATGGAACCTACATCTGATGAAGTACAACACATCTTCTTTTTTGATTCCATACTTGGCTAACCATAAAGATTAGATTAGATCCTGCTAAGACTTTGAAGAGAATTGGGAAGGAGGGGGCGGGGCCAAGAAGGAGAGCAGGGTGAGAGGGGCAGGCAGAGGCTAGGTCAGCCGTGGGCAAACTATGGCCCGCGGGCCGGATCCGGCCCGTTTGAAATGAATAAAACTAAAAAAAAAAAAAGACCATACCCTTTTATGTAATGATGTTTACTTTGAATTTATATTAGTTCACACAAACACTCCATCCATGCTTTTGTTCCAGCCCTCCGGTCCAGTTTAAGAACCCATTATGGCCCTCGAGTCAAAAAGTTTGCCCACCCCTGGTAGGTCAATACCAGAGTTCCTGACATTCCTGTACGCTGGTATTTGATTCAAGCCATGGCTCAGAGGAAGCAGTCACCTGCAGGATGGAGTTGCAAGAGGCGTGTTTGGGGCTGAGCCAAGCCAGAAACAGGAGCAAGCTTGGGTTCTTAGGACCAGGAATAGGTAGATTTCAGAGGCAGGTTGTGACAAGTTAACGGGCAAGATCAGGGCTTTGGTTCACCTGTGCAGTGGTGGCGTCCCAGGAACCCTTGCCTATGGCAGCCTAGCCCCCATGGGTTTGCTCCTCATCCCTGCTTGTTGGTAGGCATCAGCATTTTTGCTGTTCTGATGACCTAACCCAGAGGTTACCCCATCTCCATCCTCTTCTTTGTCGGTGCAAGTTCATGAGGGATGTGAAAGGCTGCATGTCTTTGCAATAATGGTGGCTCATTTGTTCATCTTCGGGGCCAAGTGAAGAGGGTTACAGGTAGAGCCAATACACAGGGCATATAAAATTGGGACAATAGCCTTTAAATATATTTTTTGAGAAAAATAGAGGGGTCAGGAGTGAGTGGACAGCCAGTGGCTGACGTAATAATAGCAGCTAAACTCCTCTTACCTTTTTGCAGGAGCTCTCTTCCCCATTGTGCCTGTTGTCTTGTCCAGCACTTCTTCCCACTCCTTTATTAACACCTCCATTCTGGGTACTGTGGAAGTGAAGGTGTCATTACTCATTCACATGAACTAGTTTGGGCCCATTATGGTCCATCACACCCTAATCACAGTGGTCCATCCAAGATGGGCACTTGGCCAGACCAGTTGATGGAGAAGATGCTCTCTTTCTGTGGGACTGGGAGCTGGAGGGATGTTTGTACGGACTGCTAGCAGCTCTGGTTCTTGTTATCAGGAGACAGAATAAGAAAGGTGAAGGCAAGCTGAAATGAGAGAGAGCAAAAGAATTCCTTTGGTCAATGTCACCTCTGCCCTTGTCATATTACGGAGCTGCTAAACCCCACATTGTGTGTGAGATAATATCTGATATGCTGGTGACTCTTTGGCTATGCCTAGTGGGTACTCTTACTCTCAGTATTCTCGCCTTTCACCTCCTCATGGCTGCAACTCATGCCATTCCAGTCAATTCTATTCTACACACATGCTAGGAGCAGGACTTGGACCCCATTTGGAGAGATTTGGCTTAGGTCCTGCATATTTTCAACGGCTGCCTGTAGTCACACTGGTACTACAGGGGAAACATTGGTTCCTGGAGGCAGAACCAACTGGGTTGGATCCCAACTCTGTTTCTAAATGGATGTCCAACCTGAGTCAGATCATTAATCTCAGATGACACGGCATAGGGTTGTGAAGTGACTGCTAATGAATGGGAGTTTAGGACAAAGTGCTTTCCACATCACAGGGTTAGTATCCTTTACTTCCCTTTATGCTGTCCCCCAGCCACCACTTGTTGGTATTTATTTTGAACCCAAGCCATCAGTCATCTGTTAACTACATGGCTTTATCAAGGGCCTTTACTTGGAGACTTTGGTCTTAAATGTCTGAACACTAAAGATGAAAACCAGCATTAAGGTTATATGTTTCATTTTTCACTCTCTTTTAAAGAGACAGCTATGGAATAAAATATGTTTTACATGCTCCCTTCCCAACTCTGTGATGAGGGCTAGATCAGACAATATGGGGCTCCCAGATCACTGGATTATCACCCATCACAGACAGTTGGCACCTTTGTGACAATTAGAATAAGGTCCCCTCTTCTCTTGAGGCCCACAGCTCCTCCACTGGGCACACAGCCTGGTGAACAGAATGCAAGCTGTGGCCCAGCCCATCTTGCCCCTTAGACCATTGCTGTTGAGTTAATTAGACAGCTGATCCTTCTTTAATCACAGGGAGAGAAGGTAGAAAAACATACCACACCAATTGAGAATAGCATGAGTTTCTAATACGTTTATTTGAGCTTTCAACAAAATGCTCCAAAACATAGCAATATGGTCCCAACATATAAAAAGCCTTCATTCAAAGATCCTTGGATACCTGTTTTATGCATTCTATATATAACATCCCACCCACATGAATATGTTAATTCCATTTTATTAGTTTCAGTCCCTTTTTTTCCCTGTACACGATTTCTGTTTTATAGCTATAGTTTGGTTGAATTAACATAGATTTCCCACATGGGGAAGGTTTTGGGTGGGATTTATAGCAAGGCAGGTTCTTGATCCTTGGAAGGGATTGTTAACTGAGGTGGGATTAGAGAACAGCATTTTGGAGTGGTGCAAGGAGCAATGGAGGGTGCAAACTATATGGAGAAATAAATTAGAATAATTATTAGAGTGCTTCTCAGATCTTATAGGATATTTGATCATAGGAGTCACTTTCCTGGGGAGTGATAGACTGCTTGTACTTAGAATACTTTAAAAATATATTTTTATTGATTTCAGAGAGAGGAAGGGAAGGGAGAGAGAGATAGAAACATCAATGACGAGAGAGAATCATTGATTGGCTGCCTCTTGCACGTCCCTCATTGGGGACTAAGCCTGCCACCCGGGCATGTGCCCTGACCCTGAATCAAATCGTGATCTCCTGGTTCATATGACAATGCTCAACCACTGAGCCACACGAGCCGGTCTTGGAATGCTTTTATAATTAATATGTTTTGTTTATATTGAATGTATGACACAGATTCCTAAAATTTGATCATGAATACCTCAGAAATTATATGGAGAATAACAAAGACAAGGCTGCCTATCTGTTTTTTGGGCAAGTTAGCTAACCTTTGTTTCAGTTTCTTCATACACCAAAGGGAGACACACATAGGCCTCAGGTCCCAGAACAGTGCTCAGCACACAATGAGCACTAAGTAATATCACTGGTTTCTTGTTGTTGTTTTCTAACTGGTGACTATTCATTACTTTGAAGCTCTTATTATAGATAATGGTGGTTATAGTCTCTTCCTTGTCCATTCTGTGACAGTAACTATAAAACATACTTTTTTTTTATCCATTAGGCGAGAATTTATTTATTACAGGTCTAGTGTTGTTATAGTTGAATATTTTGAATTATATAACTTACGTGAGCAACACAGCTATGACTTGCCTTTCGTGGTAGAATAGAAATCTTCCTAGTTAACTGGCAAGCATAGTGTATTAGTTTTTGCTGCAGTAACAAGCAACCCCAAGCTCTCTAAGGCTTACGAAACATATGTGTATTTCTTTGCTCCTGGCACATGAGGGCTGGAGGTTGGCTATGGTTCTTCTGTCTTCGCTGGGCTTCCTGGGCTTCTCATCTCAGGCCCGTGAAGAGGAGCAGTCACTAGGGGCATGTTTTTGTCATGACTAAGGGCAGAAGCTCCAGGGGCTTCTGTTCAGACATTGATGTACCTCATGCCTGCATCAAGTCTCATGGCCAAGACCACCATCAGTGGGGCAGGAAAGTATATTCCACCTATAGGAAAACATGGCAAAGGCAAGGAAGGCACAATAACTGTGAACAAATAATACAGCCCTCCAAAGATGATTTTTAAAATATAGGTACCATTTATTTTTCAATAACATACCACTTTGCAGGTTTATTTAACCTTTGATTTTTTTAAGCTCTTATAAGCTGTTAAAGCCACAAATACACAAGTTTAAAAAAAAAAGGAAAGAAAAATCCATCTAAAAGGGCCAGGAAAATATTGACCAGTCTTTTTCTGAGAACCAGACTAGTGGTCTTTGCAGTGGCCAGTCACCTCATTAGCCTATGAACGGCATGCGTAGGAAATAGCAGCTCAGAGTCCTCGAAAGAGGCCTTAGATTTATGGCCTATCCCAGGCTTCCCTAATCGAGGCTGTTTTCCCTCTAGATGCCTTAGTCAATCAGTAATTAATTTGAAATCCAAAGTTTCATTAAGTGTTATTGAGTTCCCTCACACTGACATTTGTGGTGCTATATTTCTTCAAAATCACAAACCATTTTTCAGACTGTCATTTGCATATTTTAACAGTAAATATTACAGTTCTGGTATAAATGACCCAGTTTTCTGGATATATTTACTTGAATGTCATAAACTTATTATCTTTCTCTTCCACTTCATTGCTTTTCTGCTTTTCTCAAGTATTTTGAAATCATATTTAAAGCATCATTACCGCCTCTGAATTCTATCTACAGTATAACTAACGATTGCCGGGGGAAGATTTTCACGACAATACCAAGTGGAGCTGGTCTTCTTTCAGTCAGGTCTTATAGGGCTACAGTACCATTACACAGCCTACGAGAATATGTTTGGATGTTTAGG
This sequence comes from Myotis lucifugus, assembly GCF_000147115.1. Taxonomy (NCBI): domain Eukaryota; kingdom Metazoa; phylum Chordata; class Mammalia; order Chiroptera; family Vespertilionidae; genus Myotis; species Myotis lucifugus. The sequence goes on along the minus strand of NW_005871083.1, from coordinate 6,814,194 downwards.
GGACGGCAGGGGCCTGGGGTGACAAATATTAACAGTATGGAATTTGCATGAATACTGATGCTTAAATGAAGACAGGCAGTCTTAGTTAAATATATATATATATATATATATATATATATATATATTTGTTTTTGTTGTAATTTTTGGAGGGCTGCGTGAATGAGCATAAAGATATACCGTTTAAAGGCTTAACTTATTTTTTTAAAAACAATACAATGCCCCTTTCAAGTCAGGGGGCTTTGTTACATTGGTCTTCTGCAAGACAGGTTTATTGTACCTGCTTAATGGGTGGTATGTTTGCTTTCTTAGTTAAAAAGATAAGATTTCACTCAAAAATCCAAATTTTAGCTTCTTTTTAAAACATTGGAAGACATGGCAATAATTAGCTGGGACTGAGTAGTAGCAGCATCTTCACAGACGGGCCAGGCGCTCACACCATACACATCCCCCACTCCTTGGAGTGTTATCCCGCCTGCTTTAACCCTTACTCCGGATCCTTTTAAACTCCTCTTTCTTCTATTCTTAGCACTTATAATGTGCTGACATTTTATTGAATTTTCTCAAGGATCATATTTATTGCTTCTTGACTGCCTACCTCCAATAGGATGTGAGCTTGGCTGTAGAACACAATTTTGCACATAGTAGGGCCTTCAGAAAGAGTCATTGAAGGAACAATTGCATGGAGTTGTTACCTGGCTGACGTTTGCACTTAAAACTTCTTTTCTGCCTTCTGCTAACTAAGATCCCCCACATGGTTCTCCAGGCAGCGATTCCATGCCCCAGTGCCTTGGTTCAGGCTGGCAGTTCCTGCTGCAGAGCCCCTCCCCTTCCACTGTTCAGATCCATAGTCTCTTCTCCTTGACCATTATGCCCCATGTGACACTTCTTCCAGAACCCACAGTCTGACTGGAACCCGATCCTTTATTAAACTAGACAGTCATCAAGACCATGAACTCCTTGGGGGATGGAGATGGGGATGGAGCCATCTCTGTGACGCCACTCCTGCTCACCTCCCACTGGCTGGTAAGTGATGATTAAATGGCCTCCAAATGAATTCAGGTCCCCCAACATTGACCACCTTCTGTGAATTTCCACATGTAACAGTTGGGCAAGAAATGCGAAAGACTGAATTCTACTCCATATCAGCTTTTGAATTTGTTTCCTCACTTTCTATTTCTTGAGCCCAGGAATGCAAGACATAAGCTAAGAAAAAGATGAAATTATTGCTCTAACATGATGGTTTCCTTTTGTTAGGGAACACAGATCTGTGCTTTATTTCAGAGGGTCACCACACTTAACCCTTTCTCTTAGGAGGGCACTTTTTGGCAGGAGGCTGTCATGTGGAGTTTACTGTGAAGGCATAGAAAATCTTATAATACTTAACCTTAAAAAAGTCTAACTAGATGACTGTACCTTTTAGCCATACCTACGATTATTTAAGTGTATTGTAAGCCGGTTAAAATATTTTATTAATGGAAAAGGTAGGCCTAGCTTATGGTAAATACACTACTAAGTGTTTATAGTACATTTCATATTTTACATGATTTCCTTTATAATTCTGCTTATCTTTTCATTCTAATTCCCTGAAGGACATATAAAAGAACCCCTAAAGAGAGTAATTACTGCTGTACTCTTTAACCAAGGCTCCTTTTGCAAGGAAAAAATCTAAGCTGCTTTTTAAAGAAGGCCGTTTTTTAAATAAAAATGCAAATAAGCTACTTTGTAACCACATTAATTACCCACCTAGCCTCTTATTACCATGTTTGTATTGTTTGCAAATACTATTTACAGTCGTGTGGAAATTAACATTACTGGTCCTGAGGAAAGATTGTGGTGGGGAGGTTGTGCTTTGGAACCAATTAGGGCGAACCTTGTCTCCACAGAGACTCTGGGGAGAAAACACAGCCTTGCGATGTCAAATAATAGCATTAGCTCTGACTGCATAGGCAGAGCGCTGTAATTATATTATTGGCCCTATTTTGCTTCTGCAATGAATTTCATTGCCGGCGCTGTAAAATCAGCAGGCAGCAACGTTTCTGCTAATGATTTAATGTACTCTCTGATCATTTTGGACAAAAGTCATGGTAAGATCCAGGAGGCAATTTTGTCACCCCCACCGACTGCTGCCTGGGTTGAGCATGCTAAGCGAGGGCACAACGTGATTGTGATCTCCTTGTTATCCTAGTGAAATCCTTCCTGTATGGGAGAGAAAATTACTTGCCTAATATGTAATATGAGCTCAAGGAAAAGGTGATATCGCATAGCCTACGATAACAGTGCGTGTGACTTGAAGGGCCAGCCCTGTGCCAGGCCTCGTACAAGCACTTGATCGCTGTTGTTCCCCATTCCTTAGTGCCTTTTTGCAGAAAGGAGACCGAGGTACCAGCTACAATATGAACTCTCCGCGTGGCAGGTACCACAATGGTGATTAAATTAGTCCTCCCACATTAGGTACAATATATGCAATACAGTTTTTTTTTTCTTTCTTAATCCAGCTAATTACTGACTGAGCTTTACATTTTGTGATTTTTTGTTTTTGTTTTGGATTTTACATCAAAATATCTTTTGGTTTTAACAAATGCTTTTCAGGTGTTTTGAAGTTAGTTTGAATCTGAGCTTAATAAATGTTTAGCATGAAACATTTATTCCATCCTTGTAGGAAACTCATTCTGTGGTGGAAAGCTATGTATTCCTAGCATTCATCCAAGGAAAGGGGAAACTCTAAGGGACATTTTAATACTAGCACATGCCAAATGTTTGCAGGCTTTATCTAATTTAATCTCTAGGAAAACTAGGAAGTGCCCTCATTTTACAAAAGAGGGAAAAGTCAGTGAGAGGAGGTAAGCCACTTGCCCCTGGCTCTACTGCTGAGTCCCTGGCAGAAGCAGAATTTGAAAACAGAACCCATACATTTTAACTAGACAGCAAACGGGCAAGGACATAGACTCCTCCTTCTTTCCCATACCAGTGATTTTCTTTGCTGTCTTCTCTTCTCTTTTTACAGCATATATGTACTAATTGAGGCAATTTTCACTCCTTTGCCTAAAACTGTATTTCATTAACCAAAAGAGTGCCACAGTCCCCATGCGATGTTTGTAAGCCATTTCATTCGCTGCTGGAGCTTAGACTCCAGGCCTCCATTCTCAGGCTGCCTCTTCTTCCAGGGGGCTGTGGGGGCCTCAGTCCAGGCCAACCCCTCAGTACAGCCACTTCCAACGGAAGCTGCCACTGGCATTTTTGTGTAGGGAATTCTTACCACTCAAAGAAGGCTATCCTTGCTGAACCTGGGTACCAGATTCTTACCAGAGGAATGAAAATGACCATGCCTCCCCTCAAAAAACAAAACAAAACAACAAGCCAAAATAAAACACACTCCCACCCCTCCACACACAACAAGGTAAAGGTAATATTTGCAACAATTAGGAAAAAGAATCAAATCGTTGTGAGAGACTAATGACAGCAAACTTTTTCACCCTCCACTTTTGTTCATTCATTCATTCATTCATTCATCAGACAAATATTGACTGAGTATGGATTCTGTGTCTGATGCTCTTTTGGATGCTGGCCTGCAAGAGTGGATAATGACAGCCACTTTGAACAATTGCTGTTCTGATGCTTTTGGTGGCTGCCTCCTATGTCTAATAGAATGTGTAAACTGCCATTTTTTGATCTATCAATTTCAGGGACTTGCAAATAACTTTTGCTGTTATGCATATGGATTTAACTCATGTATACTAACTTCAATACTTATGTCTCCTTCCTCTCACTATGTAACTTCAGATTTTGTATATTTATATTGTGTACTAGAGGCCCGGTGCATGAAAACTCATGCACTGGAGGTGGGGGTCCCTCAGCCCTGCCTGCCCCCTCTCACAGTCCGGGAGCCCTCAGGGTCAGGAGGCGACCCAGCGATCAGGGGAAGGTAACGTCCCCATCACACCTCTGCTGCTGCCACTGCTGGCAGTGCAAGCCTCGGCTGACCCTGGTTACCTGAGCCTCAGGTGGCCCTGGGCGGCTGGGGGGCTGAGAGGACTGGGGGACTCCGGAGGCAGGCGCAGGGAGCAGCTGGGCCTGCCTGGGGGCGGGTCCAGCCTTGCTGTGTGCCTGCCACCCTGGTGGGCCTGAGGGCACTGGGCGCCACCATCTTGTGGCTGTGGGCGTTGCCATCTTTGAGGGCATGGCAGTCAATTAGCATATTCCTACCTTATTGGCTGTGGGTGCCGCCATATTCTAGGGTGGGGCAGTAAATTAGCATATTCCCTCCTTATTGGCTCTGGGCACTGCCATCTTTGCCATGGCATGAGGGTCAATTAGCATATTCCCTCTTAATTAGATAGGATTTTATGAATTTTAAATATTTTATATGTATCTATAGGTCTATATATCTGTGTGTGTGTGTGTGTGTGTATTTGTTTTTGATTGTGGATAGTGTCCTCGCCTCTGTACCTTGTTAGATGAACTCTTGGCATCCTTTCCAGTCTTTCACCTCTTTCTTTCCCCTTCACCCCTAACTTCTGCTTTGTCATAGTTAGTAACATTTACATTCCATTCTATAACCATAATTAAACCTCTTGTGCATTTTCTATGGATTGATTCTATAAGATGAGAAACAATAAGTATTTACATCATCATGGCCATATAAATATTTCTTACTCAAGAGCAGTTAATGTGCCTCCATTACATTTCCACCTCTAGGGGTTCTTTGCCAAGGCATTTGACAAGGAACCCAACACTCAAGTGGGTTCTCCTTTCCTCTGCTCTACTACTTGCTATCTAGGGCATGACCTTAGTTCATTAGATGCAGACAGGATGCAAGTTCCAAATCTCCTTAATGCTACTCACCTGATATTTTGAGCCCCATGAGGTGATCTATTTAAAAAAGAAATATTTTTATTGATTTTAGGAAGGAAGAGGGAGAGAGAGATAGAAACATAAATGATGAGAGAGAATCATTGATCGGCTGCCTCCTGCACATCCCTACTGGGGATCGAGCCAGCAACCCAGATATGTGCCCTGACCAGGAATCGAACTATGACCTTCTGGTTCATAGGTGGATGTTCAACCACTGAGCCATGCTGGCTGGGCAAGGTGAGGTGATCTTTTATTCAGATGTATGCTATCCACCCCTTCCATTCCGTCTTCCTCACCAAGTTACCTGGGAGTATCTTGCTTAGGCTAATTTCCAGACCCAAAGACCTTTCTTCTCTCTTGTTCCAAGCAAGCAGCTGGAGGCTTATGTATGTAGGTTTCAGTGTAAATGATTCATTGATAGACTAAGCAGCCTGTTGGATGGAATCATCAATGGCATCAGGGAAAACACAAATAGATGCAAGAAGAGCCATTTCCTAGCAGGAAAAAGTATTATTTATGGATCTACAAAGGTACGGGCTTCAAAAGTCACCAGTGACACGGTAGCCAATGTGCAACCTATTTTTCTTTTTAAGCCTGTTGGGATGGCAAGGGAGGAAATAAATAATGCATTTCTTAGTATGTCCTCTTTTAAGTTATTGAGTGTCGCCATGAGACTTCTAAGGCGTCAGTGGTAGAACTAGAAAGATGGATAGCAGTATTTGTGATCGTTGCCTCGGCTCTGACTGTGCTTCCTTGGCACATAGTAGGCATTTTAAGAATTCCTCTCCAGCCTTCTAATTTTCTCCTTTTTTGTTTCATGCGACTCACTGCTAAATTAGCTGGGTTTGATGTCATTCCTTTCACCTGTCTGACACACCTTTAAAGTGAATTTCTTTAGAGGTTGCAACATATATGCTCGCAATAATAATGAGTAAGAAAGAGAGAGAGAAAGCAAAGGAATAAAAACAAAGGTTAGGTCAGAGCACCTGAACTCTCTGAGCCTCGGTTCCCCCTGGGTAAAGACAGGTTATTAACGGCTGCTTTGCAGGACTGTTGGGAGGACTCAAGGTGATATTGCTCCAGTGCTTAACAGAGTGCCCATTAGATCATAGATCATCACACAATTTTTATTATTGTCATTCTTAATACGGTGTTCACAGTCCGGGGGCGCTTGGCTTCTCAGGTGGCCACGGGAGGTTTGCCCTCACTTGATGGTTTTTCAGTTAATCCATGTCCTGGGAGAGCGGACTAGAGTGTTCAAAGCCAGAGGGGAGCTTTGTTATCTGTAAGGGCTGGATTAATTTTACAGTGTGGTGTCCTTTGCCCAAGGTAAGCATAAGGCGTCACCATGCTCCATCTTGGGCCTGCTCTTTCTCGTCGGGCCTCCCTTCTCTGGATGGAGGGTTTTACATGTGCACATTCATGATCTGTTGTGCCGGAGGGCAAGGCAGTCATCACTCCCACATTCATTTCAGGTTATTAAAAATTCATTCCAGTTTTATTTGTGAGCAGGTCTGAGTGCAGAGCTGACTGCAAACAGTAGAAAAGCTTATGATGAAAAGGCAAACATTTGCTTCTGGCTTCCAAATAGACAGCAATTCTTCCTTCTCCCTGAAGCAGTTAGAAGGAAAATTGGGCTGCAAACAGGATGATTGTTTCTGGTTTTTAATTTTGCGCCTATGAATCCCCCTGCACAGAGGGGGATGTACCCAAATAAGGAGGGGAAACACCCAAATAACATGCCTTTTCCTAAGGTATGAAAATGTACGCACTAATCTGACAGTATGTTTGCTTTGTTCTGCAACCACTGAAGTAGGGAAGGAATTTCAACCAAGAACCAAAATGTTTGTCTGTTAAGACGGTGATTTTTTGAGAAGGAAAATTAGTATAGCAGCATTATATGGGGAACATGGAAAAGGCTGAGGGGGCAAGGAAACCTTATTAAACTTACAGAATATCCAAAGCAGGAGAAGACCTGATGCAAAAATACCAGTGATCTGAGCTGGGTTATTCTGACTGTATTTGAAGTCCAAAGTGTTGATAGCTAAGGGATGAAATGACAAATGTTTGGCAAGGCCACAACAGTCTTTTATGTTAATAGCAGGTTGAAAAAAAATACAAAAGTGAAGTAGGCATTTGTAATTTTCTAACACAGTCTGGTTTTTTTTGGAACAGGATCCTGATCTAGCCACGTGCACCAGGCCACCCACGTGGAATTATCTACTCATCTGTACATTCTCTCCACCCATTCACTGGGCATTCCTTTCCATTTATTCTTCAATGTTTTTCAATTTATTCTTTCAACTTTTCCTCTCTCAGTACTTCATTCTTGACCTTCTCTTCCATATCCTAAGCTTTTGCTAGCCATTTTGGTCTAGCAATCTGGCTGAAAACCTGGTATAGGACCACGCTTACATGGCTTCTGGACTCCCCCAAACCTGGCTAACTTCTGGTTGCCAGTTCAGACTGAGCACCTTTTGGGCACTCTGGTGTCCCATGTTCCTTCCCAACCTGGGCTCAGAGAGCTGGCTCAGAGGGTAGTTGGTCCTGGTGCCTTCCCCCTTGACCATGTGCCTCTGGTTGTTCCCCAGGTTATGCCTCATCCTTCTGTTTCCTCCCCTTTCCAGGGACTTAACTGGTCAAGTTTAAAGGAGTTATAGAACAACATCAACACTTTGAGTTCCTAATCTTAGAAGTCCTAACCTGTTTTATCTTTTCTTCTTCTTACTCTTCTCTTCTTTCTTTCTGGTTGTTGTTGATTTATTTTATTATTTCAACAACTAAAATACTTTGTGCTGGTGATGGCAAAGAGAAAATAAAGTCTATTTTTCAATGACAGGCTTCTTTCCCAAATGATTTGTCTTCATTTTGGATTGACATTCCACTTCTAGTCACTTCAAGGATGAGAAGGTTTGTAGTCCCAGAGTCTCAGTCAATAACCAAACACCTTATTTCACGCGGCATGGCAAGTGCATTTCAAACTATTGGACTTTCTTGCCTGCAGCATCCCATTGAGAAGGATGCAGAAGCTGTCCCCACGCTCAGCGGAAGAGAGTACTGTGATTAGTGACATCTGCTACCGACATAGGAGAGGTGAATTATGGTGTTGTCATGCCTGACAATGATTAGAAGAGCTGCTGCTTAATGAAATCTATGCAGATAACTCACACAAATTACAAAGAAAAATTATCGTTCACATCACTAAGAATCCATCTTCCTTCTTCTTTTTTTATTGTTGTATAATTGACATATTATATTAGTTTCAGGTGTACAACATAATGATTCACTATTTGTATGAGACTCCATCTGTTTTTAAATTCAGAATTTCATACATCATTTTCTTAATGTGAACTCACATAGATCAGTCACACAGACTCAAAATGTCAGAGTCTTCTTCTCCAGCCCTCTCTCTCTGACCTCAGCATCCAATCTGTCGTCCAGTTCCATAACCCCATCTCCTCTAATCTTCTTTCGCATCTTGCTGCAGCTTCCTCACTGGGCCTGTGCTTGTAGCACGCACATCCACTGGAGGTGTTGGATGCGTCTTCCTCAGGCATAGCTCTTTAAAACTCTGTGATGGGTCCCCATTTCCAAGTATAAAAATTCTAAACTCCTTAAGCTGATGTTTCAGACCCTACAGAGATTTCACCTAATCATGTTTGGACATACACATTCAGAGGTGACGTTTAAAATACCAGCAGTTCAGTGGGTGGATGGATGGATGGATGGATGGATGGATAGACACAGAGATGGAGCTTTCTCATCCTAGCCTGTTGTTCCTTGTATTTTTTTTCTTTGCCCACTTTCCCATCTCTCTTGAATGGTATCCTTCTAGGCCTAGCTCTTCCACAGAGTCTTCACCTCATCTTCCATCCTCATCACTGGAAAACACCCCTCTCTATTCTGAACTTCCGTATTTCTTAAATGTCACAACAAAGGGGTAATGTTGTTAAAAACAAACAAGGATATACATGTGATTTCTAGACCCCTAGAGCAATGATTTCCAGAATGAGGTGTGTTCTGGCCTCTTGAAACATTATGACATGGTTCTTTCTAATCTGAATAAATATTGGTTATAAATAATTATCATAACATCATATCACAGTTTATATAATTGATGCTAGGATATTTTATATACATATTGTTTGTAGTTCTCACAGAGCTGATTCATTTGTTCATAAATCCATTTATTCAGCCACGGACTATGTATCCCTCAAATGTATTCAGTGCCAACAGTGTGCAGGTATTGTGCTGGGTTCTAGAGATACAGAGGGCAATGCAGGGTGTTGTGGAAGCATACTGGAAGGGTATTGGTGTTGGTTATCTCCTGCTGCATAAACAACTATCCCAAATGGTACCCTCAAAGTAAGCATTTATTATCTCGGAGTTTTTGTGAGAAAACTCGCAGAGAACTCACAGGAATTGGGGGGTGGCTCTTTTTAGGTGGTTCTGGCACAGCTGTGTCATGAGGGGCTGTTGAGATGTCTTCTGAAGGCTTGACGGGCTGGAGCAGCCGCCTCCAGGAAGGTTCACCTACATGACTGTTGGCTGGAGGCCTTGTTCCTCACCGTATGGACCTCTACATAGGGCTGCTAGAGACTCCTCACAACACGTCCACCGGCTTCCGGAGGAAGTGATCCAAGAGGAGAAACCTACTGTTTATGCCCCAGTCTCAGAAGTCACCCACTTTCACTCTGCCACGTGAGATCATTAGGAGTGAACCACCTTGTTCGCTCCACATGGGAGGGAATGGGAACTTGGCTCCCCCTCGGGAAGGGAGGATGTCAAATAATTTGTATGCCTGTTTGAAAACCACCACAGTGTCAGCTGGTCATTGGGAGAGGGAGTCAGAAAAAACTGGTGGAAGAGGTGAGTTTTGGCTGAATTTTAAAGAATTACTAGGAGTTAGCAAAGCAAAGAAAAACAAAGCAAAGGACATTGCCATCAGAGTATCCCCTGGGCAAAGTTCTGGAGACCCAAGTGAGCAAAGGCCCACCTGGGAAGTCTGTAGATCTTCTGTTCAGGTGGAGTTGGGGGAGTAATGGAGGGGTGGTGAGCGGTGAATAGGGAGCACAGGAAGGGGAGGAAGGGGAAGGAGAGGAATGCTTCAGTTTGGGTCCTGTGGAGCTGGAGGCACCTGTGGAGAAGCCGTGAGGTCTGCAGTTTGGCACAAAGGGTGTGAACAAGGCTGCAAGCTGCCTCCACCTTCTACTGCCTCACCTCCCAGAGGGCCCTGCATCCTAAAGATGAAGTCTGTCCCTTTTGTGTAAGATGGACTGTGTACAATCTCGTGGGTTGATTCCAGGAACTCTGCATTCTTACTTATCCTTACTTACTTTTACTCCAGCAAGCAGGGCATGGAAGTTATCTGTGACCTGAAGAATCTCCCTTGTTTCCCAGGAGCTCTAATGGAACAGAGGCCTGACACAGGCCTTGCTTTCACATCCCTGCTTTTCCTCTAACCAAGACAACCAAGAGTCCAGACCAGGTCACACAACATGTGCTCAGACACACACCGCTGCCAGCAGCGAGTCTCTACCCGGACACCTTGCAGGCACATGTTAGTGAGACCGTTGGAATATGCATGGATCGGGGGCAGGGGGAGAGTTACCTTCTTGCTGCATCTCTTTATCTCTTTCCTTTTACCTTTTTTTTTTTTAAATCATATTATTTTCTTTCAGTATTTCCCATGCAAGAAAGTATTTTGAGCAACAATGCTGTAAAAATTATTTGATTTATTTTAAATATAAGAGGAAGGCATTTTCGGGTCCTGATTTTTGCATTTAAAAAGTTATATTGTGTCTGTTTCCTGCCATGTTCTCTGACTGGCTCCATCCTATATCCATATTTTCTTCCTCTTTGGAGCCAAGACAGCTTGTTTTAATGGATGTTTCCATGATAAGCGATATATGGGTGAATCACTTAATTTTGTGTGTGTACTGCTCTAATTTCCAATATGTGGCCTTTGATAATAGTATGGAGAGAAGCAAGATAGAAAACACTTGAGTAATTCTTTGCCCTTCAGTCTCTGGATGTGGAAATAAATGCTCTTGAATTTATACATTCTTGGTCCTTTAGGAACCATAAAAGCATACCCTTACATATATATGAAATGGCAAGAAACTGCATATTTATTAAGAATCATGACCCTTAGGACTAGATAAGTCAAATTAAATCTCATAAAAAATTGGTTATGGAAAATAAATACATGGCGCTATTTTTTCTTTTAGAGTCTACTTATTAATTTTGTCATGTTTAATATGTTCCAGTTGCAAACAAAGGCATAAATGTATGCGTTCATTCCTAATTAATTTATGTAATTGGGTTTTATAAATTTAGGTGTTTAGGAAGCTGTGCATAACACACCCCATTTGCTGTGTGCTGTAGCCAATAAATGCATAATAGAAAGAAATATAGTTTGAAGCTCACTTCAGTGGTAAATATAGATTAGTTGTAAATGATATCTTTGTAATGTTTATTTTAAATTTTGCAATGCTGCAGATTTCCCAAACATACCAATTAATGTTCTTATTTGAAATAATGACTAGTTAATTACTATAAATTCTAAGTGCTCTATCTCTGACAATTAAAAAGTCTCTTACAGCTTTTGTTTAGTTCCCTTGGGATTATATAAGGAGCCAGTACACCACTGAGGAAAGGAGAGTAAGAAGGGAAGGAACATGCTTAAAACATGGTCGCTGTGTCAGTTCCTATTTTAAATGGCTGTATGTGTGTTTACATATACATATATGTCTAGGCACATTTATGTGTAATTTCTATTCTTGCTAAATAGGCAGTAAAAAAGGTGAAAAATCTGAAATGTATTGTGATTTTTTTAAAAGTAGGTTACAAATTTTCCTGTGATCAAATACAATGGGATAAAACCAGTACATTTAAAATAAGTCCATCTGGCATCGTGCTGTGGCTGTGACGTTACCCAGGATCTCCGTTCTGCAATGAACCTAACTCTGCAGCCTAAGAAAGGCTAACGGGAATGATTTCATCAGAAAGGGACTGGGTTTTAGTCAGGTTTCCCTGACACTTTATTCACTTACAGTGGGAGGGCCCTGTTGTTTCCTCACACAGCGCAAAAAAACTGAGAAACCCAAGTCAGTGCTATCCTGCTCCTATCCAAGGCATTAGATATTGTCAAGTTTGTTTTTATGAATATGTTTAAACAGAAGAAACTGCCTTTGGTTCAAAGAGAAACACCTGCCTCTTTGACCAACAGTGAGCACGGGAGCTGTTTGAACAGTGCATTGTATGCCTTAGAGAAATGACTTGGTGCACAGCATTCTCCGTAAACATGATGCCTTCCACCCATGGGGAGAGTACGCGTGCAGGGTCAACTGGGAGTACCGCCCCTGCGTTCTATTTTGTGCCTTACAGGTTCCAGAAGAATGTTGGGTTTGCTTGTGAGAAAGTGTGGGGTTGCTGCGATTCAAAAAAACCTAGAATAATCATGTATAAATATAAATACTGGATGTGGAGTAAGTGTTATGCATCACTCTTATGATGAAATATGCATGTCTTTCCAAGGACAAGACCTTCATAATTCATTTATAAGTTACATTCCTTACTTACATGTAAGTAGTGGAATAGCAATTTTCTTCATTCTTTCTGAATAATTGTCACACAGGGAAGAAGAAGAAGAAGGGAAAAAAAAGGATAAACTTTTCTCAAACAGCAGAATGCCATTCAGCGATAAGTGGGAAAAAAAGTATTAGAGAAGAGCCAAAAAAGAAAAAAAAAATCATAGGTTCTGGTGATGTTGGAAAAATGACGTGTGGGCAGAAGTGGCAGACGCGGAGCTTCATCTGTTTTGTCGTGTTATGACAGAAATCATTACGAGTGTGATAGGTTTATTTCTAAAGACGTGCTTCAACATTCAGCGCGCATCTATTCCAGCACGCCCCGTGCCGAGCCAGGCTGTGGATCAAGATGAAAGGAAAATTAAATTGTATATTGAAGAGCTGTTAATTGAGCGGTGCTGTATTTAACGGGGAAGCGTCAGCTTCAGGCAGCCGATACCGCTGAGGGTTTCAAACGCACTGCATCACTAGACTGTCGGTTTGCCGTGGAGAATGCAAACAGGGCTAACGACAAAGGCTCGCAAACTTGGGGTGTTCCTGCCGGTCTCTTTGGAAGGCAAGTGTTAATTTACTCACTGATGGAATCCTGCGCACACCCATACATAAGGGAACTAAGTACTGCAGTTTCTTGCCGGGGGACTAATGACACACCGTTTAGTCACCCGAACCTATTTCCTAAGGCACCATTTTCGGGCTTGTTTAAAGTTTTTAATGGAAGGCCTCATATAATGCTAGCTTTCCTCCCTCTTCCTTAATCAATGTAAATTCAATTGTGTTTCTGAGGGTGGCCAAGCAGTATTTCATCATCTCTAATATCCATTTAAAAATGTTAGGTCTACCCAGTTATAATTCTCAGAAGTAGCCTATCAGTGGTTTAATATGTTATCTCCATTCTCTAAGGCAGTGTTAATTTCCTTTTGTAGTTAATCTATCCTACTACCAAATTTAGTATATTTATAGTTAAAGATTCTGTTAAGAGCTAAGTGATTTAAGCACATCTGGGATAAAGTGGCCTTGGCTTTAACTATGAAACAAATTTTCTTTATTTCATTCTCTTCACTGATAAATCCATAGTAACTGGAGGCATTTCTAGAATTGTGGGCAATTTGAGCCTCTCAAGTTTGATTAAAGATACTTCGGATATTCCTACTGAGAGGCTAGACGGCTGAAAGGAGTTCATTTTGGTTCTGATTCTGGCCCTGGCCTGGCCCCATGGGAGAGGAAGAGTGACCATGGGCTCAGTCCCGGTGCTGCCGTTCCCTGTGGGCCTGGGGGCACGTTGCTTCTCAGAAAGGTGGTGGTGGGACCAGTTGAGCCTCCTCATGGCTGTTGCATGGGACTGATATACCATAAGGAGTCCACAGACATGGTTTTGAAGGGCTTTATAAACTCATTCATTCATTCATTCATTCACTCATTCATTAGATATGTATAGTGAGCCTACTGTGCGCTTTTGTCAGGGTTGCTGGGGAAGGCTTTGTTGGTGAAGTGATATTCGAGCAGAGAGAACCATGTTTAGAGAGCCGGAGAGAGCCACACAGATAGGAGATCACACCTGGCATCAGAAAGCACCTGCAGAGGCCCAGGGAAGCCAGCCTCAGTGTGTCAGTGTGATTTCCACAGGCACCGCTCCCTTGAGAGTCAGCAGCCCTTTCAACCTCTGTACTTCCTTTCTACAGCTGTATAGTGTTTCATGATATGGATGTTTCTTAATGGAATTGGTTCTCTGTCCGTTGACATGCCATTTGGGAAGTTCCTGATCTTCTAAGTGTATTGTAAACAATGCTGAAATGAATGGTCTTGGACATCTGTTATTTTGCAGATATACTAGTATTTCTTTAGCGTAAATTCCTAGGAGTAGAATTGCTCTGTCAAAAGGCTCCTTGCTCTGTCAAAAGGTTCCTTACAAAGAGAGGGTTCTTGAAAACTGTTTCCAAAAGCCAAAATTAACAAAACAGCCTTAGTTTTAAAAATGGGATTATAATAAAACAAAGTATTCTCTATTTGGAAATATAATGGCACATAGGCAACAAGCATCCATCTTCAGTTTTAATAATATATCTTGGGGTATATTTATCCTGCTCAAAAATCACAGGTACAAAAGCCATCTTTCATTTGTAAATAAAAGGTCAGGGGGTTTTGATTTTTCCTTTAAGAGGCATGAAAGAATTCAGCAAATTACTGACTTGCCCCAGTTGACATTATCTGTTTAGTGTATGTGTAATAAATATACCCCAATTCTACTTCTAGGAATTTATGCTAAAGAAATACTAATATATCTGCAAAATAACAGATGTCCTCCTTGGAATATAAGGCTATGAACTGCCCATTCCCAACAGGTGCTCAGCTGAGGTATCAGCTTTACTCCAGAGAGCAGCATCCGGCCTCAGCAGCAGTGCAGCTGCGAACATTGCGCTTTCTGCTTCTTCAGGCATCAGATGCTGTTACAGAAGGAAGGCCCACTAGCGGGAGAAGGAGTGGGTTGATTTCTTCTCTAAGGGCAGAGGTTGATTAGTCTAGGCTGGTATGAAGAGATGTAACCTCAGAAGAGACCTCACCAAGGCTTTCCAAAGGGCCTGGGGACCTAGGTATCGCAGTGATGTGCCTGGGGAAGCAAAGGAGTGACCCTTGATAACTCATGAGCAGTCCCATAATGTTGGGAGCCAGAAAGAAAGCTGACTTTGTGACAAGGAGGTGGGACACAAAGATGGAACTGGAACTGGCTTCTACCGGTCAGAATGTAATTGGCTGTGCTGTAGTAACAAACATCCCCAGATCTCAGTGATTTTTCAGTCATGATATCTGACCAAAGAGGATGGGAAGGGGGCAGGGTCTGCTCATTAAAGTCACTCAGGGATCCAGGCTGACCTCACTACCATCGCTCACACACACCTCTGTTATTTTTGCAGTACAGGGAAGGGTACATGGCAAATCAGTGCCTGGCTTCTAAGCTCCCACCTAGAACTATTACCTCTGCTTACAGTTCATTGGCCAAAACAAGTCCACAGCCACGCCTGACTGTGAAAGGACAGGAAAGTGCATGCGATTCTAGTCGGTGCCCCCAAGAATCGAAGAGCCAGGACAATTGTGAGCAGTTCTAGCGACTGCCACAGTGGCAATGGAAGTGGCATTTATTTTTAATGTGGGTTAGAAAATAATTGGTCAGATATCGCAGGGTTTTTTTCTTATTCTTTTTTTTTTCTAGAGGTCGGAAAAGCACTTACAGATTAAAAAAGACCTGGTATGGCACCTATGTTTTAAACAGAAGGAAAAGATGACATTGGGGACCAGCGACACAGGGATTTCACTTCTGTGCCATGACAAATACCAGGGAGATGTAATTGCAAAATGAAGCTGCAAATGTCTTACCCAGGGAACTAGGTAACAACCTGCTTGGCTCTATAAAGGAGGAATAATATCCAATTAGACTAAGTGTATTCGGTGCCTGAGTGACAAGCTGTGGAGACCTCAGGGCCTCTGGGGCCCCCAGGGCGGTTTCAGGAGGCTGTCTGAGACCTGTCCGGGTGTGAGGGGACGGGCCCTGCTGCAGAGCAGGCGCTGATCAACATGTCACTCGCTGTAAGCCTCGGTGCGGCTGCCTCGGCTCTTCTGAGCTCCGAAAGGAGGTGCCGCCTGTGTTGTGGCGTTTGCCCCCTCAGCCACCGGGGCAGGGGTCCCTTGCCAGGCAGATTCACCTCCCACCCCTGCCGCCTGTGGCCCTGACTGTGCAGCTGGGCTCATCGCGGTGCCACGTCAGCTCCCACATTGCAGACTGTAGGGTCTCAGGATCCCTGTCTATGCCACAGGCTTGCCCCTAAAGTCACTGCTCTTCCTGGGGCCAGGAGTATCAGGGTCAGACTGAGAGTCCAAGTCCAACCCCACCTGTTCCTACCCATGTGAGCTTTGGCCAAGCAATAAACCTCTCTGAGCTTCTTTATCTGTAACATGTGGTTGGTGATTGTTGCTACCTCTGAGGGTTTTTGTGAGGGTTAGCTGAAGACCCTGTAACTCACCCAGCAGGTGCTGGCACTCAGCACCCAATCAGTGTCTGCAGGGGTGAGCCCCATCATCATCATCACCCCTCCATTCAAGTCTGACCTCCCCTGAGGCTGCTTTCCTGACCTCCGCCCCTGGGGACTGCACCTTCCTCTGAATAACTGGTGTCCTCACCACCCAGGCCCTTTAACCACACTGCCTCACACTTTTCTCATGTTCATGCCCCAAGTCCCTGGTGGGTGGCAAAGCTTGTGAGAGTGCAGCCAGCCTTCATTTCTCTCTAACCTTCATGCCTAGCTGTGCTCCACTCCATTCACCCCTTAGTGGATTTGATGTTATGTCTTTGTTTGTTAATGAGTCACCTATTTTTTTAAAAAGATATTTTTATTGATTCTAGAGAGGAAGGTAGAAGGAAAGAGAGAGAGAAACATCAATGATGAGAGAGAAAAATTGATTGGCTACCTCCTGCACACCCCACACTGGGAATCAAGCCCACAACCCAGGCATGTGCCCTGACTGGGAATCAACCGTGACCTCCTGGTCCATAGGTCGATGCTAAGATTCATACGTTCATTCAACAAAGCTATTTCACCGAACGGGCAAGGGTGGTTAATATATAGGGGTTCAGGGATAAATAACTCTGTGTGCGGGGAGGCCGCGGAGACTCATCTTCTGTGCAGCCGGGTTCCGAAGTCAGCATTTACACTGGAAATGGAGTGCAGTCAAATGACCCTCAAGGATCCTTCCAGACTTCATGCCCTTGACCACTCAGCCAGTCTGGAAACTCATATCCAGTGTCTTGAATTTCAGGAGTGGCCTCTTCCTTGGGAAGCAGAGACCCACCCCATCCACCCCCCTCGATTTTCACTGCCCCTTGCCCTTCCTGCCTTTGCTCTTCTTCATGTCCTTGTCATTACGAGGCAGTTTGTTGGTGGACATCATGATTGGACTCTGTGAGGTAGCAACCGATCTTTAATCGAATGCCACTGTCAACCAAAATGAAGGCCACTCTGCTTCCTGTAAGGAAAAAAAAGTAACAATAAGACTGCTGCATTGATGAGCATGAGGTTTTAATTGTTTTCTCTAGAATTTTGATGTTCACTGTGGTCTCCACCTTAGAGATCAGCGTAGAGAAGGCATTACTTCCTGGCTGGGAGAGCCCTTAGCTGTGAGTGCCGCGCCTTGTACAGCCACGCTCATGTGCTATCTATGGAGACAGTGATTTTTATTCATTAGAGTTTTTGAGTCTAATTGTTTTTAAACTGCCACTGTTGTTTGTTAAAGATACAGATGTCTGGCCATGGAGGAAAACAAGGTGAATTTATCGTTGCAATTAGACGCTTCACAATTTGAAAACTTATCACTTAAATTGGTGAAGTGTCACTTTTATGCAACTTGATGTTTGGAAGTCCTCGGAGCCCAGAACGAAACTCATATGCAATTTAACAAGATCTTGGTGAGATGAGGGAAGTCGCACTTGACGAGACACGGAGACCAACTGGATGGAATTTTCCAATTCCCTCCTACATGGTAGAGTAGGTGAAGGGAGAGAGACCACAGATTGATTTTTGTGTAACTCTTAAATGAAGTGGAGCAGAGTTACAACACAGCAACACTGGATCTGAAGTTGCCCTATGTTAGATTACTGCAAGGAAGTTAGTTAATATGTTAATGTGAATCCGGGGGAACATTGTGCGTTTTCCTCTTCATGTTCATTTGTGCTGCCTACTAATCTCTGGGCGACCGAGAACAAGTCATAGGTTACATGTTTCTTATTTATAGGCATTAAGCCATGTCTTTAAAATGTAAAATGAAGCCGACAAAAATGCACAGCCTGATAACAACAACAAATCTAATCTAAAGTGACACGGGGAGGCTCTCCCAGACGGTTTCCTCTTTAATGTAACATGACTTTAAATTGATGCAGCCCCACAGTGATTGAAAAGCTCTCAGAGCTTGTCTCCTATGATTACATTTCTGATCTGTACAACTTAATTTTTTAACTGGGTGAGTCTCAGTTTTGCGAATGAACAGTTTTCTTTTGCTTTCTCTCTCACTTTATTTGGGAAGGGAGTTGATTTGGCAACCAGGCAGATCGAGCTCTATTACCGTGGGAAATAGTGAGAAATCCTGCAACAGCAAATACCGCGAGAGCGGCCATGGCCTGTGTGCCTCCAAGTCTCTTTCTACTCTTTTCCTAACTTTCCTTCTTCACTCCCCTTCTCTCCCCTTCTTTTTTCTCCCCACCCCTCCCCACCTCCGTGTCAGTGGTGATGGTTGTACATATCTGGGGATAAGCTAAAAACCATTGAATTGTACACTTTACATCGATGAATTGATTGGTATGTGAATTATGTATTAAAAAACCTGTAATATTATTGTTAAAAGTGTCTCTTGAATCATCCTCAGTATGATTACTCTCTAAAGTGTATTTTGATGAATTCAAATTTAATTTAAAATGGTTTATCCTTCTAATCTGTGGTATCTAAGTAAGGTAATGCCCAATGATTGCTGATGTTTGTTTATTCAGGACACTCACTCAAAATCTTTATCCATTGCTGTCTGTGACGTGTTGGGGTTTAGTTTGCTGTTTTCTTCAGTTGGAAGTTGCGCATCTTGGTCTCATAAGTGATATCAATGACTTTTACAAAGGCCAGTTACATCATGGATACTTCTATCTAAGCAAAATGACAACATGAACTTGTTTCTTTCTGATTTCATAACATCAGTCATTCAATTCTCGCCTTACTCCAGAGCCTTAGTTTCAAAGCTGACTTGGTTTATACCGTTTGCATAATTACTAAAGTGAATGACAAGTGCCTAACAAACACTCCTTTTGGTCATAACTGCATTACTGAAATATGCCCCAAAGGCCTTCTAACTATTCTTTCCCAACAGCCTCTAATAGTACCTTCAGATCACAACTAGAAAATCAAAGCTTTCTGTTTCATTTTATAACCTTTTTTAACTCAGCTGTCTTAGCTTGGGTGTTTAATCTTTGACATGGCTATTGATGACTAATTTTTTACTTGAAATATGCTTAATGTTTTCTTATATAAGAAATTTAGGGAGAAGAAAACCATGTACACTTCCCCCCAAGAAAAGCAATTTATGGGTGATGGTCTGACAAGGACCAAGAAGAATTAAAAGACCCTAATGCAGTGGTTCTCAACTTTCCTAATGCCGTGACCCTTTAATACAGTTCCTCATGTTGTGGTGACCCCCAACCATAAAATTACAGTTCATAACTGTAATTTTGCTACTGTTATGAATCGTAATGTAAATATCTGATATGCAGGATGTGTTTTCATTGTTACAAATTGAACATAATTAAAGCATAGTGATTAATCACAAAACAATATGTAATTATATATGTGTTTTCCGATGGTCTTAGGCGACTCCTGTGAAAGGGTCATTCGACCCCTAAAGGGGTTGCAACCCACAGGTTGAGAACTGCTGCCCTAATGGCTATTCTGAGCTCGAATGTGTTGATGCAGTTCTCACAGTTACAGGGTGGGGACCTTACAGGAAAACATGCTTATAATTTTTCTCTTCACCTTGTGTTTGCTCCAGTAATTTCTTTTTGGGCTTATTCTAAAATCAAGGTTCAGAATATCCTCTGAGAAGCTTGGGTTTATTACTTGAAACAAGAAACCTTTATTCAAAAATTTTAACCATTGGATCACTATAGCTTTAGATTCTCGAATTTCTTTTTCTCTTATCCAAATGTACCATGTATCTTTAAGCAGGTAAATCTACAGTAGGTTTTATTAGATATCACACTGCAGAGTTAAGCTTGGTTGATTTGGATTTAAAAAAACCTCCGGAGCTTTGAGAATGACTTTGAAACTCTCTTTACTGTTGGAGCTTAAAGAAAGTAAATCTTGAATGTCCTCTATATTAATTCACCTGCTTGGAAAGTTAGAGATTAAAGGGTTTAATCAGATTTTTATATTTTCTATAATTTCTGTTTGTCTTGGAGTAAACTGTGCTTTGTATGGAGTGGTTCAGTTTCCATAAAACAGGAAGATTCCATTACTGACAGAATAAGGGGAAAAATCTAATATAAATATATACCACTTCTTATAGCTTTTTTTGTTTTGGTATTAGATGCAAAGAAGTTAGCAAGTGACTTTAAGTAAGTGTACTTTGAGGAAAGCGATCTCCTCTTTGGTGAACTCTGAGCAAAGACTTGCATATTTTCCTTTTAAGACAGTGGTTCTCCACCTTGGCTGCACATTAGAATCACCTGGGAATCTTTTTAAAATCCTGATTTCTGGGCCTCATCCTCCGGAAATTCTGTTTCTTTGTTATGGGGTGAGGCCACAACATTAGTAACAAAGAAACAGAATTTCCGGAGCATGAGGCCCAGAAATCAGGATTTTAAAAGATGAGGTGATTCTAATGTGCAGCCAAGGTTGAGAACCACTGTTTTAAGAGAAACCTCTTTGATTTCCTTCAGAGGGCACTTTTAGCAAAATGACGGAAGAAAAGGAGAAGTAGATAAGAAAATGAATCACAACACAGGCGGAACCGTGTGCTCTATAGCCTTTCTCGTATCCGGGTACCTAGAACGGAGGTTGCTAATTAATGACCCAAGAGCTAACTCTGTCTGATGAAATGCAGGACATAATGCACACATGGAGCTTGACGGATGGCGATGATTACATCCGTTCATGTGGAATCCTGTATTTGGAAGAGTTGTAATTTGTTTTTGACACATTTCTCTCTGATTTCAAACACTCATGCATATAGGTCTCACCTTCCTCCAAAAACCTCATTTCCAAAGCTGACTCAATTTATTCAGTTGGGGTAATTTGTTGGCCACTACTTCTTTTTCCTTAGTACATAATCTCTTTCCTGAATGCTCTCTCCGTCCTCCAAACCAACAATAGAAAGGACTAAGCCACAGGACCTGAACTTGAAACTGCTGCCGAGAAAGGAAGGTCTAGGCCTTTCAGCCCTGAAAGTATTCCGTGGAGGTCACTTCAAATGCCCTCCCTTTCCAGCCGTGAAAGGAGAGTGTTTGGAAATCACCAAAATTGCTGTGTGACTTGGAGCAACGGCCCCCCCTCCACCCCCTCATCCCTTCTGGTTATAAAATGGTCACGGGAAAAGAAGCTGGCTGACTCCCAGGGGGCAGAGCCGGCTCATGGGACGTTAAGGAGAGGCCAAGTGTCATTTTCCAGTTCATTTCCAACACGTATTTCTTCAGGGCCAAGGGCCAAACTGTGCCTCATTAGGAACGAGAGTTTGGATATGACACCACTTAATAAAAAAAAGCAAGAAAGACCGAAGGGTGGGTAGGGGCTGGGAGGAGGGGGGTAAAGGAGGGGAAAATGGGAGATGTCTGTAATACTATCAACAATAAAAAAATACATTTAAAAATAAAGCAAGAAAGAGAAAAACCTATATCGCTAAATGGCAAATAACTTGGGACAACCTGTGTCCAGAATCTTTCTTGTCATGTAATGAGTGTGCCAAGTGCTAGCTGTAAGGAGAAAAAATCACATCGTTTGCAGCAGTCAACTTTTCCTGGAAGAAAGATTGGAAAAAAATATATTTTGCAGGCAAGACACCGGTGGTCCCTGTTAACTTTGGGCACCGTGCAAGTGTCAACCCTGCAAAGCGAGTCCCCGTGAACAGCACTTTCTGCCATTTAATCAGGCTCTCGCCCGGCGTATTTATAGCCCTGGCGAGGTTGGCCCATTGTTACAAGACGAAATTGTGATGTTCAGCAGTTTATACCTTGGGAGCTGGAAGCGTTTCTCCATGGTGAATTTGTAATATTAATTGGCCATGTCAGTTCATGACAAATGTAGTGACATCTATTTCAAGTATTTCAGTTTTATGGCGCTGAAAAAGTGACACACGCTGGAGATAAGTAATCTCACAAAAGATCTTCACGCTCCCGTGTAGCGCTTTGAGAACGGGCTCTCGGAGGAGATGCAGATAGGCTGCGGGTTCAGGGGGCCGGCCCTTTGCTTTTGCTCAAGGCTGAGAAGGGAGGTGGGGGGTGGGGTGGGGGGTAAAGCAGTCCCTGTCATCTCCCGTTCAGTCTCCGGAGATCCTGGCTGAGGTGTGGCATGGACTCTCCTGCCAAGGAAGTATATGCTTGAGACCATCACGTATTTGATCTGGTGATCTGCTGCTTACAGGCCATGCCCATTCATAACAAGAAAATAGTGCCGCCCTACCCGGTTTGGCTCAGTGGATAGAGTGTCCGCCTGCAGACCAAAAGGTCCCAGGTTTGATTCCAGTCAAGGCACTTACCTTGGTTGCAGGCTCCTCCCCAGCCAGGCCCTGGTCGGGCGTGTGCAGGAGGCAATCAACCAATGCGCTTCTCTCACATCAATGTTTCTCTCTGTCTTTCCCTCTCTCTTCCACTATCCTTAAAAAAAAGAAAAAAAAATCAGTGGAAAATATCCTTGGGCGAGGATTAACAAAAAAAGAAAAGAAACTAGTGCCTTTCTTAAACGGTGTGCAGTGGTTCTGGACCAGGGCAGCTGCCCCCACCCCCACCCCTCCGGACATTGGGCAATGCCTGGAGACATTTTGATTGTCACATCTTAGGGGGAATGGGTGGCTATTGGCATCTAGTGAGTTCAGGCCAGCTGCTAACACACTGCAAGGCACTGGACAGGCCCCACACAAAGGATGGTCTGGCCCCCAAAAGTGAGCGGTGCCGAGCTGAGAAACCCTGCTTTCGCGTGGGACATACCCTTTTGCCCTCTTCAAACTTGGCTGCTCCTCAAGAGGCTGATGTGGCCGGTGAAGTTCCCTGTCAGCTTCTGGAAGGAGACCGTGCTTGAGTTCAGTTGCAGAGCTATTGGGGGCGGAGGTGGGGTGGGCGTTTGAACCTACCTCAGGGGACACATTTGTTAATTAGAGCTGAGAAATTGTTTTCTACGTGGCTATTAGGACAACAGAGTTTCCGAAAGAACAATAACAACAAAATAGCCCGTCTAGAGAGAGCAAATTCATGTAATTGTGTTGTTAGCCTTCTCCGTATGTCTAAGGTATGGGGGCTGTTATTTTTCCTGTTTTACAGATGAGTAGACGGAGGCCCAAATGCATTAAGTGACTGCGGAAGCTCCTCGGACTTGTCAGTGGAGAGGAAGGGACTAGAGGGAGCATATTCATTAGTTTTCCTTGCCGATTAAGTGGAACAATTTTTTTTGTGTGTGATTATTTCACATGTATCGTTTCTGCTATCCCAAACCTATATTGCTTGTAAAAAATTTTAAAATATAGGCAGGTCAAAAAAAGAAAATAGAATTGTCCTAAAAACTGCCCTTTCCCACTTAACAGTATTTCTGTGCTACTAAACCCTTCAGCAGAATTGTTTTTAATAGTTGCCCAGTGCCCTAATATACGAGTGGGCCATAATTTACTTGCCCGGTCCCTATTGTCGGACATGCAGGTTATTTACACTTTCCTCTATTGTACACGGGATTGCAATGAGTGAATTTGCAGCTCACCCCGGTGAGTGATTGCTGAGTGTGCCTGCAAGTGCTGGTTCCGAGGGTAAGGGTAGGCTTTGAGAGAAATTGCTAAATTGCCCTCTTGAAAGACTGAGAGGCTACTTGCCTATATTTTAACCAAAAAAAAAGTATCATTTTCTAAGCCAGGTTGAATCTAATTTTACTGTGCGTTTCCTTGATTATTAGTGAAGCTAAACAGTTTTTATGTACTTAACAGTGCCTTCATTTGAAAATGGCCTAATCATGTCCTTTGACTGATTTCTACCACTGTGTCTGTATGTGCTCAGGAAGAGTGTTAACCCTTTGTTGGGCATATCACAGGTATTTATTTTCTCACGATCTTTTAAAAAAATTATGTTTAATTTAAATGTAGCCACATCGACCAGCCTGTCCTCTAAGGTCTCTGCATTTAGTTGTTATACCTTTAAAAACCCTTCTTCATTGTAACAGTATGTTCACTTAGATATCTGCATCTAAAATAATAATAATAATAATAACAAAACAAAGTAAAACCAAACAAAAACGTGGCATTTTGACTCAGATTGAAAGCATAGACTGCTTAATTATCTATTCTTCAGAAACATCTGGGAATCTTTAAGAAGTTAGTGGAGTGAATGATCGGGGAGACGGATACTCTTAAACTCTCAGAGGTGAGCCCCATGGCGGTACCTTGCTCTAACTCCACCCCCTGGGATTGGTGGTTAGGTTTAATTCAGTTTGGAAATGGCCCCAAGCCTGACACTTCTCAGGCATCTAAGGGAAGGTACCTACCACTGCGAATCTCCAGATCTTATGTCTAAAACCTCAGCATTCTCAGGTTCTGCAAGAAACATCTTAATATTTTTCCTTGGTGATGCCTAGAAAATACTAGAAACTAACTTATTCCCTTCCATCCTTCCTCTCCTCCCTTCTTCCTCTCTTCCTTCCCCTCCCTCCCCCTCCCTCCTTCCTTCCTTTCCTTGCTTCCTTCTTATCCTGGGATGTTTTCTTGTGCGGCTCAGGCCTCACTGCCAGGCTACTACTCTTGAAGACAACACTAGCTAACAAATGTGTGCATCGGTCTAGTGCCTTGTCACACTGAATCGGTACCGAGGGCCAGGCCTGGCTGTGCTGTGCTTCCTGCTGATGGACACACTTATCAAAGGTACAGCTTCAGTGTGTCATACACAGGAAATGCGTTTCCCCTGACCCGGCCAGTCTGCTAAGAGCTGTTCCCGGACATAAGGATTCACGTAGACAGATTCATCTCACTTCTATTATCTGCACCTCTTGCCTTCTAAATGTTTAAGAAGAGATGACTTTGGACACAAAGAGGTATTTATATTAATGCACTTATGTAAATGCACTTATGTTGTACTTTTTAGTGCTCAGTGCAAATGGTCTAACTTTTCTGTTAGCATTCTCAGTGCTATGCAATCTGTTCATCTATATTTGTAATCACAGTCAGGTAGGCTCTTAATATTATTATGGAAACATTTTATTTGTAGAATCTTTTTCTTGTCCATAATTCATTTTTAACCTCAGATAAATGACTTGAGTTTACCTTTCGTGAATTATATAATTTAGGAGTATAGAATGCCTAATTGAATACTAGTAAGAACAACTTTTCACACACATTTGAGGGAATTTTTACCATCTTAAACCAGGCTTTATTTAAGGAGTCTTGAGAACTAGGTACACGTTACCTGACCACCTTCACCGGTATGCCACTGTTCCTTCCTGCCACCTTCTTATTGTTGAGTCCATTGGAGTAGATGATCAGTGGTTTTATCTCTTTGGAAATATAGATCACTCATCTAAATATAGTTGCTGCTTTCTTAATGTAGAATCACCTCTGGCAAGTGTCTGCCTTGGTTTGTGGTTAAACCTCTGTGTCCATTGGACCTCAGCATATGCCTCTCATTTATGGACTATTCTTCAGAGAAAGAGGGATCAAGTGTGAAGTTCCTCAGGTAGAAGCACAAAGGTGAACTCAGGTTCTAGTTAACCCAAATGCCATGGGTAGGACTTTAGGCTTATTTCTATCCTATTTCACCACAAGATGTCACCAGGACACCATACCAGCATGGCCTATGGACCATCTCCCTGGCCAATAGAGTTACGGTTATCAAATAGCCTCTGCCCAGGTCATAGGTGGAGTGGGCTGGGAAGGGGTCCCATTCTAGGGCCCTGAAGGACAGCATCACAAGCACCTGGATGTTTCTCCCCTCTTCAGGGGCCCTTCTTCTCTATCCTTTGTATGGAGAGTGAGGGTGGGTAACAGGATACAAGGAGGTCATCAGGTCATCGCAAAGTCCAAGGGGTTCTCTTACCCCTGAAACAATGTCGTCACTGCATAGGAAAGCAGGCCTCAATGGGAGAAGACCCCAGAGGCATGACCGTTCTCCCCTCTGTAGTCATTGCCGAATGAACAGGAATCATATGCCTTTAGATGAAACAGGATTTCAGATGACTTAAAAATGCACACTGTAGGCCTTTTAAAGTTTGGGCTTTTTGGTGAATGTCATTAGTTGACAAATGTAACATCCAGGTTTTGTCTTTCATGGTTTCAGTGTCAGCTGGCAGATCATTCATTCACGATTCTCCCTTCTGGAGTTGTGGAACATGCTCAGCCAGGGTGGGGCTCTGGTGGCTTCCTGTTCCGAGTGTCCATAATCTCCAGCATAAGTGTTTTTGAGTCCTTCGTAGTGTTACATAGGAAGTCAGACTTAACAGGAATCTCCTTGGTCACCTGACTTCTACTCAATACCTTAATTCATTTGTTATCTTGAATTTTGCCACGGCTGGTATGTATTAAGAAGCTTGTCATTTGACTCAATAAAATAATATCAGTATGTCCCATTTGTATAGCTGTATGTATAGGATCCTTCCAATATATAATCATATGTCTGCTTAATCACTTCTAGTGATTGAATTTAATATACCAGTAAGAGCAAATATTAATTCTCCATTTCAAAATAAAAGTAAGGATCTTAGTGTGAATACTCAACAAGACTCCATAAATATTTTTTAAAGAAATGAAAGGACTGGAACCTCAACTTCCTGATTCTTGATCAAATAGCTTTTTTTGACTTTAACTTTTTAAAATTGATTTTAGAAAGAGAGAGGAAGGGAGATATGGAGGGAGGGGAGAGAGAGGGAGAGAAACATTGATTTGTTGTTCCACTTAGCTGTGCATTCATTGGTTGATTCTTATATGTGCTCTGATTGGGGATTGAATCCACAACCTTGGGGAGTATTGGGACGGAGCTCTAACCAACTGAGCTACCAGGCCATGGCCGGGACCTTATCTTTATCATTACCGTTTTACAATTTCACTCATATCTGGCCCTTTAGAAATGCAATTTGTTCTGTAATAACTTTTTTTTTTTAAATAATGAAATGGGCTGTATGGGACCTAGGGTGTACTTAGAGGACTTGGTGTGATTAGCCTGAGGAAGCAGTCATTTCTGTTCCTAGAGTTTCTGCAGGTCTGACGTTCCCAGCCCACACTTTTTGTTTTTGAGTTAAGTGGGTTGTTTCAGTGTCTGTGGCCCATTTAAGCCATAACCATGTGGAATTCCATGAGTGAAACCTTAGCAGAGTCCTCCATCCAGACCAGCTTTTCTCGCCAAGTTCTAGTAGCTGATACTCTCCCCTCCACACCACCTCACAACCCTCTGCCCCTGAGAGCACCATCTCAAAGAGTTTCTTTCCCTTCCTGGTTTACAGTTTAGCATCTCCCAATCCACCCACTATGTGCTGCTAGGGAAGGTTTGGGAAAATATTTGAATTACAGACAGGTCTACAGTCATGTCTGTGATGCTGTAATGGGCTTACAAAGGCCAGGTCCCGTAGGTTAGCTGTCCATGTTATCTCTGGTGGAAATGAACATGAGCATCATTATGCACACATTTGATTGGTATAGGCTTTGATTGGGCTGTGTTCATGGCAGCAGGCCTGGGAACGCAGTTAGGACTTTTAAGCATGAGAAATCATGAAAAAGTAAACCCAAAATGCATTTCAGTAATATTGATGACTATGTTTTCCTGCTAATATACCACTCTTAATGCCTCTTTGAGTTACCCGAGGTAGCTGATAATACTTTGCAATGAGAACACTGTCAACTGTTGAGTGTCTGTTGTCATAGCTGTGATAATTCGCAAAGGTTTTCAAATGAGAAAACTGTTTTCTCCAGCTAGGAAGCAAGGTCTCAGACCTACTTCTATGGTCAGTGTGAAAGGGGATGTACATTCTCTTTGAGCAGGGGAAGCATGATCATGAAAATCAGTCAGCTAGGAGCATAGACTCCGGGGCTGTGGAGGGGAGGGACGGATCAGGTTGTGTATTCTCAAACCAATGATATGTATTTTCCACTCATTTCCATTATCCATGCCATGCCTGTCTCCTTAGTGCAGAAAACAGAGAGTTGGTTCAGTATTCCTAAGAACCTCCAAGATTGCCTTTAGGTAGTGGGTTTAATAGGTATCATTATCCCTTGTTTTAGGGCTGACTATGGTGTGCAAGTCTGTTGGTGTGAGTCATCACAGGCGTTTCTGGATTTCATTGGAAATGCTCAGAGAACAAGGAGTCAGGAACATGAATTAGAACATTGGTGATTCTGGCAGCTTGACATTACTCAACCTTTGTTTGTTTTTTTCTTCGGACTTAGTTTCGTTTCCTTCCTTCCTTCCTTCCTTCCTTCCTTCCTTCCTTCCTTCCTTCCAAGAAGTAGCATAGTGGAGGGAGGCTTCCTCTTGCAATTTTCCTATCAGACCAATTTATTTCAAAGCCTTTTTTAAACTCTTTTATGGATTCTTTTATGGATTGAGCTCATGAACTGTGGCTTAGGCATTTCACTGTGTTCATTAAAAAAATGTATATTACTATGTGTTGCACATTTCCCACTTAGACTTTCTGAATACAAATTAATCAAATTGCAGCTGTGAACAACAATAAAACACGTGATAATGTACCTGCCGACATGAGGGCATTTGAAATCTGTTCTCAGGTGGATGTCAAAAATAGCCAGCCAGAGTGTTGCTACCTGTTTTCCATAATTGCGTGGCTTTGCCTTTGCTTAGTTAATTTGTTTAATAAAGTCCCTCTAAATGCTTAAATTTAGTTTCTTTTTGTTTTTATGGTGTTTATCATTGTTAACGTGGCATCAGAGTAGCTCAACTTTTACATCATGATAAATTCATAACCCAAGAGAAGGCAGAAAACGTAATTATTATCAATTGCCTCTCTCCCGGAATTGCCATTGGCTGAGTGGAGCAGTGTATGAGCTTAAGTAGTATAGCTGATTCAGAGAAATTCAGGTTTAGACTGGGCCTGTCTTGATTGCCCTGCCTTTGCTTAGGAGGCCTTCCCATTGGACTTCTTTTCATTTGCTTATGGAGTACGTTCTACAAAGCATGTAAGTATTTTGAGAGGCCTAAACTTTTTTCTCCCTTCCACAATATGGAATCCAAATTATTTACTTAATCATTCAATAATTGAGTGCTTGTTATGAGTTAGGCTAGTGGTCGGCAAACTGCGGCTCGGCAAACCACGGCTCGCGAGCCACATGCGACTCTTTGCCCCCTTGAGTGTGCTCTTCCACAAAATACCGACTTCTGCGCATGGGCCACGAAGTTTCAATCGCACTGTATGTGCGCGCCCTCACATGGTATTTTGTGGAAGAGCTACACTCAAGGGGCCAAAGAGCTGCATGTGGCTCGTGAGCCGCGGTTTGCCGACCACAGAGTTAGGCCATACCTGTGAATGAGGTAGTCCTTGTAATTTTCTATTAGGGGATATAAATTTAAATATATATTACTATCCTATGTAATAAAACCCTAATATGCAAATTGACCAAACAGCGGAACAACCGGTCACTATGACACACACTGACCACCAGGGGCAGACACTAATGCAGGTGTTGCCCCTGGTGGTCAGTGCGCACCCCTAGGGGGAGCATCACTCAGCCAGAAGCCAGGATCACAGGGAGCGGGCCTAAGCTGGCAGTCGGACATCCTCCGAGGCGTCCCAGACTGCAAAAGTGCACAGACCGGGCTGAGGGACCCCCCCCTCCCAGTGCACAAATGTTGTGCACCAGGCCTCTAGTGTAATATATCAGATGATAGAAGTGCAAATAAGTGTACCTTTAAAAAAGAAAATAAACATAGTATTTCATCCATAGCCTTACAAATCACTTTTCTGAAAATCACCAGAATAGGAAAACTTAACAACTGAGAATTTCAGTTCTTTAATTAAGAACTGATAAGTATTACGGTGATGGAAGTCAAAATCAAACATGTTTATCTTCTACTCATTAAATTACAACAATAAAGATGGAACTCTAAAGAGTATCTGTGTGATCTCATTTATCTGCAATTGATAAATATACACAGTATTGTACAGTTAACTCCACTTTCCACCCCTTGCTTGGCTGCAGCTGGTCGGGCATTTCCTCCCAAACATTCTTGAACTTGCTTGAGCTAGCTTCTCCTATCAGGGCTTCACAACCAGGGATTTGCGGAGGTTCGCAGAGGTGAATCTTGGTAGATAAGGAGTTCATAAAATGGAGTTCACTGTTGGGGAGAAATCCTTGTTCCTGCAGATTTGGGGCCATGATAAGGAAAACTAGCTTTTAAAATCTGAAAAATGGAGATTATCTTATGGCTCAGAATTTTTTTTTAATGGGAGGATAAAATTATTTGTTTTAGACTTGAATGTCCTTTTTCCTAAGAAGGGCTCTTTTGAAGATCCAATGAGGTCCATAGAAGTTCTTTGAAAAATGTAGACTCCTTCTCAAATATGATTCTCACTCTCTATAATTTATCTAGAAATCCAAAAGGAGTGATTATCTATATTTGTTTGTTTGTTGTTTGTTTGTTTCTGAAGGACTTGCCTTCATTCAGTGCTACTGTCTTTCAGAGATCTGGCGAAGGAAAGCCAGGATAGAAATACTCATTATTTTGGCTGGACATGCTCACTTCAGCTGGAACCAGTTTAAATTCAAAGTCAGACATTGAGAATTATGTTTTCGTGTATTTCCACATACCTGAAATGTTCCTAAAACATTGTTAATGGCCAACATGCTGAACTGATATTTCATAGTTGTACAGATTTATTCATCTCTGTTCAAGATCTATTTTCCCCTATCAAGCAGTCTCGTGGAGGGTATTTTTAACATGCAGTGGTGGCCTAGCAGACTGATGTTTGGCTTCTCCGTCCATGAATGGATTCCATTGTATATGTACCATTTAAGTTTAAGCAAGAGTTTTAAAACACTTTCCTTTGAGGATCCAGTTTTCACTCCAAGATATACCTCGATCTCACCAAAATCAGCCAATGTTTTCTTCTCTCTGGGCTGATTCCTTCCGATGGGAAATGGCATTGCCAGGGCTTGACCAGGGAGGCATCTGAGTAATGGACAGCCCTCCTGGTCCCCTGCAGATGCAGTGTTCCCTGACATTCTAAACCTGCTCACAGGAAGATGGGTCACTGGACCAGCATTTTAATTATGTTAGTGAACTTAATTGATTTTAGTCCTGAACATGAGGTGGGGGCAGTTGAATACCCATTTTTTATATCTGGATTATACATACGGTAAGTTCACCATGCCCATAGCTATTCCATTCTTAAAAACCTTTGTGAATGCTAGCTAACACACAGCTTTTACAAATTTGAAGTATAATGTTCAAAATGCTCTAATCCCTAAATTCTCTGGTTCAGGTGATTCTATTTTTATGAGTATTAATTTTGATACAGGACTTTGAAAATCAATTGCTCCCTGTAATTACAGTGCTGCTTTAGGGTATTTGCAATACATCATATAAGCATACGTGAGGGTCATGAGCAGTTCACGTGTGCAGGGTTGGGCCCATGCCTTTCCCCCAGCGCACTGGCTTGAGCATTCGTGTGTTTGTACTTCTCTGCAGGGCTTAGAGTTGTTCTGTTGCCAGATTCCATGCCATTGTGCCTTCTTTGTTTTAAAAGCATTGAGGCATGGAACAGACTGACATACCTAGATGTGGGATTAGGGGGACGAGAAGAGATAAATCAAAGAACTTATATACTTATATGCATAGCCCATGGACACAGGCAATAGGATAGTGAAGACCTGGGAGGGTGGGTAGGGGCTGGGAGAGGGGGTAAAGGGGAGAAAAATTGGAGATATCTATAATACTATCAACAATAAAAATATATTAGAAAAAAACCCATAAAACAAATAAAAAACAAAAGTATTGAGGAAGAGTAATCTGCAGGACTCCAGTATTTTGGATTTGATAATGTATTTTTGAATTCTAAGACCATCAAATCAAAATGCTAATAATTCTCCCAAGTAAAAAGGTAACTCTGATTTTAATATTCATTGACCATAATTCCCTTTCTGTTGGATTGATTTGGAAAGAAAACACACAAGTCTCTATTTTTAAGACAGAAGTAAAATGATAAAAACTCACAAATCTCATCACCCAAGGGATTTAGAAATCAAATTTAACTTACAAAAAAAACACACACCTGATTAAGTTGATATAGCAGGATCTTGAATATGGATTTTATTTTTTAACTAGAGGATTAGGATAAAAACCCAACTTTCAGATTCCTGCTGGGTGGTCTTGAAAACTCAAAACACTGGGTCTTTTTGTTAAGAGAAGGGGGAGACGAAAAAGAAACCCTCACCTCTTACCTGGTGGCTTCAAAATGAGGGAAAAACCACACACACACACTCATGTAAAGATGGTGATGATAATAATAGAGGAAAATGTCATAAATAATTGAGTATATATTCTAACTTATGAAATATTTATTATTGTTATTGTTGGTGATAGGGAAGGGGCCATGCGATACTAACTTTCTTCAAATAAATAGCTCAATACTATAAAATAGAGTGTGTCTGTGTTTGTCAGTCATGGCTTGTGTTCTTGGATTTGTTTTGCCTTGTTTTTGGAGAGGGTGCATCACTATGCTAACCTTTTGGTTCTTGCTGCCTGGTATAGTGATACCAAGCTGCCAGGCCAGGGCTTCGGATGAACTGGTGGCCTGGAGCAGAGGGGCACTCCCGATGCTCTTGGATAAGGATGAAGAGGGAAGTCCCTGCCTCTAGTCTAGGAAAAGCCTGCAGACCAGGCTTGGGGTGCAACAGGGACTGCTTGACCTTGTCTCCCGCTCTCTGCCCAGACTGCCAGTGTGGCTTAGCTGATTCACAGTCTTGCTCTGCTCCTTATGCCTTGTTGCTCCTGCTTCCTGCTCTCAGCTGCCTCCTTCAAACTCTCAGAGGGAGTGAATCTGATTGGTTCAATGTTGTCATCATTGTGCCATTTGGACCAAGTCTCAAGTCACCTCTAGATTGGCTGTTCTTACATCACGAGTGCTCCCATTGTCCAGACGCATGGTCAAGGTCACTGGGGGAGGAGGTCCTGGAGCCACCAACTAAGGACTGTCTGGGATGCTGCCTCATTGGAGCATGTGAGTGGAGGTGCTTCCCCAGCAGAGGACTGTAGCATGGTAGGTACCCACAAAAGACTAGACCGTGGCATTTTTCTCCAAAGGTCTGGAGACTAATTGTTTTTGCCTTTGAGGGCTGTACAGTCTCTGTCGAAACTACTTACTCTGCCATTGGAGCATGAAAGTAGCCACAGAGAATACATAAATGGATGGCTCTGTTCCAATAAAACTGTATTTACAGAAACAGGTTGTGGGCATATTTGGTCCATGGGCTTGTTTGTTTATTAGGTTCTAGCATGCAGAACACAGATTATGAACCTCAGACCTGATTCTTGAGTAAGTTAATTAAAATTGTATGCCTCAGTTTCCTCTTCTGGTAAATGGGGATGAAAATACGTTCTTAGCATGGCTAGTGAAAATGTTCAAGGAAGTAATCAGAGTACGATCTCAGTAAATGCTATTTTTGTTCCTGACCTCCTTGCACTCAAAGGATGGGGGGGGGGGGATTGTTCTAGATTTGAAGCCGCTGGAACATAGATGTTTTTGTGAAGCTTTTGATTTTCAGTTTGTCAGTTGGCCTTGCTTTTTTGGCAGACACGTTCAGAGCTTTAAAGGTCATTTTGTGGTTTTCCCACAAAATGTTGGGAACACCTTCCACATTGCCATTTCAAACACTGGGTTTACCTTTAAGTAGTTTATTCACATGTGCTTTCTCTGTAAATATTTCCAACCCTTTTTGAGGGCGGACTGTACATTTTAATTCAGGGTTTGTCTAATATGTTATTGCATGTTCTTGGCTTAAGCAGGATAAGACATTAGTGTATCCTGGAACCTGTATATTCAAAAGCATGTATCCTCTTGGTGATTAACATGGGCTCAAATACACATGGGGCACCAAAGCGTGTCCTGGAATCTGGGAATGGCTGGACTGCCCCCCGATGGTGGTATCTGTCTTCTGCTCGGACTTTTGAGCTCACGGTCAGCCTTCAGAGACTGCTAGGATGGTTCAGTTCTGAGTGATTTATGTTCCTGGGGCATTTGTTAATATGATTCAGATTGATGATGGCACCTACTGACAACACGCAATGCAAATAAGAAGTTTATAGCCTGCTGTACCATCATTCCAATATAAGAGGGTAAAAATGTTGCATTAGTCTTCTTTATAAAAGTTGTGTGTTTTTTTAAGGAAGCATTTGTTTAAGGAAAGTAGTTTTCCTCAGTTATGGCTCATGCCACATTTGGTATTTATTTAGGTTTTGAAAAGTTAAGTAGGAAGCACTTGCCCCTAAAGTGACTCGTAAGTCAAAGGTGGGGAGTGTCTTGTTTTAAGCCCTCAGCTTTGCATTCCTCTGACCCAGCCACAGCTTTCACTTGGTCCCTTCAGGGATCACCAGTGGGTCCACTCTGGGACTGGACCCTGCTTGACCAGGAAGGACCTAGAGCAGCAGCCACAACCTGCTGCCCACTCATGGGCCAAATATGGCCTGTACCTCTTTGGTTACCACCCGCAAGCTTAGAATTGTTTTCACATTTCTAAATGATCAGGGAAAAAAAATCAGGAGGAGTATTGTTTCATGATACATGAAAATTTCATGGGATTTCTATTTCAGTGTTTTATAAATAATGTTTTAAATTTCATTAATCAGAATATGTAAAAATTTGTTTTATCTCTTGTTATATTAAGTACCTACATGATATCTTCAGTTTTGCCTCGCAGCCCACAAAGCCTAAAATATATACTGTCTGGCTCTTTTAAAAATTTATTTTTATTTTTATTGATTTCAGAGAGGAAGGGAGAGGGAAAGAGAGAGAGACAGAAACATCAATGATGAGAGAGAATCATTGATTGGCTGCCTCCTGCCCCCAAATGGGGATTGAGCTACAACCAGGCATGTGCCCTGACTCAGGAATTGAACCTTGACCTCCTGTTTCATAGGCCAATGCTCAACTACTGAGCCGTGCCGTTGGCAGGGCCTGTATGGCTCTTTACAAAAATAAATAAGTAAATAGATTATCAAGTCTTGAAATAGGGCAGCAATTTCTAGACTATTTTGTGTTGTTTCACCAGACTCAAGCTGTTGGGAGAAGCCTAATTTACAAAATAGGTACAAGATGGAGCTGTCTGGAGCAGGGTGGTGGTTGGACCTTGCTGGGCATCCATCCCAGCCTCACCCCACACTTTCCCTTCTGGGCACGAGGCTGCCTTGGTTAGGAACATGTGTAGATTCAGGCTCGTAAATACCCACTTGCAGTCCCCTTTTTTCGCGATTCAAACATATCTAAAACTCTGACAACCAAACTTTTTTGTAAGTTTACAGCAAACTCATTTGGTGGCGAAACCTGACCCTCACTGATTTCATGTCTGTTTTTGCTCTCTGGTGTGAATAATCATATTTTCACTGCAGACATATAAATGTGTTTGTTACAGGACATTACCCCAAGCCCCGCGGGGGGCGGTGGGTATTTCATAATATGCAGTCTGTGCATCAAATTGCCTTCATAGCGGCGACAGTGGCACCCTGTTTGTGGCCTTTCTGCCCCCAAGGTCTGCAGATTCGCATGTCTTTTTGCCTTTCATGGACTCCCTGCTGCCTACCGGATGCCAGGTGGCCTGTCTAACCCGGGCACATTTCCGTTGTGCCTCCCAGTGGGCACACGTGTCTGTTCCTCAAATGCCCAGTGTGTCTGGCGCTGACCTCTGACTCACATAGTTTATTCACCACATTCCCCACGGCCTCCCAGGTCTGCATTGCCCACAGCTCCCTGCAGCCTGGCCCAGCGAGACTTCAGAGTGTGCTGCGTCTCTTGGTCTAAGTCATTTTCGTGGCCCCTTTGGAGGCTGGGGAAGGTGGGGTTCCCATCCTCCTGGGTGAGGGCAGGTAAAGCAAGGATGCTCCTGTCTCCCTGAGGAAGGGCCTCATTCAGGCTGAGACTAGAGGACTGGGCCCAGACCTGATGCTTACCTGCTTGTGGGGTGGGTATGACAGTGTGTGTGTCGGGGGGGGGATGGGTCCTGCAGGCCTCACTCCCCAGGCCCTGCATTCCTCTGCCCTTTCTTTTCTACCCAAGGCTTTAGTGATTTGGATTTTGGAGCTCCCTTCTCTTTTTTCTTAAGCCTCGCCACGGATTGGGAAAAGACACCTGCCTCCCACTTTCACTAAGTCCGTGAGCATGAAGCCACCCTCTAGTTCTGAGCCTCGTGGGCAGGCACAGGGAGGGAGAAACTCTAAACATGGGCAAGCTGCCGAGTCCTAGTGCAGAGGGTTAAATAGTGCCCCTCTGCCCCACCCCCCAAAGTCATACCCACTCAGAATCTCAGAAGGTGACCTTATTTCGAAATATGGCCTTTGTAGATGTAATGAATGAGTTAGGACCTCAACAGGAAATCATCCTGGTTGGAGGGTGGGCTCTAAATCCAAGACCACTGTCCTTGTAAGAAGAGAAGAGGCCACACTGAGGCACGGAGAAGGCCATGTGAAGATGTAGGTGGAGATTGGAGTGTTGCATCTACAAGCCAAGGCACACCAAGGATCACCAGCAGCCCACCCCAAGCTGCGTGCGAGGCGTGGCATGGTTTCCCCTCAGGGGCTGCAGAAGGAACCAACCCTGCCAACATGCTGATTTCAGACCTCTGGCCTCCGAGGCCATTAAACAGTAAATTTCTGTTGTTTAAGCCACCCAGTTTGTGGTGCTTTGTTACTGCAGCCATCGGAAATTCATACACCTCGCTTCCCCAAGGAAGTTCGTGGAGTCTTTGTTCTTTATCTACAGTCTCCTGGAGTCTCAGCAGCCTCCTGCCCTCCCAGCTGTCTTTCCAAAGCAGAGATCTCATGGCCATAATTATTTCTTCTTAGTAAACATTTAATTACTAAGCACCCTCTAGGGATAGGCATTGGGCTTGCTGGGCATTGGAGGTGTAGGAATCTCTAAGGCAGTGGTTCTCAACCTTCCTAATGCCGCCACCCTTTAATACAGTTCCTCATGTTGTGGTGACCCCCAATTTCATTGTTACAAATTGAACATAATTAAAGCATAGTGATTAATCACAAAAACAATATGTAATTATATATGTGTTTTCCAATGGTCTTAGGCGACCCCTGTGAAAGGGTCGTTCGACCCCCAAAGTTGTCACGACCCACAGGTTGAGAACCGCTACTCTTAGGGCAATGTCCTCCCTATACCATTTGGGGAGACATTTGAGTAGGTGAGCCCATGTGCTGACTGCCCTCAGAACTTGCACAGAGAGCTGAAGGTCAGGGAGACTAGAAGGAATTAGTGTCAGGCAT
Source organism: Myotis lucifugus (assembly GCF_000147115.1). Lineage (NCBI taxonomy): Eukaryota > Metazoa > Chordata > Mammalia > Chiroptera > Vespertilionidae > Myotis > Myotis lucifugus. The sequence goes on along the minus strand of NW_005871083.1, from coordinate 6,776,568 downwards.
GTACCCCTTATCTCAAATGGGCAACTTGTGATTGGGGAACCTGTTAACCCAGTGACACCCATCTCCATGAGTATGTTCTTAACCTAGTTAGCTGCCTGCTTACTGCTTCACCCTCAGGGGCCACGACTCTCACCCTGCTCACTGCATTCCACCGTCTCGGCCTTTGGGGGCCAGTGGTGTCCCCACTAGACTGATGAAGACTTTGCGACCTACAAACATTTAGGATGAAGATACCATTGATATTTGCCACACTGTTTCCATAGATTGGTACGAGTAAGAGCTCGATAAAGGTCAGTTGCTATTGTAATTGTTGTGTTTTTTCTTTTCCCTCTCAGCCTTCCTTTTCCCTTTCTTCCCCCTCCACCTCCCTCCTCTATTATTATCAGGGCCCATGAGCCTCATCCTTGTCTGCCCTGGTCATTGTTGCGATTATTGTTGCTATGACTACTAATGATCAATATGGCAGCGTTGCTCAGATTACCCCTCTTAGAGGGCACAGTAGGCTTCATACCCAGGTTGTCATCGCTTACCTTTGCGTCCATTAAGTAAACTGCCCTGGGCAGTCTTCTCTGTCAGTGTCACTAGCCCTCTCTCTCACAGGGCATTTCGAGGCAGACAAATGCCACCGATAAACCCAAAGCAAATATTTTGGGTGAATTCCCAAACGCTAGGTTTGGGGCTGAGAAATGGAGTTCCTGTCATTGTTGACTGGAAAAGGCAGCCCTCCTAGCAGAGCGTGGGTGCAGGAGCCGTGGCCTCGCTGCCCTGCAGACTTGAAGCATCGCAACGGTGGCCTCACATAATTTTAGTGACTCTGTCTGCTTCTGCCTCGGGAAGAAATAATTCAGATTTCATTCTCCATTTTCTTTAATGGGCTAAACAGCCACTTTGTGATACCTGTATTTTATGAGACATAATTCTGGATATTGTTTCTGCAGCGTTTTGAAAAGACAGACCTGACAGAGCCTGGCCATTTAACTTAAGCAATTTTAAAGTTATTTGTAAAATGATATGCTGTCTTTTTTGACCCAGTTACTTTATAAAGCTACATTCTTTGGCAAACATTAACACAACTTCTCCGTGTGTGGGCTAAATAAATATTCGGGCAACACTGATTGAGCGCTGCCTTGGGTAAATAATTCTCTTTCCACACATTTCCTAGTTTATAATGAGGACTTTTCTTCGTGGTCTGACCAAATGTAGCATTCCATTGAAAATGAGACATAAATCCTTGAGTGAGGGAGACACGGAACCAGGGCTTGAGGAGGTTTGTTAAAAAGCGGGGTGGTGGGCAGGGTGACATCCTGAGCCTCCCCCCTTCATTCTCGACCCTTGTCCCATCTGTGGGCCCTATAAGAGCTGGGGGACAGGGGAGAGTGTACGCAGAAACTCATCCTCTGAAGGAGAAAGGGAAATTCAAGTCCTATACCAGCCTCCCCCCACCGCCAGGCCCCTTCTTTCAGGGAAACCACAGGATGCTCTATTGCGTTTCAGATTTTGGAAGCCCTTGTTCTTGACCCAGTCTATACCCTACAGTTTGATTTCCGTGTGGCTTGCTCATCAGAAAGAGCCTCACTGTGGCTCAGCAGGTGGTGGGTGTCCAAGGTGGTGGGACAGCTGTTCGGGCGCTCAGCCTTGGCGTCCCAGTTCCCAGGTGTGCGTGGTGGGCAAGCAACCTCACCTCTCAACCCCCGTGTCCTCATGGGTGAAAGAAGATAACAGTATCCTCCCTATCGGGATTAAATAATATCAGGAAGATTATAGGAGAAAGAGCATATAAAGGGCTTAGCTGCCCTAGCCAGTTTGGCTCAGCGGATAGAGCATTGGCCTGCAGACCAAAGGGTCTCGGGTTCGATTCCAGTCGAGGGCACATACCTCGGCTGCAGGCTCCTCCCCGGCCCGGGCCCTCGTTGGGGCACATGCAGGAGGCAACCAATTGATGTGTTTCTCTCATATAGATGTTTCTCTATGTCTTTCTCTCTTTCTTCCACTGTCTCTAAAAACCAACGGGAAAATATCCTCGGGTGAGGATTAACCAACCACAAAAAAAAAAAAAAGAAGAAGAAGAAGAAGAAGAAAGAAAATAAGTGGATTAACAACAACAACAACAAAGTGTTTAGCTTAGTGTCTGGCATGTATAAGTGGCCAGTTATATTTTTAGGGGTCATGGATGATGAGAAGTTGCCGTTTATGGCACATTTCACGTATTGCCTCATTTAAACTCCTTGCTATCTATGATGACTCCTGTTGAGGAGGAGGAAATGGAGACCCTGGAGGCTTGGCAACGTGTCTGAGGTCACACAGTTGTGAGTATCAGGACTCGGAGGCCACCCCCAGCACTGCCACCCATTCTCTCTGCCACACTGCATCCCCCAGTTCTCCTGCCCCCTGTCTCCGTCACTTCGGCCCTGTCAGTGCTAAGTTCACTATGCTGGGTCCTTTTGAGTAACCATCTCTAGGAGGATTAAGTGCAATGATCAAACTCAGCAGTGAATTCTGGAGGAAACTCATTCCTGTCAGGGGTCCCCTCCGTGCCTCCTGCGGGGTTTGGCATCACCATGCACGTTCAGAGCAGAGGAGGCTTCTGACCTGGGGGTCAGGTTCATGTGCGTGAAGGAGGTGGGTCCAGAACACGCAGGCCTGCCATGAATTCTCATAGGAGCTAAAGGGAGCACACTTTTTTTTTTCCTCTTGGAGTTTTACTTCTTTTTAAAAATTTTATTTATTTAATTTTTTAGTTACAATTACATACAATATTATATTAATTTCCATTGTTTTGGTTTGTTTTTGTTTTTCTTTTGAGGATGGTGAAAGGAAGCAAAACGAAACTTTTTCAAGGTAAAGTTTTTATGAAGCATTGAAAGTAGCAGGTTGGCCTTTGGGATTCTGATAAGATTTGTAGATTTTACCCTCCTGCAAATGACAAGGTTTGTTTTGTTCTCACCAGCATTTTAAAGCCCAATTCTGTGTGGTTCTGAGAATAATGTTAAAAGTTCAAAAGCTCTCCAGTGACTGGGAACCTGCAACCCAGGTACATGCCCTTGCCTGGAAATCAAACCCGCAACCTTTTGGTCCCCAGGTTGATGCTGTAACCACTGAGCAAAACCAGCCAGGGCAAGAACATCTTTAGTACTGAAGCACTTCCCATGTAAGATGATTTCTGTGAGACTGACTTGCCACAGGTACAATGTCAAAGTCAAGGTTGCAAACACTTGAAAACTCCAGAATCATATCAACTTGGCCCGAAACATTCCATGTGATTGAGAGTACTGAGGGTTTGGCTGGTGAGTCAAGGAGAGCGTGGCAATAAGTGGGCCTTTGGATGTGCTACGGTGATATAAGAACTGATTCTGGCTGGGTTAAAGAGCCGGCTTGTTTTATTGTAAAAGTCAAGTGGATTTTATGCTTCGATAATGTGCACGTCTTCAAAGACAAGAGGGAGCGGGGTGGGTATTTGTCATCCCATAGAATGCCAGGACCGGGACTCAGCCCGAGGCTTCTGAAAAGGCCTTCCAAATTTGGATGCTTCCAAAGTTAGTCCTTGCAGTGCAGCCGGACAATGTTCTTCTCGACAATGGCTGAGTCTCAAGTGCCAGGACACTGCGCAGGATCCCAGTCATAATTAACCTTCTTCAAACGAAGAAGGAAGAAAGGCTGGGAAGAGACCTTCCACGCTCCAGAAAGAACAAAACGTCAGAATGTGAACACTTTTGAAACCTCGGCTCTTTTCCGTTCCTTACTGAGAAACGCCGCAGAATAAGGCACCGTATTGCAAATGGATCATTGTCCCCGCGTTGAAAGGTTCTACACTTGAGCGCAAGTCCGACGAATCTGTCCTTCCTAATTTTTTTGTGGAGACGGTCTCCTCCCTCCTCTGCTTCCTCCCGGCTCATTTGGAGCACCTGTGCGTTTTTGTTTTTTTAAGACTCCCCTCGAAGTCTGGATTTTTTTTTCTGTTGCTGCTGAGACACTGTGTTTATTGGTGAAGCTACTTTATAGGATAGTTTGTTATTACATGGAATTCAATACAACCCAGGTAAATCCAGTAGCCTGACACCAAACAGTGGCCGGTGGAAAAAGCCCTACAGAACCCTTTCTCTCCATCCTAACAGCCCTCACACACATGCTAACATTCCAAAGGCCTTCCATTGCTTCTTAAAATCTCAGTATAACAATATTCTGTTTTTGAAAGTACTTGTTCTGCTAATTTATTCTTTAAACAAGAGGAGGAAGAAGTATCAGTCCCTTCATAAAACAGTTAACAGGAAGCCCGAGGCATCTCTGAGTGCCATTTTTTGGCTGATGCTGGGAATGGCTCCATCAATCACCGCTATTCATGTAGAGCTGGTTTTTATGTCAGTTAAACCATCTTCCATCAACTTGGTGAAGCAGAGGCAGGGAGCAAGATGAATAGTGGAGTGTCTTCTCTGACGTGGAAAGGGCTTTGCTTTTAAATGCCCACTTTGATTTCTTAATAGCTTCAACTGCCTCTTCCTAAGCCAGTGCCCTCTGACCGTCACTCAGGAGGGTCTGTTCTTGCAATCTTGTTTCGAGGGCAGTGGGCGGGGTGTTCGGGTCCCGTCTGTAAATATGAACAGTTGGCCAGCTGATGAGGGGGTATTCATGATCTGTCCAGGGCTCCTGAAGAAGGGAAATGAATCCTGTGACTTTGGTAGCCACAGGACTAGGAAATGTCAAGTCTCCAGTCAGCCTGTGGCGATGTCTGTCTGTGCCACTGGGGTCTTGTGTGTAGATGTGTTATTTCACGTGAGAAAGGAGGGCATGGTTTTTCCTTCCTTTTTCTGTATATCTAAATGTCAGTCCGTTGATAGGATTTCTGCCCAGAAGCCAATAGGATTTCTGCTCTTCCCTGGCCCCCTTTTATCAGGTTCAGTCCTTCAGAGTGTTTAGTGAGTGCAGTGTGTGTGCAGAACTCTGCTGTACCAACAGGAGGGGTGATGAGCGAGGGATATGTCTTCATGGACACTGTTTAGAATTGCCAAATATGGTGATGATAAAAAGCAGCCAGACTTTGGTCAATTTTAGGAGTGTTTCTCAATTCTCTATGAAATGCACCCATTTATTGCTTGCACCCTGAGTGGACCTAGTTTCCATTGCCCACCACCCCATTTTTCTCCCTGGGTGCAAAGGTGCCATCAGGGTCCCTTGGGATACACTGCTGACCCTGAAGGAAGTTGCTGTTTAAGAGAGGAGGTAATGTGTGGATGCAGACGGCGACAGTGCCTGTGCTCGCTGGACCCACGTTTCTCCTGGAATCCTCCTCGGGAAGTTACATCCGCTCAGACCCTCATTCTGCCTTGTCCTTGGGGGTCCTGTGAGCTTCCCACCCCTGCCTCTGTGGCCGTGGGCTGGTTCTTGGATCCCACCAGTGTTTTAGGGATGCTCTTCTGGTCCTCCCTCTGCCCCTCTGGATGTGGGCTCCTCCCCTTCCCTTATGCCCACACAGCCATGCTCCTTCCCACATGGGCGTTGATGTGGGGTCACACCTTGTGGAAGATGTTCGGAAACAGGTCACTTACAAGCAGAGACCCACCTGAAAGCCAAGCCTTGGACATCATAGCCCTCTGTAACGTGGGGGCTGACGCGCGCGTCTCACAAGGCACAGGCCTATATCATGGAGTGACGTGCATGAAGCACCAGCTGTGCAATGCAGGGTGATGTTATTTACTGACATGTAGTGAGTGTTTGCTACAGTCTGGCACTGTGCTCAGTGTTTTACGTGGATTTGCAGCCCGTGCTCACAACCCTCTGAGGCAGGTACCCTTAGTCGGCCCGTTTTTCCTACGAGCAAGAATGGAGTGGTAAGTGCATTCCCAAGCTCCTACATCTTGGGGCGGGACAGGGGGGAGTGGATTTGAATCCAGGGAGTCTGTCTGCAGAGGTCCAGGCATAAATGCAGAGCTGCCTCACGCGGTCCAGGAAGCTGCCTCACCCAGCTTCCTCCGGGGACTCGTGTACCACGCCGCTCGCTTTGTAAAATGTCACGGGGATCGGTTATCTTAATGCCGCCCCACTTCCCAGGAACCCGCACCAGGACCGTCCCTGCCTCCAGTGCAGGCCACAGTTGCTCTCATGTGAGTTTCTGCTTGTATTTTAAATGTAAATCCAGTTATCTTAGCCCCCGTACTTTTTAGGGTGTGACCCAGAGGGGCTGAGGTTTAAACTGTGCAGCAGCCTCGCTGGTTGACAAGGTGACAAGGGATAGGAGCCTGGCGCTTTCCTCTGAATGTCATCTGGAGTTTGACATAGGGCAAGTGGGGACCTCAGACCATGGACAATGTGTTTGTATAAACGTAGGTGAACCAAAATGGTCATTTCAACATTTGGGGCTTGATTATTTACATGGCCTCAATCTTTCCAAGAATTACAAACTGCAAACTGGGATGCGGCTTTTGAATGGTGAACACTCCACAAACATTTCACAGCCGAGGTGGCTGTGGGGTGGGGCCGGGGAGCCTGGATGGGGAGGAGGGGCACCAGAAGGGGAAAATGGGAGGAAGGGGCGAGTGAGATGAGCAAAGGGAATTCAGAAAGTAATAAAGTCCTAAAGTTATCAGAGGGCTGACGCCAGGCCCCCAGCGAGCAGCTGCAGACACAGAGATGCAAACCCACTCCAGGTGAGCCTTTACTTTCATCTGGAGAGCAGCCTGACCTTGGGCACGGACCTGCCCTTCCTTGGTGACCTTGGTGATCACTGCCCCTCTCTGTTCAAGATCAGTTTTCTCATCTGTATAAAGTAGTCATCTCCAACTAATAGGGCCATGTAGGGATCAAGGGAGAAAACACACTCAAAGTGCTGAGAAGGGTCTGCCTGAGGATGGGGAGAGAGCGCAGACAAGGCAGTGTCGTGGCTAAGAGCTTGTTCTGAAGCTTGATGGCCGGGGTTTGGCTCTCAGCTGGAATTCTGGGCAAGTGACTTAGGTCCCTTTGTGTCTTTGCTTCCTCCCCTGTAACACAGGGATAAGAACAGACGTTTTGTTGTCAAGATGAAATGAGATGGTCCATGGAACGTGCCTGGCCAGTTGGCGGTGACCAAAGTTAAAGGGACTAGTATTGTAAGGATGGCTTCCCTGGGTGCCTGTGCTGTGCCTGGCAGGGTGGAGGTACAGACATGACCAGGCAGCTGAGGCTCAGATGGATGGGATGACTTGCCCGAGGTCCCACAGTCCCGGCTCCTGCCATCCGGTGTGGCTGTGCCAGATGTTTTAAGGAGAAAGAGGAAGCCTACTTTTGTTCTTTGCTCAGTTTCCATCCAAGGTCTCCCATGGTCCATTGCAATCAGCCGCTCATTACAAAACACCAACTGTCTGACTCTGCACACGTGGGGGGCCCTGTCTCTATGCTTCCTCTCCGTCCCATCTAATTGTTTGAGTAGCAACAATGATAGCTAAGGAACCAGAAAGTCCCCATCAAATCAGCCTCTATTGCTGCAAGACGATTCCAGCTAACTCCTTTCTAAAAGCTGCCTAAATTTTATTTACTTGTACCCAAAGGATCAAAAAACATTACCACCACACCCCTTTACAGCACATGGTGTCCTGGGCCACGTTTTTTGCTTGTTAGCTTGTCCAACAAATGACTGGTATGGTGCAGATGTAGACATCAGACATCAAGTAATTCTATTGTTAAAGCATCTATTAATCCTGGCCCCCTTGGCAAGGGTTAGTGAAGGAGACGTGGAAATTAATGGGCAAATGAAGGTGTTAGGTTACATGTGGATTTCATTTATCCATGCTCTCGCTTCCCCCCATTAGCATGGTTAATTAAGAGTTGTCAATACATCTTTGCTGGAGTATTTGATTATTTTTTCAGCAGGGAAGATTAGAATGAAGTCTTCAGATCTGGCAAGTGTCATGGGACTTGTAGAGTAAATTGCAGGTTAAGCCCTCATTTTGATCTCCGGGGCCAGAGCAAGCACCGTTTCATCGACATGTCATCAGCTATGATCTGAGGGAGCACACAGAGGTGCCCTTTGGGGACAGAGGAGCGTCCCGCTCTTGTCTCCCATATTGAAAGGGTTTATTGCACCGTGAGTGTGTGTGGGGAACAGATAGCAGACCAGAGTCAGAGTTGATGGAAGCCAGCTCTGAAAGCTCTTCATCTGTGCTGTGTATTTTTTTAAGTGTGAATCCATGCATATGTGTACACTAATATTTTTGTCCTGGAGGAGATGTAGGTGTGAATTTGAACAAAGAACACACAGGAGTTAAAGTTGACAGAAGATAGCTGTGTAAACTCCTTGATTTATGATTTATTAAAAAGTGTACACACACACACACACACACACACACACACACACACACACACACCTACCTACACCTCTCTACCTGAACAAAAATACCATCTGGATCACCCACTTTGCCTCCCAGACACCAGCAAATGCTTCCTGCAAATGGCAAATGGCTCTGCCCTTTAGGCATTTCTTTTAGCATTTCTGTTGACGGTGGCCTTTATTTTTCCTTCTACTTTAGGGCTCTGAAATTCTAGAATAAATCTTACCAGCAATTAATTATACCTTGAGATTTCCAGGAGAGGCAAGCTAGCTTTTATTATTTTACCCACTAAATATACCCCTAGATAACACAATACATATTTACAATGACAAGTTTTGTTTTATTTATAGGGTTATAACAAATCATCAAAAACAACCCAAAAAGGGCCACTTAGCCAAGCATCCTTATTTCTCCTGCTTCATCAATGAATTATGCATGCGTTATAAATGGCAATGAGGAGTAAAGGTCGGTTTAGAACAACACAGATTGGAAAATTACACCATTTGTTTAAACAACATTTATTATTGATTATTCAGCATAGGGGCCGATAGAAACGCAAATAGTGGCAGTAATATCATCTATTTACAAAAGCCCTTTATAAATGTCGGACCCTACCCTCTGTTTAGATCTGAATAATTGTTTAAATTTTCCAGCTCCGTTTCGTAAGAGAGCAAAGATAAATTTAGCATCTATTTTCTTGAGTCCTTTAATCCCTACGAGATCCCTGCCATTCTCCCTGTTTATAAGAGGGAAAATTGGGGTTCAAAAGGATTAAGTAATTTGCTTAAGGTCACATTCCTAAGGTCATACATAGTCTTTCTATCACATAACACTGTTAGCTTGTCAGAAACTAGTAACTCATTAATGATAGTAATGGTAACAGTCATAATCATAGTGTGTAATACATATGAACTCTTATTTTCTGACTCTGTCCTAAGTATTTGGCATGTGTTTTGACTTGCAATCTTTATGTGAACTCCATGGATAGATGTTATAATTGTGTTCATTTTATAGTTAAAGAACCTGGTACATTAAAGAGCTAAGTACCCTGCTCAAGATCGCAGGGTCAGTAAAGGGGCAGAGCTGAGATTATGAAACATCGTTATGCCCCAGGATTTGCCCAATGTCTCACACTTTTGTGCTCCCTTTGGAGCATCTTCCTCTTCTAACTCCTGGACACTATGATTTCATGAATGTGACTGAGCAGTTGTTGGTTCAATTGTTGATTCAAATTAGTCTTCCATAGGTTTCCTAAGAGCCCGGGAAATAAGGTCTTTAACTTCATAAACAGAAACCTTCACTTTCCTTTTAAATAGTCCCAGAGTACAGTAACAAAGTTATTTTCACTAAAAAGGAATTTAAAAACACAACCCAAGAGATTAATTGTAGGTGTGATGAATTTAAGGTGGTGAAATTGTGATGAATTTAAGGTGGTAAAATTCGGAGCACGCTTTCTGTGAACACAGAGTGCCAGGCAAGGCTGGGAGCGGACTCTGCCTCTGTCCTTGCTCTCCCTCAGAGCAGCTCACCAGGCATTTTCATATTGCTCTGCAGATGTTGGGCAGATAGAGAGCTAATCCACGGAGCCATTCACTCGGGACATCTGGTCAACCTTTCTCATTTTAGCTAGACTCACTCTTGAGAGATTTCAATGAGACAGTCTTTTTTAAAAAAAGCAATGTCTTCATGAAGGATGATCTTTTTTTTTAAGGAATTATCTTGATTATTTAAAAAAATCCATTTTGTCTTCTAGCTCAGAGACCTGCTGTTTCTACTTCATCACTTAGACTCTTGCTTCGGGCAGCTGTCCAACTTCCCTTTCTCTGAGCCCTCTTGGGGAGCATCAGGTGCAGTCCCCTCATTTCTCAGTCCCAATCAGGGTATTGAAAATCCTGCGTCTTCCCACGGGCGGGCCGCACCTTGGCCTGCCTGTGCGGGGCTATGGGAGGGACTTCTAAAGAAGTCTCCTGTATAAGCGTCGGTCAGGGCGTGCTTCCAGCACCGTCTCCAGCATGTTTCAAATGCCACCCACGGCCTCCCTTTTCATGTTCCACGCCTTTACACTAAGCTCTCATGTTGTTATTTTTACAAGTCTTTTCCAAGGCCTCTGATTTTCTAGACTGTTTAACATTTGCCATAACCAATAAGGTTATAACTGTCTTGGCACGTTCAGTCTCCGCTCCCTCCCCCACCTCCTGCTGCACCTTCTCATTTCTGGCTCACTGTCTTTATGAGCCTATAGAACAGTTCTCAGGTTTTCTTCCAAAACAGTGTGCAGGAAAAAGAAGCATACATGAATATAACGAAAGGATTTAAAAACCTGGGGCATGCTAAGAAACTATATTGCCGAGAGAGAAAAATGTAAATTCTTTGCACAAATTAGCTTTTGCGGTCACCTCTCTCTCCTTGTTCCTTAAGTAGAGGGGAGAGAAGTCATATTTCTAAGTGGGGACCTACTTACTCTCCCGATGTCCTTTGGGGGAAGAGGAGGCACAAGAGAAGCACAAATTCTTCCTGCATGTGACACCCCACTTAGGAAAATGTGCACGCTGGAGCTGCCAGAGACCAAGAACCATGCATCCCAGAACAGTAAATAACGCTACCCACAGTTTATTGAACATCTATGACAGCCAGACGTTTGTCTAGTCCCTATAAATCCATAATCACATTTACTCCTCACAATAGCTCTAGGAGGTTTTAGTATTTCCATTTTACAGGTGAAGAACTCACAGCTCAGAGAAATTAGTAACTTAGTCAAGGCTACATAGTATCATGACGTCAGCACAGTTTTTCCGACTCCCAATCCCTGGGCCTGTCATCTACACCATGGGGCTTCATGCCTGTCCCAAATAGGGTGAGCGAAAGACTGCAAACTGCCTCCACTCAGCCTCCAGCACTGCTGTATCAACCCCACTGGTCCTCGCCGACTCACGGCCCCTCCCTCCGTCCTCCCTGACCCTGCCTTCCCGCTTCTCCAGCCTGAGAACTCAACTTACAGTCATTGCTGAGGAAGGGACTGTTTCCTCTGATGACCCAGGCAACTCAGTCCAGGAGAGACGTGCCCTGGGCTCAGACCCAGAAGACGCATAACTCTGTGACCCCCCCGACAGACAATTGAATTAACTTCTCTCGGCCTCAGTTTTGTCATTTGCTAAATGGAAGAATAGTGACTACCCAAAAGGTGATTGCAGGATTGAATGAGATTCACATTCCACTTGCATTCAATGAGCATTTTTTTTTGGATGAATGAATGATTTGTTCTAAAATGAATAGTGAACAGAGTAGGACCTTCGTGAGTGGTGGACTGGCCCGATGCCCCTCTTGTAGTCCTACAGGCTGACATCCGTGATTGCACGCCTATAGAAGGCGCCATCCCATTGCAGTCTATGTCACTGGTGATCCATGGAATTGTTCAGTTCACCACCTGAACAGCCGTGCAGCACAGCCCTGGTCTCCTGCATTCTGACTCATAGAATCAGGTCTAGGTACATTTGCTTCAGGTGAGTCCCTGGGAGTCCTCTCTATGCGGCACTTTTTCGGCTTTGAACTTGACCCCATGGCTTTTCTATTTCTTCGCAAAGGAATGCCGGCCCCATGAACTTCTTAAACACACACAGGCTTCCTGGTCTGGGGTCTTCATCTGGCTGCTAGATTGTTTAAAGAAGGATTTTTGTGATTCTTCTTGCCTGACACAATGGCTGTCATCTGTTGTTTTTCTAATCTTCCAGTAAATATTTGGAAAGGGAAGGTTTAGGCCTGTGTGTTTCTCTTATGTTAGAAGGATAAATAAAGCCATCACACTGCACGCGTTTTCTTCCAAGTTTGCTCAGATGCTGCTGCAGGTCTGAACAGTGATTGAAATATTTGCAACCTGTGGAGCAGCCGGGTATATATTTGGCGGCAGTCAGTATTGATGGATTTGGGGAATGCCTTTTGACAGTTACAAGCTCCTGTGAGGCAGTGCAGGCTCCTCTGAGCCAGCCCAGCAATGGAAGTGGGGATTGAGTGACATAAGACTCTTAGGCTATGTCTCAAATCATATCAATCAGGGGAAGAATCCAAATCCTACCAGGAGAACCTGCAGGGGGCTCAGTGGGAGGCACTTCTGTTTACTCTCTCCCAGCCCCCTGCGACCATGCAATTAAAACTGAGGAAGAGAATGATGTCGCCCACACAGGTTTTTTTCTCACCCCCTCTTCTTGTTCATCAGGAGGCTTTGTAATTAGATCACAGCTTCTTTATTCTTTTGGAAAGATTTAGAACAGTTATCACATGCTCTGCTGCTTTGGGTGGGAAAGTGTTTGGACAACTTTGGGAACTCTTGGCGTTCTAAGACTTCGATTCTGAATCGTTCAGCCCCTCACCTGCTGTGTGACCTGGGACGAATAACCATTCTGTGCCATAGGATTGTTTTTTTCTGTCTTCAAACAGAACCTGAATATATTTTCACTTTTTTAATTCTCCAAAAAAATCAGTGACATTGTATCTTAAATTCCACAAATCTTGCTTTCTAGAAAAAACAGAACTATATGTAACTCCAAGTCATATTGTACACCATTCTGAAGTAGGAAAAGCTGTTGTTAATTATATAAGTTATGAATCGTGACTTGCCTGTTTAGTGAAATACCCTCCATGTAATTGAAACTATTTTGTTTCAGAGGCATGGCTTGTGACATTTAAGATGTTTTAGACACTAACCAATAATCCATTGGTTTCACATTTGCTAATGCTGTTTGAAGGAAATTTTAAAAAGTACATTAGATATTTGTACAAAAAAGAAACCAGTCATATTATAGCATTAATAACACTGAGGGGGGAAATTCCAGTGTTATTTTAAGGTACCAGTAAATTCAACCATGTATTGATAGCTCTTTATTTTCTGGGGTTAAAAAAGGATTACAAAGTCATGTCAATAATCTGAATATAGTTTTGCTGGAAGATTTAATGATGGCACGCTCTTTGTTGGTATTAACACGTCACAAATGGTGCGAAAACCAAATGCCCGGGGAGATGATTTTTCTCTTTGCAAAACGAGATTTTCTGTCAGATTCTATGGCCTGGTCCAGTGTGCGGTCTGCTTGGCAGGGGTCTTCTTTGATGGATAAGACAAACCCCTTTGGGGCTTGACACAGCCATGGACTTCCTAGGAACTACCTGGAAGGTGAACGATACAGCCCAAGTTAGTTCTCCGTCTAACGTGGACAATCAGGCTAGAGAAGAAAAAATATTTTTATGTGTTCATATGGCAGTTAAAGAGTATTCCAGATCCCCTCCCGCACCCTCCCCAAAAGGCATGGTCCCTAGCCAAGGCCCACATGGCTTCTCTTTGCTTTAAGTGCTCCCCATATTATCTTGACCTTAAAGTTTACAGGGTAAAGGAAACATTTATGGGACAGTTAAGACCTGTTAGAACATAACGACTTGCCTCATTATCACACTCTACAAATCTCCACTTTACAGAGTTCACTTCCCTGTCTGCTTTCAGCTTGTGTTTGGCCTGCAAATACTGTTACTGGTGTTCACATATGGAAACAGGGGGAACGTCTGTCTCATTCCTTCCCTCAAATGTGCCAAAAATAAGAATCTTTGAGAACTCATAAAGTAATTTAGCACCACATTAATAAAAGAAGCACAGCCTTGAATTATTTCTGTACCTACGTGTTTGAATTAGTAATAGGATATTTTTTAGCTGTCTGTTCAGATATTTAATCTGCTTAATAACTAAACAGCTCCTTCAGATCAACAATCTAAAATTAAAAATTAAAAAACCCCAAGGAATAATAGGATAACTTACAAAATTCTAAAGTGTCATTCAAATGACTAGTGAATATTTGGAGAATATTCAGGTTTATTAGCAAGGAAGAAACAATTTAGAATAGGAACTGTATTCAACTTTATATATGTAAAGTTAACAAAGGTTAAAACTGTTAATAGAAGTGTTGGAGTATTGCAGAGGTGGTCACTTTCAATACTGTGGGAAAGAAGTCCAATTTTTCTTAAAAAAAGTTTTTATTGATTTCAGAGAGAGGAAGGGAAAGGGAGAGGGAGATAGAAACATCAATTGGCTGCCTCCTGTACAACCGCTACTGGGGATTGAGTCTTGGTACATGGGACCAAGCCCAACAAACTGAGCACAGGGGCTTTGAGAGAAATACAATTCAATATTTCAGTCCTGAGGTTTAATCTGGGGATTTCTGTCCAAAGTTTTCAAAAACATTTGTAGGATTTTCAAATCTAGGAAATAACTCAAGGACATATTTAAAGATATAGCCACAAATTTATGTTCAGTGCTGTATTATTTCTGTGATGAAAAACTAGAACTTAAAACATTCAACAATTGAGTTAAATTATGATGATCTAAAGCATAAAATACTATGCAGCTCGTGAAAATGTAAATGAAAATAAATGTGAGAAGTTGAAAATTTCAAAGTGTTTCAACTTTCAAGTTGTTTCTCTTTTTAAAATTTCCAAGTTATCCATTAAAATTTAAATGAAAACTAAAGCAACAGTGAAGGATTATCTGCCTTTTTATTGAGTTATAAGATAATTGTTTTGCCCTGGCCTGGTGGCTTAGTTGTTTGGAGCATCACCTGTATACCTAAAGGTTGTGGTTTCAATTCCCAGTCAGGGCACATGCCTTGTTTGCAGGTTTGATCCCCCTCTAGGGTGTATATGGGAGACAACTGATTGATGTTTCTCTCTCATTGATATTTCTCTCTCTCCCCCTTCCTCTCTCTCTAAAATAAATAAAAACATATCCTCAGGTGAGGATTAAAAATGGGTTTTATCAATCAATGAATATAAAACTGTACATAATTTATTTAAACTTGAAACATATTTTTTTGAAATTTTCATTAAATCATATCACATATATTAATAAAAATAGAACAATTTGTAATTCTATCAAAGAATGTCCTTTGGTGGCCAATGAAGAGAATTGGTATCATGCTTGGTATCATGTATGTTTGTATTTTAGGCATATATACAAATTTAAGAGTGATATGAATGCTTTAGTATTGGCTGCAATGTGCACCTGTTATAACATCTGACGATCTGTAAGTTCCTCTCAAATCATGAATTGGAGCACAAGAAAATGGATACTCTGTACTTTTGGGACATAATACTTCATTATACAAGATTCTTTCGGATTCAGTCTATCTGGGAGAAAGGATTTGACAAGTTAATTAATTTGCCTTTTCTGTTATCTAACAGCTTACAATACTCAAATCCTCCTGGCACCCAGAAACATTTTCTATTTCTGATGCTGAGAGCGGCACACCCCTAATCATCAGGGCATTCAGATACGGTGGTCTTTGATTTCAAGGACATGGATAAGAGATGTAGAGTCACAATTTTCTAGGTCCTAACGAGTTTTAGTTGTGGGAGTAGATGTTTAGGGTCACATGTCACGCCATAACAATGCTCAGAAGCACATCTCAAGGGATGGAGGCACCCATGTGTTTTCCCATAAATTTATATTCTGTGGGGGTTTGACATAGAGTGTTTTCTAAAGGTTGGGGACTAGGGCAGGAGTCCATCTTCCCCAGGTCTAGGTAACGCAGCATTCATTCCAACGCTCCTTCAACCATTCAACCAAGTGTGACATTCAGTGTTTCTAGACACTGTGTAGGCATTAGGGATGCAGCAGTGAATGAAATTGACCCCTCTTTGGAGCTTATGTCCTAAGGGCTGTGCAAAGAGATTGGACAGTGAGTTGGGATCAGCTTGAGGAAGACTTTAAATGCCTAATTTAGGAATTTTGAAAATTTTATGGGTAATTAGTGAGTTTTCTTGCTTTTTATTTTTTCTGATTGGGAATTGGCCATTTGGAGAAGTAGGATTTTAACAAGATTTATCTACTAGGATTGTGTGGAGTCATTATTACATTAATCATGGGGATAAAACATGAATTGAATACTTTCAAAGCTTATAATTCAACCATATCAATTTTAGGCCAGTTGGAAGGCACTTAAAAAAAATAATATGGCCCCATCCTTTTCCTTGGTAAGCAGTGACAAAAGATAAGTTTAGCTTTTACGTGAAAGCTTTGTTAATAAGTTGCTTCATTAACTGTGGGCTCACCTATTTTATTTCATTTTCTATTTATCCACTTATATGGACCAACTGATTTTGCTCAGTTGTTAAATAAACTGTTTGCAAAATGGACCAGTGTTTCTCATTTGAGATTTTTAATACCTTTAGTTTCATGGAGACAGCTGACCTCTTTTCAACTTCCAGAAAGGGCTGCAAGTTTAGCATTTTTGGTTAGTTGATAAGCATAAGAAATTGGGAAAATTTAATTTTACTGGAACACTAATTAAAATTGGGAGATTTCTTGGGAGCCTTTAGTACTCCTTTTTATTTTTTATTTTTTATCCCGCTGTGGTGTATTTGGAAATGCTTTATTTCTTTTAGATTAAAACTACTTTAAAAAGGAAATGATAAAGACATATCACTCATATGATTGCTGTCCATTGCTATATCTATATTTATTCTGGGTACTGTAGGGCATATATCACATGCTATTCATATAAATTATCCCTTCAAATGATAACTCAGGCTTTTATGTCTGTGTCAACTTGATGCTGTAGTCATGGGAAAAGATTTGCTGTCATCTTTGTGTTGTACATCAAGAATTCTGAATTCCTCTCTGGGACTTATAGGTGAAGTGTGACTTCTTTTTAAATCGTGTTTTATTTCAATGATGATTGAAATGACCACAATATGTATGATTTTTTAAAATATCTATTAGAATTCCACCTGGCAGATAATGGATTCTAAAATAAGCTGGTGATGCTATTAATACATAATTAATGAGCATTAGGAAGCAGGAACTGTCTGTCAATCATTTGAGTGCACGTGGTAAATATGTCCCATGTCCTATTGACTAAACTGTGGCCTCCCTCACATTTTGTCTTGTCAGTAGTGCAGCCTTGGCTGCTCACCTTGGATTCATTCTGTGGGAACATCTCTTATTTGCTGTGGGCCTGTGTAATGTGTGGCTCGGAGAGAAATGAGTCTCAGTAAGGCAGAACCCCACATGTGTGAAGAGTGGATGTTCACCCTGGGTAACAGTATTTTGCCTACAATGCCTAACTGAGTTCTTCACCTTTATGAAGACAACAGAAGGACCAATTGGATCCTCCTCCTCTTTGGAATGCAGTCCAGCTGCCGTGAATCATAAGTGTTTGTAGCTACTGTACACGATATACAGTGGGTTCTGATAAATCTCCAGAGCGTCTCTTAATGAAGACACCAGATGAGCACCTGCTGTGGTTAACAGTGTAGCTCCTCCTTCTGATCTTATCTGGGTTGCTTGTCTGGATGATTCTATTGCACATTTTTCAAGGGCCTCATGAATTTCTTCTTCCACACTGTCTGTACTTGGATTGGTGGTGTCTTTGTTGCTGATCTTTTGTTCTTATTTATGAATGATCCATGGTCTCCACTTATCCAAGTAGAATCTCCATCATATATAAAGCTAGCCTCCTGCTTTTTATGTAAAGGCTGCGTGAGTTCCAGGATCTCTGGTTTATGCAGGGGCAATAGGAAGGGCATTTAAATGCCCTCTTGTAGAAGAGTCGTGTTCTGTTGGGGGTCACACCTGAAATCTGACTCTCCGGTGGGCAGAACCATTGCACTTCTTGGGCCATGCTTTTAACAGTCATCCATCCAGAGGGATGGCCAGGGTCCGTCCTCTTTTCCCTTTCTCAAGTCTACAGCACGTGAGCTACATTAGACTTGGAATAGTCTTTCTTAGCATCCCTCACATACCACGGAGTCTCAGATTAGTCAGAATGAGGACTTGCCTGGATGACAATATATTGTTTGTTTATAAGGAAACATAATTAAAAATGAAACCCAATTGGCCCAGCTGGGCGTGGCTCAGCAATTGAGCATCAATCCAGGAACTAAGAGGTCACAGGTTAGATTCCTGGTCAGCATCCCAAGTAGTGGGTGTGCAGGAGGCAGCTGATCAATGATTCTCTCTCATCATTGATGTTTCTATCTCTCTCCCTCTCCCTTCTTCTATGACATCAATAAAAATATATTAAAAAAAATGAAACCTAGTTGAAACGTCAAGATTGACCACATAACTTAGCTATGGTACTTTTCTTTTATTTCCTCCCCCTCCCCCACTTTAATGCAGAAAGCTCCCAAGGACATATTGTGGAAATAGCTTCTGGATGTAAAACTTTCAGTGTCTACAAGAGTACTGTCAAAGGACTGTAAATCTTTATTATAAATTCCTGGGGATCCCTAGGTAATGTGTGGATTATGGAGGAATAGTTAATTTCTGGGCTATTTAGTTCATTTGTGGTTCTATTTTAGTTGGAATTTATAATATGTTAATAGGGTGATAGTCAACCTTCAGATGGAGGGTCATAAGTCAACCTTGATCCTAAGTGACTTGATGCTGATGGTCATGATCATACTAATAGCTACCACTTATTTTATGTCTCCTGGGTGCTGGTGCTCTAGGTAGGTCCTCATTGATTCATTCTAGCATTCTTACGAGGTGGGTGGAATTGTCTCAGTTTTCCAGGGGTGGAAATGAAGGATCAAAGAAGTTATGACAACAGCCTAGAATTTGCAGTGAGGTTTGTGCTCTGAGTTTTTCCCTCACAGTTGGAATGCACTAGGAAGGTGTGGCTGCCCTTCACCAGCACCACCACCTTCCCAGTGCAGTCGTAGAAAGTAGCATCATTTTGATAGAAGTAGCATCATTTTGTCTTGTTGACATCTTTCGGGCCTGCTTTTGGCCTACGGCTCTACCTGAGTTGGTTTTTTTTTTTTCTTTCTTTCTTTCCTTCTTTCTTTCTTTCTTTCTTTCTTTCTTTCTTTCTTTCTTTCTTTCTTTCTTTCTTTCTTTCTCTCTCTCTCTCTCTCTCTCTCTCTCTCTCTCTCTCTCTCTCTCTCTCTCTCTCTCTCTCTCCCTTCCTTCCTTCCTTCCTTCCTTCCTTCCTTCCTTCCTTCCTTCCTTCCTTCCTTCCTTCCTTCCTTTCTTTCTTTCTTTCTTTCTTTCTTTCTTTCTTTCTTTCTTTCTTTCTTTCGTTCTTTCTTCCTTTCTTGTTTTCATGCATGTGGTCCAATGACTCTCCCCGTTACCCACGGCAGCAAAGGTGGTTGTGGAGAGCCTAGCATGTAAGGTGTATGCATGAGGATGACTCATAAGGAAGTTCCCGGCTCCCTTCTCTGGGAGTTTACCTTTGCTAAACTCAGATTCACCTCTTCGGTGATTCTCTGTGCTTCTAAGATGTCCATGTTGATATTCTTGCAGAAGTGCCATCTTTTGTTGTGATCTTTGCTGCTGGGTTTGTGGCTTCCCTTTGTAAAGTCAAACTGGCATAAAACCGGACGTCTGCTTAGTGTCCTGTTCATAAAATCTCCCAAGAGACCCAGCGTCCAGTAATTGGTGGCTGAGGTGGGAGAGAGAGTGCTTTCTATTTAAAAAGATGTTGTCATAACCATATGAAAGAAAGAGATTGAAAAGAAAGTCACCCAAATTCCACTCTTCTTATACAATGATTCCCCCTCCCCCTTAGTTTTGCCTTTTATTTGTGTTAAATTATGTTTTTTTTTTACATGCAGCCACTGGGCCTTCTAAATCTAGAAAAATCTGTGATTGCAACTACTTGCTGGGGAATAAGGGAGGCTGTGCAAGCCCCAGTACGCAGATCTCAGTCTGAGAGCCGTGGTTGCGATACCACAATTTCTAAAGTGTGTTGCACATGGTTGTATTTCAGTTCCACAGCCATATAATGGAGGGTCTTGTAGAAACACGGTTGTAACTCCTTATGTTTGTCTCTACCAATTCTGATCGTTTGCATTTGAAATTCGCCTGTGTAAGTTATATTTTAGATCAATAATGCAAATTGGAAGACCCAGGAGAGCCCAAGGCCTCATCATATCTGATTAGGCCTTAAAGAAATCAAGAAATAGGGAGTATACGCCCTCCCTCCCACCTTCCCCAGTACATTATGCAGTACCAGCTGGATGTAAGGGAACCGGGAAGGGCTTTTTAGTGGTGGTGGGATATCCGCCTTCATTCAACAAAGATATTTTGAGCATCTGTTGGGTACAGAGTATGCTGCCTGGCCCCGTGGGAGGATTCAGGGCTATAGGAGATCACTTTTGCTCTCCAGGGACCTTCAGTCT
The DNA here is from genome assembly GCF_000147115.1 of Myotis lucifugus. NCBI lineage: Eukaryota > Metazoa > Chordata > Mammalia > Chiroptera > Vespertilionidae > Myotis > Myotis lucifugus. Next base: position 6,756,115 of record NW_005871083.1, on the reverse strand, counting down.
ATTTGGGAAGATCTCCTTATATTTTTTCTTGTCTTTTATTTATTAATTACGTTTTATTCAGGACCAACTCTGTGGCAAACCCTGGCTCTATGCCAAGGATTCAAAGATTACATGGGAGTGGATTCAGCCATCCAGTTGGCTGCCTCTGGATACCATCCGTGTACCCAAGATGCTCAGTGTCTGGCAGATCAGGCATAAATCTCCCTTAACAAAAGGCATCATGTGATGAAAGCATTGGGAGAGGGCATTCAAAATCTGTCCCCCTCGGACAAAGGGGGAGGGGCAGGGCATTGTGGGAGTGGTATTTGGAGTAGAAGACAGATGGTCTGGGGTTAATAGGTCCTGGGACTGCTTCAGGGACAGGCCAGGCTGGGCTGTGGGGAGATGGCAGGCGGAGAGAAAAGTGGTTTGTGGGTGTCGTGTCCTGCTGGTCGTAAATGTGGGAGTTGATGCAATTCTCGTCGGAGCCTGGGAAGCTACTTGCATCATTCTCTGGGGGCTTTTGAAAAACGATCACACGATAACTAAAAACAACATTTAGCCCGTCTGGACTTGGTGGTTTGTTTCTTCAGGCCTTGCTATCTGGCCGTCTCTTGTCTGTGATTTGTTTACGTGGGCCTTCTTTGGGCAGTCATTTTCCACACGATGGCCAGCCAGCCATCCGGGCTTCACCCTGTTCTCTTAGCCAAGAGGGATTCTCCCTTCCCAGTACTTCCAGCCAGTGCATGGGCTTCACTCAGATTGGACCAACCCGAGGTACACGGCCATCTCTGAACCAGTGGTGGTGCCCATTTCGGATGGGCTCAGCTCTTGATTCAGCAGTTAGGGTCAGGGTCCCCAGAAGTGCACAGTGTGTGTGTGTGTGTGTGTGTGTGTGTGTGTGTGTGTGTGTTGAAGGGGGGGGGGTTGCCCAGAGGTGAATGGGCAAGCTATCCTCAGAAGAAGGGAGCATGGACACAGGTGGGGTAAAAACATCGTGTCTACTGTAGCCCTATAGCAATTAAACCCCTCCCAAGGAATCCTGTTGACTCCAGCCAATTTGTTCCTTAAGGTGAGATTTCCATAGCTTTGCAGAGACTTGGAGATACAGGCTTTAAACAGAGAGGAGAAAACAAAGGCCCACCAGTCCATTCTGTTCCACTCCAATGTAGACCATAATTTTCAGATTTATAATTACCAGTGAGAATGCCTGAGCCAGGACTCCCCTGAGATTTACCTGCCACTTATCTGGAGTAAGTAGGAAAGATATCTGCTCCCCCCTGCCCATCCACCTCCCATGGGATGGACTGGCCAGCCGGCTCCCCGGGCCTGCAGTGTGCGAACAGCCTTGCTGTATTTCATCCTTTAAAAACCCAGCGTGCTTGCCATCTCACCACTTTACCTTAATGCGGCAGAGAAATATGTCTTTGGCTGGGATACCTTTATTCTGCGGAGCTGTGAAATATGCATTTCCCCGGATGACTTGTTTCTGGCCATCTACCTCCAGTGTATCTGGGAACGCTGGGACAGAGGTCACTTCCTGGGTCTTGATCATGCTGAAGTGACATTTGGCATTAATTTGCTCGTCATCATGGAGGGCCCCAGGGACCCATTGGGAGAAGGTGAGTTATAACCTGCAAGGCAACTTTTCTCCCAGTGACTGGTCTGAAAGGCTATTTCAGGTCACTCCATCCAAGTGTTGAGAGATGAGTTAAGGAGTTTTATTCTTGTCCATGTGGAGAAATTATGCCTTCTTGAGCCATGCTGAGATGACAGCCTTTTCTGTTGTTGTTTGTTTGTTTTTAATTTCCCCCCAATTATCCTCATTTTCTTTTTCTTCTTTTTTTTTTTTTTTTGGATAGGAAGAGGAATTCCTGTGAATCCTTAGGGATTGAGACTAGCTGGGGCTTTGGAACACATGCAGGAATGCCTTCAGCCAAGAGCTCATGGTGCTTCCTTTAAAGCATGTGGAATCAGCCCTGGCCCTTCCTCTTCCCTCTTGTTATTAATTGCTTCCTTTATTCATGCATCCAGGATCACAAGGAAGCATAATTATTGACATATTCCCTCAAATAGTGTGAGTTCTTTGATGTCCATAGTCATATAGCTTCCATCTTTGTGTGCTCACCTACCCGTGATTCCTCTCGCTGCACTGTGGGTGGGCGACAGGGTAGAACTGATCGCTGCAGAATGCCACGCAGGTCCTAACCCATTCTGCAGTGGGCCAGGCTGACACATGGTGAAAGTTGGGCTGTTTTCACATTTGGAAACATTGGCACTAGAATGTCAGCTCCCTGAGCACAGAAAGTTCTGTCTTTTTCTCACAGTTACATCCCCAGTTCCTGGCACAGGGTAGGGACTCAATAAGTGATTTGTCGGGTGAATGGATACCTAAAACAATTGTCTGTCGTGTATCCAATGCCCTCCTATGTGTGTAGTTTCACTTAATTCGCAAATCAAAATGATGTGGTCGACGTTGTTATTCCCATTCTACAGATGTGCAAACCAAGGCTTGGAGCTATTAAGGAACTTGCCCAAGGGAATAGAGCTCCACTCCAGGCTTCTCTGGCGCTGAAGCCCAAGCACATGCCCCTACATCACTTTGCCTCTCATGCAAGGACCTCAAACTGTGGCCCGGGGGCCAATCGGGCTCACCATGTGTTTTTGTACAGCCTGTGAGCTAAGAATTGTTTTTAACATTTTTATATGTTTGAAAAAAAAATCAAAAGAATAATGTGTTGTGACACGTGAAAATTGTATGAAAATCAAATTTCAGTGTCCGTAAATAAGTTTTATTGGAACACAGCTTCATATTTTCTCGTTTACTTGTTGCCTGTGGCTGCTTTTACACCATGACGGCAGAGTTATGTAGTTGGGACAGGGACCATGTCATCCATAAAGCCCATAAAATATTTATTCTCCGGCCCTTTACAGGAAGTTGGATAGCTTCTTCCCCCATAGCCTCCCGTGTCTGCTTCGTTTGTTTCTTTTCCTGTTGCTTTTCTCCGAAGGCAGGGCAGCACAGCGGTCACTGCAAGGCTCTCTTGCAGGTCAACTGCCAGAGTCCACTCTTGGGTCTGCAGTGACTAGCTGGAAGGATTTAGGGGGGCTCTGTACATCAGCTTCCTTATCAGTCCAATGGAAGTAAGAGGTACCCACTGTATTGGATTTGGTGAGGATTAACTGAGTTAATGTAGCTAGACTTATTACTTTGAACATAACCTACTACACAGTGAGCATTTGATAAATCCAAGTTCTTATTTCTCTTTATCCATCCACACCCTTCTCTCTCTCTTTCTCTCTCTTACACACACACACACACACACACACACACACAAATGTTTTGTATCTTATCTTTATCTTAGAAAGAAGAGAAAATACTTTAGTTGTTCTTTCTGCCTCATTTAAGCATGGCATGCTTAATGTAGCCATGTGGAAATTAATTGCTTGTTTTGTTGTTATATAATTAGGAACTTAATTAAAAATGAAAAACTAACTTTTCACTTCATTTTCTCTATTTGGACAATTTGGATATTTTATTTTGTAGCCCATTAAAATTGAAAGTGGGGGTTAAGTGTCAGTGAATATTCCTAAACGAGGGCTGTTCGGATGCATTTTCCCCGTCTCGGTGGCGCCAGGACCTGCAGGGCCTTGTGAATCCTGAGCAGCTGACGACACACAGTCCTTGGCAGTGAAACCCAGGCGAGCTTGTCCACCGAGCCCGTGCAGATGAGCCCCAGACCAGCTGATGATGTCCTTGTTTGGAGACTTGCCCTTAAAGGACTTCATCTACTCAGCTGGGCTGCTTCAGATCCACGGGTAGTAAGGAAAAGTGTCTGCTCCGGGATTTGCATCTGTAAATCCCACTGCTCCCATGGTAGAGCCAAGTCTGGGAATACTGCACAATGGCTCCATTTAAAACATTGCTTTATGAAAAAATAAATAAAAAAATAAATAAGAAAAAAATAAATTTGGGAGCCTATAGTCAAAAAATAAAATAAAATAAAACATTGGTTTATGAAATGAGGCAAAAGAAAATATGGTATTTCTCCTCCTCTCCCCCCCCCCGCCCCGCCCCACCCTGTTGCTAAGTGGTACAAGCTTGAGAAGGTGTAAATTTGAATTCCTTTGCAATCAGTTCCCTGTGATGTGTTTCAGTGTTACAACTTTGGTCGCCACTGGCCAAGAATCGTTTATTCTGCTCGGAGGTAGCCGTGCCAAGATCCTGATGCACACAGGGGCGAGATCATGTTGGTTCGGGATGTCATAGGCTCCGTCTGCAGGCACTGACTTGTTCTTGCAGGAGTTCCCTTAGAAGACATCCTGAGCTTGGCGCACAGCTGCAGAGGGAGCAGGTGGGTGGAGCCAGAAATTCCTTTCAGGATTTGCTGATTCTGAAACTGTACACTCTTAGCCCACCATGTCCTAGGAGTGCTTCATTGGTTGGATGGGTGGAAGGGTGGAAGATAGAATAGTCCTTGACAAGCTTTCCTGAAATGGCCAAGTTCAAATAAATTAAGAGAATAAGCAACTTGCCCATTTTACAGTTTTGTGCAAGCAATACAAACCGTCATGTTGACTGATTATTTGGTATTGGACTTTTTTCAATTATAAAAGAAATGCAGGATTATTGAGACAATTTTTAAAAATTATAGAGCTATATAAAGGGAAAGTTAAACTTCCTCCTTTCATTTCTTCCTCCAATCCTACTACCCCCTGCCCTTCCACCCCTTGCTGCCAAGGTGACTCTGGTTAATAATCTTCATGTTAATGTACATGACATGCATATATAAAGTTTTGTTTTTCTAAAACCAGAAGATGCATACTACACCATCTCTTTATCATATGTCATGTCTACCTGCCAGGCCAGTAAATACAGCTTTACCTTTTCTCAAAAAAATTATTTTTTAATTTAATTTAATTTTTTTGTTAATCCTCTCCTGAGGATTTTTTTCCATTGATTTTTTTTATTGTTTTGTTTTTAGAGAGAGTGGGAAGGAGGGAGAGAATGGGAGGGAGAGAGAAACATCACTGTGAGAGAAACACATCGACTGGTTGCCTCCCAAACAAGCCCCCAACCAGGGTCAGGGATTAAACCTGCAACCCAGGTAAGTGCCCTTGACCAGGAATCGAACCAGCAACACTCTAGTGCACAGGCCGGCACTCTCACTGAGCAATACTGGCCAGGGCTACTTTATTCTGTTTAATAGCTGCATAATATTCCACAACCTAGAGTAGCAGGTTGCGGCCAGCTAAAGGATGTGTGTCCAAAAGGGACTAAGAGCGTCACACATCATTTCTTGATTTTGGATAAGAAGTTTTCTTCATAGATATCTCAGACATGACTTTATGCTGCCCGGCATATCATAGGCGTATTTTTATGTCACAGGTGGGTCTCATTATCCTTGATTAATGTACTATAAAAGCGGATAGAACAGAGACTGGGAAAGGGACAGTGGAGAGAACCTGGGTCCCATGTCATTCCCAGACCTGAAGGCAGCTGCTGCACACACGGGCGCTCTAACTTGACGCTGCCCAGGCTTAACACGGTGAGTTATGAGACAGGAGAAATCTAGACTGCAGCCACCGATTTAACAAACAGGTGACTTGGACATCAGCACTCAGCATTGCCAGCCTCATCAAAGGCTATATCTTTACGGAAAATTTATTAGCCAGCTTCAGACCTGTTTGCCAGCTCACTAATGGAAGCCTTTTGAATCAATTTGCTCCTATAATTTAAACAGCATTTCAATGTATATTGTCGAAGCAGAAAGGAGGTGCAGCCCCTAGCCAGTGGAATTAATTATTTATTATCCTTTTCATAAATACTTTCCTAGGCCAACGCAACTGAAAAATGCTTAGGCTGTTTAAAAAAAAAATGCACAGGCTCACACACCACGTTTTCCAGTGGCTAATTTGAAAAATGTCACCGTATTAGTTTTCATTTACATCTGTCAGGAAACATTTATATCTACATGTAAGGAATTTTTTTCCCCCCTTTCACCAGTTATTTTTTGTGGAGTATGCATTTAATTCACATTTACAAATTGGTTTCTGTTTTTCACTAAAGGCACTTCTTCAGCAGAAATGATGTCACAGATCCAACTCCTAATCTCGATGGGGTTCAATTTTAAGCCTCAAAATTGCCAACTCCCTTTTTTACGAGCACTTTAAAAAATATAAATCTGCTTGATGGGTTCCTAGAAAGAATCTTCAGATGAAGGTAATGTTAGTGTTGGCATCGTCGCCCTCTCATTGTTGGGAGGCGGAGTCCCCTGGGTCTCTCGTGGGTTTGCAAGTCTTGGGAACGGAGGTCCCGGCAGCTTTCCTTTTGGGCTGTCTTTGCCGGGAACTGTGTGTAGCCGAGAACAGGGGAAGATAGAGACAGTGGCTCCCGCTGTCAGAGGGTGGGCTGTTTACTGTCCAGTGTGTGAAGGTGACATCTTCCTTCAGGACAAGGTGTAGGCAGGGGTGCTCAGTGTTTCCCGGCTGCGACTCAGAGCTGCGGGCACAGCATCCCTGGGCTGTCCCACATCTCTCCTGTAGGATTGGGGCGGGGGGGGGGGGGTTGGAGGGGGTTGGAGGAGGAGGAACTGATGCAAATGCCTCTTGCAACACCATGAGCAGTAAAGTACTTTGTATCTGACGCTGGAAATCTGGTGTCTTCTGCTGGCTTCCATGATACTTGGCAGCTAATGCCTTAGCTTTACGAATAGGGTGAAATCTGAGACTCGTCACCATTTGAAAATTACCTAACCAGTGACCGATATTATAAAGAGCTAGGCATGAACAAACTATGGCCCACAGCCTAAATCCAGCCCACAGCCTGTTTTTTGGGGGACCCATAAATTAGTAAGAAGTAAAGAAGACTGTGTGATAGAGACCATAGGTGGCCCCAGACTCTAAAATAGTTCATCTCTGGCTCTTTACAGAAAACATTTGTCAACTTCTGATATGGAATAAGCTATTAGGACTGTGTCTGGTAAATAGTGGACACAATATTACTATCAGTAACACCTCAATACCATTAACCGTATATACTTTATACATATTAAGTTTGTTCATAGCTGTCCTTTGAGGTGAATGCTGTCAGTACCTTCATTAACATCACACAGAAAATAAGGCACAGAGAGACTGGTTAACTTATCCAAGGCCACACAGCTGTAAATGGTGGAGGTAGGATTAGAACCCAGGCTACCAGTCTCTGAAGCCCATCTTCTTAACCTTCTACTGCCTTCCTATGGTAAATATTCAGAATACTGAGTTTTTACTAGCACCTGTTAGGTGTTTTCCCCTTGCCCTTTAGGACTAATTTCAACATAGTCCTCCAAGGTGGACTCTACATTTTTTTTGTTTGTTTTGTTAACCCTCACCTGAGGATATTTTTCCATTGATTTTTAGAGAGTGGAAGGGAGAGGGGGAGAGACACACAGAGAGAAACATTGATGTGAGAGAGACACATCGATTGGTTGCCTCCCACATGTGCCCTGACCAGGGCCAGGGATCGAGCCTGCAACCTAAGTATGTGCCCTTGACTGGGATCGTACCCAGGACCCTTCTGCTGCAGGCTGACACTCTATCCCCGGAGTCAAACTGGCTAGTGCTGGACTCTACACTTTGCAGATTAAGAAACAGAGACTCTTAGGAGTTTTAGGCTTTACCCAAAGGTGTGTCACTTTAAGCATCAGTCCTGGGGTTCAAAGCCAAGTCCATAGGGCCCAAGCTGAGTCTATGGCAAATGCAGAATGGCCCGTTTTCAGAGTGACTAGCTGGAATATTTTTGAGCTTTCTAAAATTAATACTTCATGTTGGTTGTAAATAATTTCCTTAACATTGATGGGCCTGTGTATTTTGGGAGCATTTGTCTGGTGTTTAGATATTTGGGCTCCTTTAAAGATGATGTATCTGCTGAAATGGGGCATAAAAGCCAAGAGAGGAAGAATCTTAAAAGTGCGCTACACTCCTCAATCCATCACGAAAGAGCAGGAGCTAAACACCTCAAACACCTTTTCCTCAGGGACTTAAGCAGATTCACTTTCAAATTCCTTCTTTTTGTCCACTTAAGACAGTTGCTCTAAAAGGCTTCATTGCCTGACACTTCTATCAATCTTCAGTGGTTTAAATTTGTTTTGTTTATTTTGGGGGTTATCTGAAGATTTTTAGATTTCTTTTATAGAGCTCTAAGAGCATGTAAATGCGAATCTAATTACTTCAAATCCTATATTTAGGTAACTGAGAATAGATCTGTCAATGCTATTATGTGTCATTTTGAGTCATATATTTTTTTAAAAAATTACTTTTGATGACTTCATACATTATCCCATTCACAGATGGTCTTCTTGTCCACCTGACTTTCAAATCTGCTGGAGGACTGGGAATTCTGCTTAGGTCGAAGGAATGAGTGTGTGTATCTTGTCAGAGGAAATCACAAATCCATGTCAAGTCAGTCACTCCTGCTTCCAGCATGTCGTGCACTGAAACATAACCCGCAGTCTGCTGAGGTTTCACATTGCGTTACCCTGGGAGCAGGCCCGCATTGATCACCTCCGGGACGTCTCAGCATTCGGGTATTATTGGAGGTCTCTGAAGGTTCAGATTCTTCCTAGTCTAGAGGTAGGCAGGGAGCCCACGTTGTCATTCCGCTAAATGTCCCTTTTCTTGTTTTCCTTGCGGAGTGGTCAGAGTTCAGTGTTTGTTCACTCTAATGAGGAGGAGGCTTTGAGGTGGGAGGTTGTCTCTTATCCTTGGACCTATCTTTATTTCTTGGTCATTATGGAGCTTAGTCTTTCCAGCTGTGAAAATAGCTCCGTGGGACTCTGCCTGGAGAGGAGGAAGGGGAGGACTAGAGGAGCAGGTTAGAGTCATCCAGCCTTACCTGTAGCTAACACCTTAGTCACGTGAGGAGAGGTGAGGCTGGCTGCTCGCACAACGCCAAGAGCTTGGGGAATTTCATTAGCCCACCACTCCGGTCTGGCTTTATTTTCTCAGGGATTACTTAATAAGCATTGTGTGCATCTGGGTCAGGCAGAGCGAGCTTCTAACCCAGGCTGTGCACAGCTTCCCAGCCAGGAGACAATAGATGAGTGAGTCAACCTCATTGTGTACAGAATACATTCAAACTTTCTGAAGATTAAATGAGGTGATTCTGTAAAGCAACGAGCACCTTGGACAGGCCCTGGGAAATGTCTAGGACATTCCAGTTGTACATAATGACAGTGATAGTGATAAAGCTAAGGATACATTGAGAATAATGCTGTTTTTACTTCACTACATTTGTTTGACATCAGAAAGGACTTTCTGTTGACTAATCAGTAGGGTGGCATCATTTTGGTTTGTGTTCCACAAGGCAGGCCTCCATAGCAGGCATGTGGAAGATTTCGGAGTGTTTGACATAGGGTCCCCTCTCAAATTCAGAGGCATCACAATAAATGGCGCTTGATTGCAGGCATTTTTTCCTAGGCAATCTCTCTCAGCCACTCCCACTCTAATTCTGGGCATTGACTTTGACCCTGGTCAGTGGTAGAATCTTTGAACTGTTTCTCCACCTCCTAACATCTCTTCCCAAATCCATTCTCCTCATTCTGCCCCTTGCCTTCCAACTCCAGCTCTGCTTGTCTGCAGCCAAAGAAAACCGTTAATGATGTCCCGTTGTGTAACAATCACATCAGACCTCCTGGCCTCTAACTTTTCCTTGAATGTCTCTCAGACTACTTTTCCAACCTTATTCCCCCTAGAGCAGTGGTTCTCAACCTTCTGGCCCTTTAAATACAGTTCTTCATGTTGTGATCCAACCATAACATTATTTTTGTTGCTACTTCATAACTGTAATGTTGCTACTGTTATGAATCATAATGTAAATATCTGATATGCAGGATGGTCTTAGGCGACCCCTGTGAAAGGGTCGTTCGACCGCCAAAGGGGTCGAGACCCACAGGTTGAGAACCGCTGCCCTAGAGTTACACCTCTTAGGTTTCTCCCAAGTGATCAGCGCCTGGGGGTGGTGTGGAATTCAGAACAAACTACTTTGTTCATTGTCCAACTCTGCTCAGAGGTATGTGTCCACAGAAGCCTGACCTCCACTGTGCCAGGCAGCGAACAGCATGCATCCAGAGCGCTCACTCATTCAGTGAACATTTATTACATCCAAGCCATGGGGAGCCGTAGCAGGAATTTAGCGCCGAGTTGTTCAATGATCAGATTTGCCTTTTAGGGGACCCTTCTGGCAGCGGCATGAGAAACGAGGCTGGGGAGACCTCCTGGGAGACAATCCCGATTGCCCAGGCAAGGAATGATGACTTTTGGTCTCACTAAACACTCCAAGCTTCTCTTCCTTCTGCTTGGAATGCAGTCCCCATCCCCACACCCCATCCTCTGATCCCCTCACGTCTAACTCCTACCCATGCTTTGAAACCCATTACATTTCGAGATTGCATCTGCTGAGAGTTATCCCTGCCCCCTCTACCCCTCCAAACACTTTTCCTGTCCTTGGTGCACTTACCACTCTAAAAAGTATATTATAGTATTTCCCGAAATCCTCTTGGTTCCCCTACTGGTTGGTAAACTCCCTCGAGGTTGGAATTCACGTTGGCTTTTCCTCTTTTTGCCACTATAGTAACTCACGCAAGGATATGGGGTCAGAGCCTGGGAAACCCAGACCTGTGCACAGTTCACTTCTCCCGTGAACTGTCCCCTTCCTGCGTCAGTTTGCCCTGCAGGATTCTGGCAGGCGTGGGTCTCATTCTGTTCAGGTGGACCCATCCGCTATGCAGTGTTGCTGGTCAGAGTAAGAGTTCTGAGTCCATGTGCCTCAGAGACGAGGGTCGGTTACTTTCCAGCTTGCCCTCTGTTTTGGCCATAGGCTTCCTGTGCTGCCTGGTGCGATGGCTGTGGTGTATCCAACTCTGGGTTTTAACTGCTGCTCAGACTCGGCCTGCTTGCCTCCCTTATCCTTGCTTGACCTGCTCATTTCTGTGTTTCTTCCCTGGGCTGGGGCCCTAGGACCAGCTAGGGACTCTGCTGTCAGACCCACCTTGGGCATTCCTTTTTGGGAAGACAAAGAAATTAAAAACCTCTCCCCCTTAATGCCTGTAGACTCCCAAATAGCACTTCTTACTGACTGTAGTGATTAAGAGTAAAATTCTTAATAGTGCTCAGAGTGTCCTTCCCCTTATTGGCCCGTTTTTGCTTCTATTAATTGTCCCGTGCTTCTGGTTCATCAGTTGCAAGTCACCAGGTGAATCTGTCCAGTTCAGCAAGCAATGAGAGTCCACCGTGTGCCAGGCCTTGCCCAGCGTGGGTGATGCAGAGTTCTCTGAGGAGCCTAGAACAGCACAAGAAAACATGGTTACAGATCTAAATCACGGTGGAATCCAGCCTGTTGACCCGTTTTCTTTGACTATGCACTTTGTTTTCTGTTATGGAGAGAGTTCGCTCAGGACTTCAATTCTTGGTTTCTCTGGAAAGTTTGGACGTTGCAACGACCTTGGTCCCTTATTTCCCAGGGGCAGCCTTAGGCTCGCCCCGCACAGTGACTGTCCGGGTTGGATGGGTGGGGCATGTGCCCTGATCAGCTCATTCCCCCCAGTCCCGATTATTTCACACGGGTCCTCTCTCCTCATTGATGTTACCTGGCTCGCCCATGTCCCTTACCTGCAGCTTCTGGCCAAACTGTGCAGTAGGATGGGTAAACCTCATCTCAAAATATGATTTAAGCTGGTGGAGAGAGATGGGGGCAGCATCATGGATGAGAGGAGAGCCCAGGCAGAAGCAGAGTTAAAATCTAAGCAGTGCTGTACTCTCCAGGTAACAGGTGTAAATGCGTCCCTCACTCTCCCTGGAATGGACAAGCAAAGCTTAGAGCAGCGGTTCTCAACCTGTGGGTCGCGACCCCTTTGGCGGTCGAACGACCCTTTCACAGGGGTCACCTAAGACCATCCTGCATATCAGATATTTACATTACGACTCATAACAGTAGCAACATTACAGTTATGAAGTAGCAACGAAAATAATTTTATGGTTGGGTCACAACATGAGGAACTGTATTTAAAGGGCCAGAAGGTTGAGAACCACTGGCTTAGAGCAGTGATTCCCAAAGTGGGCGCTACCGCCCCCCCGTGGGCGCTGCAGCGATCCAGGGGGGCGGTGATGGCCACAGGTGCATTTGGGGGCGATGAGTAACTGCTATTAAAATTTAAAAAAAATTAATTTCCAGGGGCTGAGTAATATTTTTTCTGGAAAGGGGGCGGTAGGCCAAATAAGTTTGGGAACCACTGGCTTAGAGGGATCAGCGGGATTGTCCCCACTGACTCATTTTAGAATCATCTTTACTGCCGGAAGCCGGTCCATCCTTGCTGCTTGACACAGTCGCTGCAGGAAAGAAACATCTGCACAGCATATGTTTCAAGGGACCTGGCATATATAGCATATTGTTCTTATATGTTTGCTCTCCTTAGTGCCATGTGTTTTAACCAAGGTCACCTCTCTGAGAAAGGTTGTTTCCCCAGGTGGGGATTTTTCCCTGAGGTTAGGGAGGGGATACAACCCCTTAATTAAGTGCCAGGAGGGTAGTTAAGCTACATAATCTTTACTCCCTGGAATGGAGATAAGAAACGCCCTAACCTTTGTAATAGAAATTGACAGGATTAAAATCAGCTGGTATAAATACGGATGTAACAAGACAATAAACATCAGATCCTCATCAGATCCTGGTCAGTTCCTAACCAGAACTCCGACCAGAACTTTGGCTGGAGATCCTGGCTATAGGTCCTGACTAGGCTGCTGATCAACTGAAGGCTGTCTTCGTGTCATTCCTTCTTTGCCGACTCCGTCCACACCTTCAGCGGGATTGTCCCCACTGACTCATTTTAGAATCTTCTTTACGGTGATTGCCCTTCAACACAACACTTTCTGCTGCAGAAAAATGCAGTGAAAAAGGCATTCACCCAAAGTGGTTGCCCATTAAAGGCCCTTTAATGAATGTGGGAGGTTACTGAAGCAATATCAGCGCATCCCAACTCAGGAGTGGTAACCAGCAGCCACAGGTGGGAAGGGCAGGGTTTGGAGCTGCGGGACCACCTTTGTTTTGCTCTGCTTCCCACCAACTCTTAGACTTCGGGTAGTTATCTGGCTCATGCCAGCCTCAGTTTCCCCATTTGTCAAATGGAGTCAGAGTTGGAGAGAATTAGAGAATTAGCACCTGGCAGAGGGTATGCACGCAGCCAGTGGTTCTGATAAGGTTATAAATTATAACAGAAGTGACAGGCACAGTTTAACCATGCGTACCGCGTGTCCATAGCAACCTGAAAGGAAGGTCCACAAATCCGGGCTTTTAGTTCTCTCTATAGCAGCCCAGCAATCCTCACTTTTCTTCTAGCTGCTGTGAGCCACCTCACATCCTTGCGGAAGTCAGTTGGTTATGAATGGGGTTCTGCTGCCCAAGTTGGGATGTCAGTGAAAATACCGGAAGTTGAGTTTGTGCGGTGACCTCTGGGTGGGGTCCTTGAATCGCCGCTTTAAGACCGTGAAGTCGACTTCAACAGATGAAGAATAAAACCCCGTATTCCACACCCACACCTGGCAGCGGCGCGGTGAGGGGCGGGGGCGAGGATATTTACTATCGGAAAGTTGGGGAGGCTTTTATGAACTGGCCCATCTCTCCTTGGCCCCCATTTTTCCTGGCGTCTCGGAACTCTCATTAATTTTTCACAGGCTGGTGATGGATAGTTTTTATTTATTCACGTCTGAGGTTCTGTTGTGTGAAAAGGACTCATTTTATAACATTACATATTCATGGCTTGGGATAGATGGGATCAGGAACTTATTATTAATGTGTCACTGTGGGAAACTTACTCGAGTTCATTTGCGAACCTTGTTAAATTTGGTGTGGTCAGCAGACACGGGGAAGTTTCGGATCCGCTCTCTTAGTGGAGGGCAAAGAGTTTGCTGTTGCTTTCCCTGGATACAGTGAACCAACTTTACATCTTATTTAAATCTTCTAAAGTTGTAATTTGAAGGAAAAAAAAGAAAAAGGTAGGGATGGCAGAGATCACCTAGAAAAGGGGGCTCCTGTCTTCTTGCCGAAGTGGCCTGTTTCTCAAGCATTCGGGGGTTTCGGACGGGCTGCATCCTCAGAGATGACATGGAGGTCCTTGCTCCCTTGCCCACGGCCATTTCTAGCTTCCTCTCCATCCGGCAAGTTACAAATTTCTCCACTCGTCCTCCTGACCTCAGCTCTGGATCCAGGGAGTTCTGTCTGCATCCTGAGCTCCTCCTCATAGCACAGAATTCCTTGCCTGGGACAAAAGGAGGGAATAATAACATTCCATCTTGTAAATCCGAGCTGGGGAGGGGTGGGGAGCGGGCACAGTAGGGAACCTGGCCCAATCTGCTTCAGTGCAAGCTTAGTAAGAAGGAAGCATATGTTGCAGCCAGGTCTCTGAGGATGGGCACTGGTCTCTGGTAGGGACAGCGTGTAGGTTTTGTGGGATTAGTGGGTCGGGTTTGTGTTTGCCAGCTAGACTTAGCTTTGACATGGTTAGTGACCACTGCCTTAACCGACTCCTCCCTGTGAGAAGAAAAACGCCATAGATATGCCAAATGAGTACATTTCGAAATCTGGAAATTCTGCGTATCAGTTATCAGACTTGAAGTCTGTCCAAAATATGAAGAATCACGTGGGACCCCCTTTGCTACATATCATGGACATTTTTACTCCTAGGATTTATTAACGATAACCCTGTCCTCCAGGGGGATAAAAAAAAAAGGGAAATAGTTTTGATAAGCAAAGCAATTAGCTTATGACGTTGGTGCTGGGGTGTACACGGCATGAGTGAGGGACAAAGAAATGAAATATACATTAAAAGGCAGCCTCCAACCATGTTTCCATAATTCAGAACATTTGTTCCTCGCCGGGATCCCATTGGCAGTCCACTGGTATTTTATTGCCACTTCTATTGGAAAGACAGGCAGTGCGAAAACTGTAGTCTATTAAGAGTTTGTGAGTAGTGCATGTGTACACAGTGAAATAATATCTAGTGTAATGTGAAGTGACAGTCAAAATTACAGCTTTTCTCTTGCCGCAAGGGTACTTCTTTGCCAAGTATAGTAATATTGTTGTAGCAGTGTTCAAGGTTGTCAGCAATTCTGGCTTACTCTGCAGAGAGCCATAACAGTGTGTGGAAGGAAGGAGCTTCCTGTCAGGGGAAATACTATAATTTTGATATATATTTGTTGGTGCCAAACTGCAATTAAATAGGAGGTGTTGGAAGAAGGTTTTATTCAACCAGCTTGAATTTTTAATTAATTAGCAAAAACTTATATTCGGAATGCTTCAGGAAACAGTTCCATTTGTCCTCACAATTGCTGTTTTGTTTGTTTGTTTGTCTGTCTCTTAAAGAAAACAAATTAACCCCCTCCATCAAAATCATGCAGAATCAAATGTTTTCAACCACCCACGGAATGGAAAAATAAAACACCATGGACAGTCTTATCGGTTCCATCGTCTTTGGGGGCATTTCCTAGTGATCTGGCAGACGGAGTACTTGGAGCAGCGTCTGTTCTATGATCTAACTTGCACCTTTGTTAGTTTGCGGTTATGTTGTAGGAATTTGCAGGTGACTAAAGGAAAAATGTCGCCTTGCAGTGTGTGTGTGTGTGTGTGTGTGTGTGTGTGTGAAATTGCTTGCGAAACACTGGTCCATCTGCACAGTGTTACCTGAGCGATGCTAGTCTTTCCCCCTGTCTTCTCATTACTTGGATAATAGCTAGTTTCTTGGTGACAACCCCTTGCATTCTCATGAAAGAATGAGGCAGGCACCAGAGTTCACTCTAAGCTGCTATTCAGATGAAAAAAAAACTTTTTTGAATAAGTGGAAAACCATGGAAGACTGAAATAGCCATAATATATTAAAAACTCTAAAGCAGTTATGTGTGAGGAAATAAAGAACAGAAGGAGTGTGTTGTTTTAAAAAAGGAATATTTAGGAGTCTCAAAAAAATAGCAAATGTGTGGAAGGAGGGGGGCTTCCCTCTCATGTTGAGCATTTTGCAAATTAAGTGAGTTTCATTCTCCAATAAAATATGATTCCAATAATGCTTTATATGATCATAAATTGTGTCTACTTTTGTCTCCATTTCCTTGGGAAAAAAGGAAATATTCCCAAAGTATATTATAAAAATAATTAATAAGCAACCTTTCATAGTTATTTTCTGAGGTTAATTATTACCCTAAGAAATCAATTTCAATTTTGTTCAGTTTCAGAAACTCGTTTGTGACTGGGTGTTTCCAAAAAAAGTGAGTGAGTTAAAATAGGAGCCTTCATTCCCAAGAAAAGGCCTTTGCTGCTGGCTGCGATTTATCCGGAACTGTCCTGTGCGTTTATACCCTGTGCCGTGAGAATGTATGGAATGTGTAATAGAACTACTAGAATCGAGCATAGTAGATTGGTTACAGTAAAAAACAAAAGTTATCTTCATATCATTAAAGTGAAAGTGAGATATCCTTGTGTCATTACAAAAGAAAGTAACTTGGCCTCTTTTGCTAACCTTCCCGACCAGCCCGAGCTAATGTTTCAGAGGACCAGGGACCAGGGGATCAGGGACTAGAAACGAGGGGACCAGGGACCAGAGGACCAGGGACCAGGGACCAGGGGACCAGGGACCAGAGGACCAGTGACCAGGGACCAGAGGACCAGAGACCAGGGACCCAGAGGACCAGAGACCAGGGACCCAGGGGACCAGAGACCAGGGACCCAGGGGACCAGGGACCAGGGGACTAGGAGACTAGGGACCAGGGGACCAGAGACCAGGTGATCAGGATAAGGGGACCAGGGACCCAGTGGACCAGGGGACCACGGACCAGGGAACTAGGAGGAGACCAGGAACCAGGGGATCTGGGATGAGGGGACTAGGGGACCAGGGATCAGGGACCAGGGGAGGCTGCATGAATCTGTTTTCATGATGATTGCTCCTCCTGGCCTGAGACAAAGGTGAGCAGAGAGGGAAAAGGGAGGCAATATTTAAACCTAGACCTGTCTCCTAATGGAAAACAGGAAACCAGAAATGAAGGGAATGAATCCATTTCCCCTCTTTCTGATCTTCTGTAAAAGTCATCAAAATCACACTGTTCTCACCGGCACATGAGTTTCCTGAGCGAGACTCAGTGTTCCGGCCCGTTACTGCTAACCAGGGCAGGCTCTCCCGCTGGGAGAACCTCAGCAGTGGAGGGATATCCCCGCACATTAAATATGCTCTTCAGGTAGATTAAAAAAAAATACCCCCCCCTCCCCCCGCACCATCTTTAGTCTACTTTACCTTTCAGTGCTTGGCTTAGAATCTCATATCAGTCGGAATGATTGGTATTACGTTTTGCATGTTTTAAGATGGACATTTCAACACGTTGTAACATTCAGCAAAGAATGCAGTGACTTCTTAGAATCAAGAAAGAAGAAAAATGGGAAGGGCCTGGCGTAGATTCCTCAGTTAGTTAGTCCGGATGTTCCCCTCGCCCACAAAGTAGTCCAAAGTCAAACTAGCTTAAGTGGGGAGGGTCATTATTGGCTCACAAAGCACAAAGTTTTGTGCAGGGGTCAGCACATTTCCTCTGTGCCAGGACAGATAGTAAATACTGGCTCTGAGGACCACGAGGTCTGTCACTGCTCCCATCTTCCCTTGGAGCAGAAAGAGGCCTGGACAACTGGTAAACCAGTGGGCGGGGCTGTGCTCCAATAAAACTTTATTTATGGATACTGGCATTTGAATTTCATGTAATTTTTCTTGTGTCACAAAATGTTTTTTCTTCAACCATTTAAAAATGGAAAGCAGTTTTCGACTCTGGGCTGCACCAAAGCAGACAGCAGCTGTCCAGATGTGGCCCAGCGGTCATCGCTGGCCACGTTCCGGTTTAGAGTCTGGTTCCTGCCAGAACTCAAATATGTCATCAGGGCCCTGTCTTCATCTAATCTCTTCAAAGAGGATGTTCTCTGTGAGTGGGGATGGAGAGGGCCTTTTACGGACGAGCACTTCCCCAGCTCAGCAATCCGGGCACCAAGAAGCCATCTCCCCCACTGCCTCTGGCACAGAAGCCACAGGGGAACTGATTGGCAGGCATCCCCTCTGAACCAGTGATGGCTCATGGGATGGGGTTCCTTAGTCTGGAATGACATACCACGGTCCTACATGGAGTCAGGGAGGCCGGTTCCCTAAGGAAAAATGAGCTCCGTTTGGGCAGCAGAGGAGGCATGCGACAGTATCCTAGAGAGACACAAGAGCTCGATGGGCTCTTACGGATGACTGGCGAAGAACAGGTCTCTATAAATTGCACTGAAAGCAGAGCCCTCCTGTTTCTATCTCATGGAAGCGGAGCACGAGGCAGGCTCTTGTTCAAGCGATCTTGGTTGCTGGGAGGGTGACGGGGGTATGTTTTCATGAGAAGGTGAGTGAGGAGAGAGGCACAGGCAGGTACAATGTTCAGCAAGGATGTGGTCAGCTTGAGTCGGGTCCCCTGGGGAGCTCTGGAGCATGAATGGTACCACAGAGTTGATTCTGCTTGACACAAGCTGGCTGGCTGGCTGGCAGTGATTAGCTAACATCTGCCAGGTACTGGGGTGGCGGAGCGCAGGAGCATAGCCTCCTGGGTGAGGTGGCTGTGAGTTCACAGGCACCACTCAGAGCCACTAGCCGCACCTGCCCAGTAAAGGGATCTGGGGTCAGGAGGCACCACTACAGTGCACAGTCTGCATCAGAGAGTGCTCTCAGAAAGCGCTCCACCCATGGAGGGAAGAGGACCCAGTCCTGGGAATTCTCTGCAGGTGGGGCCTGGACCTGGGGCTCACTGTCACCTCACAGGCAGTTCTACAGACTGACTTTAAACCTTTCTTCCTGCCCTTGGCCTCACACCTGCCTTTCCACTTTCTGACCTATTTTCTTCAACAGTGATCCTCCAATAACTTTTGTTTAGTGAAACTCAAGGCTTTTCAGGATGCTGAGCTAATGTCTTCCTTTTTTTTAATTGAGTAAATATATTATGCACAGCTGGGTAGGTTGTTTCCTTGCTGGCCTTGCTGCTACTATTTGAAAATGGATACAGTTTTGTGTAACTCATGTAGAATGAATGTGGCATTTATTCCTGGTTTCCTGTGGCTCTCCTCCTTTAGAAAATGTATTTACATGGACATTTTGGAAGCACTTTTTAAGATATTGAAAACATTTAAAAAATAAAAAAAAGAAGAGTAAAACCCTTTCCCCTCCCCCCAAACGATGGCTACATTGTGACAACAGTGGGTTGAGCTAAATTCAGCTACGTCAAGGAAGAGCAATAAAAGGAGATGGATTGTTCTCTAAGCTTCACTTTATTGGATATTGTAATTGACATATAGTTGTCATTTATAATCATCTGTCCATTCCTGTGAGTTGGGAGCAGTAAAGTTAATTGTGGTGGCTCATTTGCATTAATCTCACCTCTGAAGGGTGCAGTAACCCATTAATATCATGTCATGATGAATTATCACAAATAACATTGAACATATTGATTAATGATCTCTGAGATTTGTATCTCGTTAAAACATTTTGTTAGCTCTTTAAACTTTTAAGCCAACAACCATTGCAGGTAGGAGGGCTTTAGAGATCAACCGAGAGGTGATGGCCAGGAGTGGTGTACATTTTAGGGTCACCGGTTTAAGGAGTTGGACAAGCCAGTTCCCATTAGGCTGTGTATTTTTTTCTTCCAGAAGCCAAGTACATTTTCTCAGTAACCTCCTACTACTTTCTACTGGGTGATTCTTTGATTATCAAGTGGCTCTGACTTAAATGCCACTTATGAAGTTCTCCTAAGTGGTGGCCTTCAGAATCTCTTAGCCATCTAGTCCTGCTTGCTGCGTTGGAGGGCACATTTTCCCCTCCTGCGACATCAAAATTTCTAAACATATATGTTAATACAGTGGGGCCTTGACTTACAAGTTTAACTCGTTCCGTGACGGAGCTCGTAACTCAAATTACTCGTATGTCAAATCAAAAGTGAACGAGTGATGCGCCAACTAGCGGTTGGGTATCTGAAGCTGGCTCATAACCCGAATTTTAGCTCACAACTCAAAGCAAAAAATCGGCCGAGAGACGGCTCGTATCTCGAAAAACTTGTTAGTCGGGACACTCGTAAGTCAAGGCCCCACTGTATAAGCATAGAACACATATGGAATGAGTAGTTGGTGATGAAATATCATCCTTTAAAATATTGCTGACTAACCCTTTGCTTTGTAAAATTTCACTCCTCTTTTCCTGGGAGCTCTCATTTTTCAGCCAATTGCAGAAGATTTTATCTCCTCGGGACATTTTCACAAAACAAGCAAACACATAAACAAAAAAGACTGGTAAAGAAAGCGCCATATTGGCCACACACACCATGTGGAAATTAATAAAACGAGAGTAAATTCTCTTCAACGACGTTCTTTGCAGAATTTTGTGGTAAAAGTTTAAGTACAGTAGACACAGTAAAGAAAAAGTGTGGCATAAGAGTTGAATTACACAGTTTGGTCTTCATAGCTTTTTCCTTTATTGATTATAAAAGTGATACAATATTTGATCTCTCTAACTTAATATATTTCTTCTGCTTATGTTAAGTATTTGGTCTGTTTTCTCAAGGTAAGTATTTAACAAATGGCGAATATCGGGACCAGTCTCTGCTGTCTGTTTAGAGCAGTGGTTCTCAACCTTCCTAATGCCACGACCCTTTAATACAGTTCCTCATGTTGTGGTGACCCCCAACGGTAAAATTATTTTCGTTGCTAGTTCATAACTGTAATTTTGCTACTGTTATGAATGATAATGTAAATATCTGATAATGCAGGATGTATTTTTCATTGTTACAAATTGAACATAATTAAAGCATAGTGATTAATCACAAAAACAATATGTAATTATATGTGTTTTCTGATGGTCTTAGGCGACCCCTGTGAAAGGGTCATTCGACCCCCAAAGGGGTCGCAACCCACAGGTTGAGAACCACCGGTTTAGAGACAATGGAACTGATCGTCCTGAAATAAGGATGCTAGTGAAGATGTCACTAAGGCTTGCCTCGCATAGGTGGTCTCAGCCCTGAGGGCAATCTGAAAAGGGGCAGAGTGTGGCTTCTTCTGCTTGTCTGTAAGCCCCCCAGCCCGAGAAGGATTGTGACCCCATGCATATCAAGAAGCCAGCTCCTGGAGGTCAGGAGTGATGGTTGAGCAACCGGAAAGGGTCTGACTGTTAGGAAAAGTCAAATGCATGAGGGTTGCACACCAGTGGGGAAAGATGTTGCAGTTGTGCATTGCTTGTACCTTTAGCAAGCAGGTGAGGACAGTGTTACCATTCTGATTTACTCTCCGCTGCGCTGCTCATATTTACGAAGGAGTCTTAAAGGGATAATCGGACCATCTATGCAGCAATCCTTGGGCCCAAATGGCTAAGGAGAAAGTCCATTGCTTCCTTCTAAGAGCCACTTTCTGTTCCCTCCTTTGTCAGGCCTGCAATGCTCCTCACCCACAGAGTATTTAATATCTGTGTTTTCAAATCAAAGAACAAGCTTTTTGTCTCCCAGGATAGTGTCTTGTAAAGCCAACCTCTTTATTACTGCACCAGTTTAGGGCTTTATTACTTGTGTTCTGAAGCCTGCTAGTGAATTATGCATGTTAGAGCTCCCAGCACCTTCCCACTCTCCCTCCACCTTTCTGGGGGTCCAGAAAGTACCAGGAGAGCTCCACGTGTGTTCATTTCCACCCACGGTATTAATCCTTATTCATTTTAAAAATCTGCTAACGGAAATATTTCCATTCAGCTCATTAATCAATTGTGATTTTCATTCCCTTGTTTTGTAAAAGCTGTTGCAATAAATACTTTTTTCACAAGGCGAAACTCCAAGAGATGGATGCAGCCAGCGTAATTAATTGCACCCAGTTACAGGAGATCAGCAAGTTTGTGAGATTCACATGCTGCTATACCATATGGTTGCCCAGTAGGCGAAAAATTTGATTAATGTTTTGAAGTAGATTTTTTTCAGCAAATATTACAGCCCCAGATGAGGTGGTTTTTCTCCCCCCATCCCCTTTTACTTTCTAGTATTGTTAGGCTTAGCTGAGGGAACCAATCCTCTGATTTAAAGCTTAATAATATTGTGATCCAGTGAAAACTTAACATGCAATAAAAATTAGTCTGCCTGTCTCTTGTGGATACAGAAAAATAATGCATTATGTCTTTGTTTGTAATTAAGTAAAATGTGAAAGTTGGATTTCAGAACTTGTTCCCCCCCCACCCCCCCACCTTGAAATGAAACATGACTGTGGTTTTTAATGGATGCATTTTTTTTGGTATGATCTATAAGCAATATATTTGGGCACACTTTTAAAACTAAAAGGAAATAGCAAAACAAAACGAGTCAGTGAACAGCTTAATTACATACTCCATACCAATTAGATCATTATAAATATAACTATGTGAGTGTCATAGAAAAGTTTAAGCTGTCTCGACTTTGTGACCCTCACCACTCAAGATGTTCATAATTAATGTCTCCTTTTTAAAAAAAACTCTCCAGATTTTGAAATAAATTTTATAGCTTCCTTACCTTTTGTTATTGTTGTTAGAAAACCTGTCGTATTTTATGGCTCCTTGTCCTGCTGGACACCCATCCTCTTAAGCCACCAGGGTCCTGCTCGGTGTTTTCTTTCTAATCATTGGGATGCAGTCAGCCACTTGATAATGTAACAGAACGAGATATGGTAGGCCTGCCCTCGGCATTCAAAGAAACAACTTGAAATTTTGAAAACATATAGGAAGTGGCAATGGACTCCATAAGGAAAAGAAAATAAATTTCTCTTTTTTGGAGAATGATGCTTGATTCTTCATATGGCTTCACTTTTCTGTTTTTCTTTTTTTTCTTAAACATACTCATTTCTAATTGCATAAGCCAGCGATTTTTCAACCTGTGTGTCACAAGAATTTTTAAAACATGCAATACCTGACTGTTCGGTCAGGGGCACTGACCTCTTTTCCCTTAGGTTGTCAAATAAAAATATGACGGCAGCCAACACAATAGCCATCCGGTGTGACTGAATCAAAATTATACCTATTTTTTGGTCAGATCATCAAAGCATATATTTTTTGGTGTGCTGCAGAATTTAGGAATTAGTTTATGTGTGCCATGAGATAGAAAAGGTTGAAAATCATTGGCCCAAGCAATATATGACTCTCCTTAAATCTTAATATCTGTTGGGATGACAATTAGCTAAAGTGTTTAGAGCATGGTTTTAACTAGGTATCACCTAGTTTTGAATCCTTTGAGTCTTAGCCAATAGAAAACTGTATCTTCTAGAGCAGAAACAATATCCATACCTTTGACCCACCAATGGTCTAGACCAGTAGTCCGCAAACTGCGGCTCTCGAGCCACATGCGGCTCTTTGGCTCCTTGAGTGTGGCTCTTCCACAAAATACTGACTTCTGCGCATGGGCCACGAAGTTTCAATCGCACTGTACATGCGCGCCCGCACGTGGTATTTTGTGGAAGAGCCACACTCAAGGGGCCAAAGAGCCGCAGGTTTTGCCAACCACTGGCTAGATTCTAGAGCAGCTATTTTCAAGTATTACATGTTTTAAAAATTCCTACAGCACATCACAACACACCGATTGAAAATCACTGGTCTAGAGAGAGATTTATTTCAAAAGGAACTGTGTTATCACCATCTAACAAAACAACAGTATGTGTACCTCTTAGATGTCACATGACTGTTGTTCTCTTTCTCGGTTTTGTGGCTAAAGCAGGGTAAGGGCTATAAGAGTGCTCCATTTTCCTGTGGCTGAGCAAGGGCTGGTTCAGTTACACTACGGGTGATAAGGCAGAGACCGGCTCAAGGAGGCCCTCTCCTCTGATGCTGACTTACCAAGTCAGATCTTTGCGCCTAAAGGTTAGACCGTATTTGATAAATTCACTGGACTAGGTTTCTAACCTTATTTTTTCTCTTTTTTATTTTAATGCTGATTACATAATAATTATCCACAAAGGCATGAAAAGAAGTGTTACAGTGACATCATAGTTTAAAAGACTGGAAAGACACTGGTGCAGCCTCATTTTCCCAAGTTTGAGCTGATGCTATTTCTCTCCTTTTCCTTATGTCATCCAACAGAGATTTTTATAATGAGCGGTGTTAGAGACATCACAGCATTGCTCTCAGAGTTAACGAGCTCCTCCGCCCACCCCATAATTTAGACATTCCTAGTGATTATTTTTTTTAGCTTTGCATTTTAAGCAATCATTTCTCAAATGCCTACTGTATTCAAGACACTTTGTACGTCACCTCTAATAACAGCCCGGGCTTTTAAATGAAAAGAAATTGAAATACTTTTGAAATTATACTTAATATGGCAGGTGAAACATGAACAATATATGGTCAGTTGGCTGGAGACCCTGGGTTGAATTATTTATGAGTTTACTTTTTTTTTTTTAGCAGCACATACATATATGAAATTCATCACTGAGTTACAGGACAAATGACTCAGGGAAATGTCTGAGAGGTCCCAATGAGTGCCCACACCTCATGGCAATAGAAGTAACATTACCTGTAGTCATAGCAATTTGCTGTAGGTTGGCTGATTTTTGTTGAGGTGGTGTTGCTATGGTTGTCATTTTAATAAAATGCATTTGGAAAGAACAAGCCTGTTTACAGTGCAGTGTTTTTTTATTTTTCCAAAGGAGGGGAATATGTTTCTTGCCCATCCTTTATTGACAATGCACACCACCATGTCATGATATTATTGCCAGGACAGTTATACCGCCCCTTATTTTCCTGGAGGAGCCCAGTGCTCTTGCAGCATCTCCCCTTAATCACTAGGGCTACTTCTCTGGATGCGGTCCTTCTGGAGAAAGTTCTCAGAGCATCAGTTCCCTCCGTTGAAATTTCTTTTTTATTTGAAGTTACCACATTGGACCGTAACTTACAGGCAACTATCATTTTCCCAGTTGCTCAGATATAGTGATTTACCAGCAGGAACCCCTCAGTCGGGTAGGGGGTTGCTGCATTTTTCAAGTGGGAAGAAATCCTTACAAGTTTGGGAAGGAAACAAAAAGTCATCTGGGGCTAGGAAGGAAAAAAATTATCGTCCGGGTCTCACAATTTGAGATTGTTGAGTGTTGCCATGCAAAACTAACACCCAGCAGGAAGGTTTTGCTTTCCTCACAAAATCTCAGTTAGCACCAGGCGCCTCGGCAGCTGGTGGGAGGGTCAGGGTGCGGGGCTGAGTGGATGCAGGCAGCCCCAGCTGAAGGCGAGCTGCGTACCGGTGCTGGAAGGGGATGCTCTACCTGATGCTGGCAGTGTGACTTTGCCAGTTGTTTCTTTCCCCGCTTCAGGCAATGCTGATGTTCACGTTGAAGAACTGAGAGCTAATGATTTTTATGGCGTTTTTAAGTGATTTGTCTTGGGAATGCCAAGTTGGCAAGAATAAAACCTAGGCGAGGAGAGTTGATTTTTGATGACCCAAAGAAGGCACGTCCTAGAGTGATTTAGTGAGGCTCCAGTGGCCTAAGATTGTTCCACATCAGGGAAAGTGTACAGTTGCCAGAATTACTTACTAAGGAGAAAAAGGGGGTAAAACAAAAGCTGACTAGGCTACAGGGCAGTGGGAACGAACGAAATGGTCCTGAGAAACCATCCACCTTGGGGATCCGGGGTGGTGTTTTCCTAAGAACAGATTCCATTGTCCTAATGTGACAGGTGACAGGTGACAAGAAAACCCCCAAATTCCCAGAAAGGTAAACGACTCACCTCAGGGACAAAGGGAAGCATAAGAGATCCAAGTTTATACCTGCACCCCAGTTCTGAAATCAAACCTACTGTTCTATTTCCTAAATACCCAATATTTGGAAACAGTGTTACCACGTCTCATTTACTTTTATTCTACCTAGGAGGGTCTGTTTCTTTTTGAGGAGATGCTGATTCAAATAATATGGGCAATTGAGAGAAATGCTATTTCCTTGACAGGTGTTGTTTTAAAGTTTTGTCAACCTACAGCATAGTCAGTACATCAGAAATTTAAGAATATCCATTGACATTTCTAATAGTCACTTTATTTTTATTTTCCTGCAGAATGGGGTAGTTGTATTTCATTCATAATCAGAAGCATATCAACCCATGAATTCTGTTCAAGGTATATAAAGTCACTTTTATTACAGTAATTCTTTAAAATGTGATTGTTGCACATGCACGCTGAAACACATTTCCATTTATATATCTCCCGATGTTCTTTTTTTCCCCTCTCCCTGTGATGTGTTTGACAGATGAAAAGAGTCTCTTTAGGACACTCCTGCTTTGGGTTGTACATCTGAAATTTTATCAGAGGCCTTGGGTTTGGTCAATCAAACATCATACTGGCAGCTTTTACTTAGGGAGCACTCAGAACTGACGTCAATATCTGCCCTCGTGTTTATTTGTAATTAAAGTTAAGATGCTTTAGAACAGCGTTACCATTAATCTATAAGCCTCGCGCCGTTTCCTGGTGAGTGATGTATGGCCCTTTGCTTTGTGCTTCCTCTGAGAAGAGCCTGGTTGTGGGGCATTGTTACAGAGAGCGGCCTTCCTGCAGGGCTCACAGCCGTAACTGTTTCAAACTCCTGTTGTTCGGTAAATCTGTCAGAAGGGTCTGCAAGGGGCCATATTTATGAAGAGAGTGGAGAGTGGTCAGTCTAAAAAGCTCCTTAGTGTAGTACTTTGAATTTTAAATTACACACATAATTCAAAGGTAATGTAACTTGCAGTGCCGGACTTTAGTCCATTCTGTTAAATGGAGAAAAATGAGTGACGTGAGGAATGACTTATTGATTCTTGGTGGGAAAATGACTTCTGTAATATAGGAAGTATGGTAAAAGGAATAGCTTAATTATTTAGGGAGCACTTTTCAAAATATGCTTTTACAGCAGTGCAAATTGTGTATATACAAATTGTACAACTAGGATTTTTTTTTAATTCTTTCTTAGGGGAAAGTTATGAGAAGGCTTATAGTATTTAGTTGCTAAGGCAAAGTTTAATTTTGCTTCAACTCCTATAGGCTGCAACTCAGAAAGATATAAGGAATAATGAGAAGTTTCTGAATGCCTTAAAATATGACTTGTTCTAATTGCCATTTCTTATTTATATTATACTAAGGTTTGCATTAGGGGAGTTTGACTGCCAAGACTTACCAAGTATCTCTCTCTCTCTCTCTCTCTCTCTCTGTCTCTCTCTCTCTCTCTGGTTTATGATGTTTTTCAACAGTGTTATGAGCTCAATCTGATTTCATCAAGTAAATATATGGGAAGTTGAGATTACATAATTTAACCTGGCATTTGAGGAAATATTCATAAAATATCAGAGAAAATATTTACTTTGGCCTTTTCCTTCTGATCTCTCTTTTGATTCAGTGTGTATTCTTTGCTTAAGGACCACAGCCTAATGTTATTTTGACTGCAGTTCACAGTGTTGGCAGCTTTTCAGATAAACAGCATATTTGTGGTTAATTGGTTGAACATGTTCTATAATTATAATTATATTAAAACCTTAATGTGCTTGAACATTTGCCCACCGAAGGCCACTCGCATGCACTCCATTATGTGCCTGCCATTATAACTGAGCTGGCTGGGGGCTGACATTCAGCAAGCGAGGCCGGACCAGGAATGTAGGAATAACACAGAGGCTTCTCATTATTTCCGTCGGAGACCGCTGTTTGGATAGCTTCAGACGTTGACCATGAAAATTGCCTTCTGGTTATAACTTGGATCCCCAGGTTTCAATCTGTGGGTTAACGTTTCTTCAGATTTTCAAAGAGGGTTGGCTTGGCTTTTTTTCAACGTTAAACAACAACTGTAAAAAGCAAAATTAGCACTTTATCAAGTTTGGAACCAATTGCCAAGGCCACCAGGGAGCATGGAGAGTCACCAAAGACCACTGCTTGAAACTCGGCAGGAAGCCACCTCCGAAATGAGCAGAGAGGTCGATGGCCAGCAGCTGAAGCAGGGAATTCTCTTTTCTATTCTTTAGCCGTGCCTTTTGGATTGTCATTGTCCTGGTGGCCCCCTGGACTCATCAGCCAAGAATTCCAACATCCTCCTTTTTTTAAAAATAAATATATTTTTATTGATTTTGGAGAGAAAGGGACGGGAAGAGAGAGCTATCAATATCTATGATGAGAGAGAATCATGGATCAGCTGCCTCCTGCATGCCCCACGCCCCACACTGGGGAATGAGCCTGCAATCCAGGCATGTGCCCAGACCAGGAATCGAATTGTGACCTCCTGGTTCATGGGCCAATGCTCAACCAGTGAGCCTCACCAGCAGGGCATCCAGCACCTTCTTTCTGGATACTGGGTCAGCCATACCATGGTGTCTTTCCTCATGTAATAGTATAAACAGGGTCTATAAACCCCTGCTTTTATATGACCTGCGAGCTGAGGATGGCTTAAACATCTTTAGAAAGAAGCACAGTATTTCATAACACATGAAGATATATGAAATTCAAATTATAATGCCCATAATTAAGTTTCATAGGAACATGCCGCTCCATCTGTATGCATTGTCCGTGGCTGCTTGCATGTTGTAAAGGCCATGTTCAGCCGCTGTGGCCCTCAAGACTGAGCATGCTCACTCTGGCCCTTTATGGGAAAAGTGTGCCACCCGACCTACACGATGACCTTTATTTCCTGTCTCCCGTCAGACTGGCCGTGCCATGAGGACAGGAGTTACCCTTGTTCCAGTGCTTTCACTCCAGAGCACTTTTCAAAGTGCTTTTACATCCGGCCCATAGTAGGGGGTTGGATGAATGAATGAGTGAATGAATGAATGAACGAACGATCACACCAAAGCTATGAGTACAGAGATGTCTGTCATTTTCTTATTTTTGTCCCAACAAATGAACACAGTTATAAAATTTGAAAATCTGTTATCAAACATGTTTGAATTGTTTTTATGGTCTTTTAATTAACCCAATAAAAATGGCAATAACAACACAGCAGTTTTAAGAAAATAACAGAGCCAAGTATTTTTGTTATAGCTAGGCATATAAGCCCATATGACATCCACATGCAGTATTTATATGGCCCAGATTATTTTTTGGACTGAGAATACTTAAAAAATTAGGATTTACTTAAAAGATTATGTTCTATATCCTTCAGAAAAGGAAGAAGAAAAGTTCCTCCAAAATTTATTTACATGATGGAGCAATTCTGGCACCGCAAAAATACGGCAGGAAATTCCATTAAGTTTAAATGTTCTGCCCTCACCCTAAAGTATTGGAAGGGGTTCATAGAGGAGCCAGATGAATGCAGACAGATATCAGTTGTACGGCTGAATATGCACTTCATCAAAATACTTCGTAAGGTTTTCAAGGATGGGTTAGGAAATGATGAGGATTCCAATTCAGCGTCTTTAGGCCAGTGATGTAGGCCAGAGGTTTTCTGCCAAAATGTTAGAAAATTCTAGAGCCTCCTGAAGACACCCTCCCCAGCATCACCCCATGGGCACACTCTGGTAAAGTCACCATTTCTTGCTCATCCCCTGCTCCTGGCCTGGCCTGCCAGCCACCTCATCCTCCAGGTATCTGAGCCTTTCGTCTTTCTAACTGAGACCGGGTCCACGCTGGACTAAGGAGTCAGACTGCAGTGTAAACCTTGCTTCCCCTGCTTAGTAGCTGTGTGGCTTCAGGCAAGTAACCTACCTCTTTGAGCCACTAAGTTAACTCAGCAGCAAAATGAGGCTCTCACACCTACCTCTTTGTGTTGCTGCAAAGATTAAAAAGGGGGACGTTGGGCAGTCACCCAGGGAGCTGTCTGGTGTACAATAAGCAGACCAGAAAGGTTTGTTGTTCTTACTCTCTCTCCTGTCATGTTTTGTAACTGAGTCCAGGCTTCTTTGGAAACAGAAGTCTAGAGAAATGGTCCCCTCTGCCCCTTGTGTGTTTCATGTGACAGCTAACACCACCTTGCTGGGTTGCGTGACCTCCCTTCCCTCCTTTCTCTCTTCCCTCTGTCTTACAGTGGTTCTGTGGTCTGTGGGTCAGTTGTCTTCTCCTCTGAGTGGGACTAGGACAGTTGCGTGTCCTTTCTCCCTCTCAGACTGGTGGGAAATTATTAGGTATGTTATAGGGCAGACGCCTTTAAGTACGTTCTCTCTACTCCAGCGGGCCTGCTCAATTCTGGCAGGACCTCATTCAGGCTTGAAAGAGCCTTTGTTTTCACTGATACCCCCCTAAAAGGTGACTGACATGTTCTCCACGGTCCTTGCATGCTCAGCACTTGGCTCCCCACAGAGTCCTGTTGTTCTGCCTTCTATGCCCCTGCTGATCCTGGGGAAACATCTCCCCTTTCTCCTTGTCTGAATCCCTCAGATGGAGCCTTAAGTGTCCTCCTGTTTCAGGAGCTGACTTCCTTTGATGAGTTCCTTACCACTTGTCTAGTTTGGTCTTCTCTGGACTTCACTCACATCTCTGTGCCAAGCCAGGTGCTGGGGTTGGGGACACGAGGATTCTGAGTGACTTCTTCCCTCAAAGATCTCGCAGTTAGGAAGCCCATCCTCTCGTTAGTGTTATTCATGGTCCACAACTGCCTTGAACCCACTCATGGTCCCGCTTCTAACCTTGATGGCTTCTACTTATTCTTTAAGATTCAATTCTGATGTGTGTAACTGACTCGTGCCCACCAAAAAAAAATAGTCCCTCAGTCATTCATTCTTTATGTTCCTTATGTGGGTTTCCATATTGTACTTACCTCATTGTATTATAACTAATGACTTGCATATGTGTGTCTCCCAATAGACTGTGAGCTCCACTAAGTGTGGGATGGTCTAATACAACGTTGTGTCCCCACCATGAAGCAAAACCAAAAAGAATAAGAGCTTGAGCAGTGTTTGTTTCATGACTTTGTGAGTGACTCACTAATCAAATACACAAAACGAATGAATGAATGAATGAATGAATGATTCAAGAACAAGATCTGGCTCAAAGGAGACATGTGGCTTTCCACTCGGGGCTCTCACAGGAAGGCTTTAAATCCCCCGTAGGTCCTGCTCAGAAGTGTGGACCATTCCCTGCCCAGGATGCACTCACCCTGGCCTGTTTCACAGTATTGTTGGGATCTAACCTGGAGAAAATTCAGGAGTCTCATCTCAGATTATTTTGGCTCAAGTCATTTGCTCTACAGTTTGACAGATGAGATATGGTGGAGTAGAAATAGTGGCCAGGATTAATTCAGACAGAAATGTGCAGAGCGATTGGCTTGGATTTAATATTTGGATAGAGAGGAACGGGATATTGAAGAGTTGTAGAGCAGTATGGAGGAACCATTGGGATTCTGTGCAGGATCTTAGAGGAGATAAGCTCATTATCTCCAACCCTGGTTCTTTCTTTTAACAGACTAAGGCACTGGTTCTCAAACTTGAACATGCACAGGACCCTAAAGGGCTTATCAGACCAAACCTCATGTGCCGTCACCTCCAGAGGTTCTGATTGTGAATGTCTGGAGTGGGGGCCCAATAGCCTGCTTTTCCAGTCATTTCCCAGGTGATGTGGATGATGCTGGTTAGGGGATCACTCTGGACTAAGGCCTTTGCTAATTTCAGTTTGAGAGTATTCACACCCTCGGTCAAATTCCTGCCATCTACAAGTTCTTTCAGTCATTAGTAGAGTAGAATCTTACTTTTTGAGTATAAAAATAAAAACCCAAACAAAGTTATTTGGGTAAAAGGTTTTTGCCATCATGGCTTTAAAGTAGCCCGTTGAAGTGAGAAAACCAAAAGTGAGATTCTTTTATTGAGATAATTTGTTGTAACTATGAGCACTGCATCACATTTGGAAAATATGCAAAACCTCGTTTTGCACTTATTTTGTCCAATCTACCTGTATTGTTCAGTGTTTCCTATAAAATTGAGTGTACCTGCTGCAGACATTGGTTTTGCGGTAATAATACTTTTCTACATTAAAAAAAAAATCCTGGAATGAAAATGTAACTTAGTCTTATTATTGTAATCTCCCCTTGCCTTTTTTGCATGGATCATTTGTTTGTGAACTGGTTATTCAGGAAGGGCTCAAAGGTAATTTCATGGTTTATAGCATTTATATTGGCGCCTTTAATGAGCAAATCATATTGTTTTCTAATACACGAAATAAGAAATTCACATATATATTATTTTCATTTCCTAATATTACATGTATATCAAGTTCAAGGCATTGAGAACAACCACATAAAGAAATTATACTTTTGTACACAGGGGAAATATGAAAGTTTTGTAAGGCAAAAAATAAAAAAAATCTACATTTGCAGGCTTATGAGATGATTTTATTTTTAATGAATCCAAATGGTAGCAGGGAGCTGCTGTTGTGTTTGTGCATTGTACAGCAATTCGTATCTAAAAATATGGTAACATATGGCTTTGTTATTATTTCGTTTAGGAATTTATTCACCTAAAGGAGTGTTGAGAGCCCTGGGTCTCGTTCAGATGTTGTAGCAGCAGCGAACCAAGACGAGCTGGGCCAGAGAGCTTCTCATGCCAGGGTATTAAGAGTTGACCAATTTGCCCAGCCAGTGTGGCTCCGTGATTGAGTGTCGACCCATGAACCAAGAGGTCACGGTTCGATTCCTAGTCAGGGCACATGCTCAGGTTGTGGGCTCCATCTCTAGTGTGGGGTGTTGCAGGAGGCCGCCAATCAATGCTTCTCATCATTGATGTTTCTATCTCTTTATTCCTCTCCCTTCCTCTCTAAAATCAATACAAAAATTTAAAGAAAAAGAGTTGACCAACTCACCATCTTGTTGGTGGTGTTTATTAAACTCACGAACTTTTTTTCCCACATTTGCTAATGATTCTCTTTCCTCTTTGCTATTATGTTTTAGAAGGCGGAATGGGTGGAACTTTTGGCCCAATACAAACATGTCCTCGATTGGAAAGAGTACAGGCTTCTTTTTCTAGCCCAGGAGTGAGGTGGCTCCCTGGCCTCCTGGTGCATTTGATGTCCTGGGGACTCACTGACACCCACACACGCCCACTCACAAGGCCTTTCCCTCCCGTCCAGATCGTGTGTGTTTTATGGCTCTCACATGGAGCGTGCAGCTGTGTAAACCCAAGCACGGTTTCTGCCCAGCTTTGATCTTTCCATGGATCAACAGTTGCCCTCACTCCTTGAACCCTGTTCCAGGGCCCCTGTATTCCTCAGGTTTTTCCACTTTCTGGTAATTATGGCCTTGCTCAGGGAGCCTTCCAACAGCATCTCCTGAGACTCGGGGTGGAGAACTTGGAAGGAACACCTGAAGTCTGTCGTTTGTAAGACCTTATTAAGAAGCGATTTCTATTTGATGCCAGAAAGAGAGACCATTTAGTTTCCTTCTAAGAGGCAATCTGATCATTTCATGTTGACTGCTGGAGTCTGAGGAAATTCGACCTGTTACGGAGTGAATAAATGTTTATGGAACAAGTGCAGTGTGTGTGTGTGTGTTTATCTCCTGAAAAGTTCAGTCCTCCCACAAACCATGGCTTAATACCTCTCTCGGAAATGTACTATTGGACTGACACAGTGTGGCATATTTGTTATTTATTATTATCATCAATAAACTGGGTGCCTATGCGAGGGGAATGAAAGTCATGATGCCTGTCCTTATAGTCTAACCGGAGGATAAGATCCTTGTTTTAAAGGCCTCAAACAAGGTACAGGGAAACTCGGGGGGGGGGGGGTGGCTCTGGAGAAGGAACCATCATTTCCTCATAGGATCAGTGTAAATGGCTCCCAGAGCTGGGCTGTGAGGCCTCGGCAGGATGTTGAGCTGAGAGATGAGAAGAGGTCTTTCAGGCAGTAAGAATGTCAGGGAGGGACACATGTTGGAGAGATAAGACTTCTGAGTCCCAGATTTGGATTGACTTAGGTGTGAATCCTGGCTCTACCCCTTACTGCCTTTGTGATCTGGGACAAATTGCTTAATCTTTATGAGCCTCAGTTTTCTCACCTATAAAATGGGATTAACAGTCTCTGCCTTCAAGATTGTAAGAATTATACAAGACAATGCATGCAACTTGTTTGGCTGTCTCTGTGACATAGTAGTCAATACCGTTAGCTTCTATTTTTGCTACACTGCAACACTTCTCTTCCTCCTCCTCCTCCTCCTCCTCCTCCTCCTCCTCCTCCTCCTCCTCCTCCTCCTCCTCCTCTTCCTCCTCTTCTTCCTCCTCCTCCTCATCTTCTTCTTACTCTTCCTTCTTATTACCTCCTTCTCTTTCTCCATTACTCCTTCCCCCTTTTGAAAAAGGTTTAAGCTGGAGAAAAAAGGCCTATGTTGGAGCCAAGATTCTGGTTGGACAGGACCCTGGAAGGTATGTGGGCAAATGTTCTGAGATTAGGTCAAACAGTGAGTCTCCACAACCTGGGATGGAGCCATATTCTTATCAGTATCCCCAGGACCTAGAAGAATGACTCTTAGAGAGACAGGCTGTTGCCTAGAGGATTTTGAAAGCCAAGGTGAAGCTCAGTAAGTGACACAAAGTGGCTGTATTATGTGGCACCGTTGATTGAACCTGAAAGCCACCTTCTTATTCTGTGTCCCAGGAGCAAGCTCTCCCTTCCTTGATGCCTGACACCTTCTCACCATCAGAGTCTGAGGTATACATATGGTCTCGATTGCTTGAGTGTAGCGAACACTGATTGCCCACATTTAGTTGTAAAAGCAACCAAGGAGAATGAATAATTGGGCCTGAATGTACAGACTACACAGCATCAGCTTACAGTGTTGCCCTAGTTTCTTTATGTCTGTTGAGCTGTGGCTGGAAATCCAGTTCCTTATCAAGCAGGTCATCAAGGTTGTGATCTAAGAACTTGGGCGAAGATTGGGGTCAAGTTGTCTCTGTGGCTGTGTGGTGAGATGTGGCAGGAACCATCTCACAAGGTCCAGGGGAGAGGGAAGTCTCCATGGCCTGGCCATAGTGCGGCTTTATCATGTATATCAAAGTGATATACATATTGCTGCACTACTTATAAAGGACAGTGCTCAAAATATAAGGAAATGAGTGGAAGTTAGGAGACAGCTTTAATTTTTCCAACAGTAATCATGAAATCTATTCAGTTTTCTCTTCTTTTGAAAAAAATATTTTAATCTTCTAAAAAGTATATACATTTAAGACTAATTTCCTGGGAGTCTTCATAACTTTCTTTCTCACATCTCTAAATATTAGTTCTTTGTGCAATGGCATTACTACCAATCTCGACTTTTTCAGGAAATGATTCATTGCTTTATAATTTCAATTCTCTAACCATTTTCAGCTATGCAATAAATTTAAATCCTTTACCATCAAGATAACATTTGTTCTCCTGTCACTGAGATATAATGATTGGAAACCATTTCTAGAAGTTGACCCTTTTGGGGACAGCTCTTTGGGATTAGTGCTTTATATCAGTACATAACTTGTAGGGTGTCTATTTTCAGGACAGGGGCCCCATGCGGCAGGTCTATACATGTTCCCAAGGGCCTAGAATAATGCCCTTTACAAAAGTGTGATAAAGACTGTATTGGGTGAATGGGAAAGAGGAGAATGTTTATTTGAAGTGTGTGACTCCGAGGAAAATCATTTCCAAAGAACACAGAATAAAGGAGAAAGTCAACTGCTAAGGCGCCCTTTACAATCCTGACAATCGGCTATGAATCAGGCAAGGCCAGTCAACTCAGTGCTGCAATATATTGTAGAGAGGAACCCTGGCATCCATCAGGTGCCTTCATCTGCCACTAACTTGCTGTGTGATTGTGGGGGAGTCACTGAGCATCCCTGAACCTCAGTTTCCCTATCAGTCAGGTGAAAGAGTGGGCCTAGTGTTCTAGGGATGTCCTGAGAAAGATCCTTGGGCTGAAGAACTCAGACTCTCTTCTCTACAATATTAACTGGAGTAACTCTCACTTTATTCCAGCTTTATACATAGGACTTCTTTCTAAGATATGTTTTTAAACATTTTTTATGGCTAAGCAGTATTCCATTATATATACACATATACCACATCTTTACACATCCATCCATCAATGGACATGTAGATTGCTTCCATATCTTGGCTATTGTAAATAATGTTGCAGTGACCATAAGTGTACATATGTCTTTTTGAATTAGTGTTTTCATATTCTTCAGATAGATACCCGGAAGAGGAATTACTGGATCATATGACAGTTCTATTATTAATTGTTTTTGAGTGGCTGCATCAACTTACAATCTCACCAAGGCTTTTGAGAGTCCCTTTTCTACACCTCCTCTCTTTTTGATAATAGCTATTCTAACTGGTATGAAGTGATGTCCAGTGGTTTTGATTTGACTTCCTCTATTAATCAGTGATGTTGAATATCTTTTCATATGCCTGTTGGCCATCTATATATCTTTAAAAATGTTAATTAAAACACTGAAGTTCTGAAAATAACAGGAACTTTTTTGTTGTGATAATTATAAAGCACATAGAAAATTTAGATAATATGTTATTACTCCAATGAACAACCATATGCTCACTACCTAGATTCAACCAATGCTGGCGTTTTGCTATGTTTTGTTAGTCCATTCACTTGTTCATCCATCCATTCACTCCCCACCCACCCATCTACATACTTGACCCTTAAGTACTTTGGTGGTCATTTCCTAAAACTAAAGACATTGTTCTACATGATCACATTTATTATTGTTTTCATATCTATGAATTTGATAATAATTCACTAATGTAAAATAATATGTCATCCATATCCAGATTTACCAAGTTATCCTCAAAATGTCTCTCATAGCTTTTTATTTTCAACCAGATTGCAATCATTCAAGGTACACCCATAACATTTGGTATCTTTTCAGTCTGTTTTAAATAGAATATTTTGAGGAGAAAGATTCCTGTCTGAAGACTGTGGATACGGATTTTCTTTCTCAGGAGAAAGGCTTTTCTTGATTTTTCAGTACTTTTGTATTATCTAGGAAACTTAATTTGTTGTACATACTGTTGTACGTGTGTGAATCTGGCTTCAGCTTCCACCCTAGCTAAGACTGACCGTGAGGAGGATTTTCTTTGGTGAAACTTGGGAGGAGAGAAAAAGTATCTGTTAATTAGGATTGTGGGAGTGCACTGTGTTTATCTCAGGCAGTGTAAGTCTGCCCTGGGCTCTGTGCCACACACAGTAAGGCAAAACGTTGTGGAAAGGAAGACTCAAGCCTCAGGTTAAGAAACCAAACCCTCCAAGACCTCGGGCTGTTTGCCTCTGATTAGAGTTCAAGAAAGACAGAGTGTAGATCAGGACTGCCTCTTGGCACTGATGGCTCATCTGAGGACCATAGGGCATTGGGTGACAAACACACCTCTCTGCCTCACAAATGCTGTGCAGCGTGGTAGAACTGAGCCCTCCTTCTCCCTCCTTTAGGGGGATGTTTGGCACAGCTTAGGTCACAGAGGAGGCACTGATATGCCCACAACTTGGTTTGTGTGTCAAAATAACTTAATCTAAAATTAGATGAGGTTTTTAAGTGTGTTTATCATCCTCCCAGGGTCATGAAATTTGACAGGCAAATGTATCACTACAAAAGTTGTAGGACTAGCCTCCTACTCCCAGACTTTCCTCCTGCCCCTTTGCTTCCCCTTTTGACCCTTTTCTTGGTCTAGTCCAGAGGAGAAAATACAGTGAGATTTCCCTCTGCCTTTGTAGATATTGCCTACTGGCAGACATGTTTGTCTTGCCCACTCAATGACTTTTAAACGTTGTTGAAATACCTTGGAGTGGTGAACACACAATATAATATACAGATGATGTATTATAGAATTGTACACCTTAACCTATACAATTTTATGAACCAATGTCACCCAAATCCTATATAATAAAAGGCTAATATGCAAATTATCCCCTTGGGAGTTTGACTGGGAGACTGGGAGTTTGACTGCTCACTATGATGTGTGCTGACCACCAGGGGGGCGGCACAAAACAAAGGATGGCCCTGGCCGGCAGCTGGAAGAAGGCAGCCGGGGGAAGGAAGGCCCCGATCAGCCCTGATCGCCAGCCAGGCCTAGAGACCCTACCTGTGCATGCATTTTGTGCACTGGGCCTCTAGTAAATTAAATAAAAAAGTAAAAAAAAAATGTTGAAGTATATAAAAATTGAGAGATTTTATATAAAAATCTGCCTTTTCCATTAGTTTTGAAAATTGTAAATAGAAGCAACCAGTGGCTGGAACTGAGTAAAGGCATCAGAAGGGCATGCGGTTTCTAGTTTTCCATAGTCTCCACCACTACCTATTGTTTTTCTGTGGTACCCACTGAAGTCCCCAAAGTTATATTAGAGTTCATTCAGGCACCCTTCCCAAGTCAGGCCCCTTGAATCTTCAAGTATTCATTCTTTTTATAGTGTTACTTGAATGTGTTGGGCTTGCCTTCAAATTTGGCCAGAAGATTGCATTTCTTACTCTAGATCAAATGGTCAAGAAATTTGAACCTGACTTCTTCCCACAATTTCCAGTGATTAACTTCACGTCTTCCCACAATTCCTAGTGAGCCCCACTTGTTCCCATAATTCATTGAACTTCACCTCTTTCCACAGTCCCCAGTGAACCTCATTTCCTCCCCCAATTTAAGCAGCTTTACTCATTTATTCTTCTTTCCCTCCAGCTTACTCTTACAATACCAGGAGAAAAAAAAATGTAGTCTTTAGATGAATCCTTGGGTCATTTAGAAGTGAAATGAACATTCAGGAAAAAGTGACTGATACTACCAAAGGCAAAGCTGTCCTCAGAATGATTGCAGGGATGTTTAGAATTTTTTTATTCTCCAGTTCTCCCTAGAAGAAAGAGCCCAGGTCCCATCAACTGATTACAAGTCACTGATAGCCCATTCAAGTTCTAGTCATTGTGAAATTGAACAAGTCTGCGGGTCTCCCATGGAGTTTGAACATAGGAGCACTTTTTTATTTTAAGGAAGAAGAACCCTTCTCTTAATTTTAGTAATGATATAATGGCAGAATGTCACTCAGCCACCACGTGGGTGTTCGAGGATTGTGGGTGCCATGCAGGCCACATTAAACAATCAGCCCTTGAGGGTTCAAGTTAGTTTGAAATGAGAAATTGCCAGTGACCTGAAACCCATCATTATTAACCTTGTGGCACCACATCTCCATAACCAGTAGCCAACTCTCATTTTTCTCTCTCTCTTTTTTTTTTTGGTTGGAAGAAAGGCTCATTGATGAAAGTTGGCTCAGTTCTTTTTGTTTAAGTTAAGTGGTCGGACCACCAAGAAAAGTAACTCTCCTTTGATTGGGACTAGTCCTAATACAGATGTCCTTTGCATGGCCAATCTCCTTTTGCTGGTACACCCACAATTGGTTCGAGCTGTGTTTATGTATAGACACCGCCCACAGAGACTGTGG
Source organism: Myotis lucifugus (assembly GCF_000147115.1). Taxonomy (NCBI): domain Eukaryota; kingdom Metazoa; phylum Chordata; class Mammalia; order Chiroptera; family Vespertilionidae; genus Myotis; species Myotis lucifugus. The sequence continues at coordinate 6,716,763 of NW_005871083.1, read as the reverse complement.
AGAAGCATCTGTGTGTCACTGTCTAAGTCTTCCAAAGGAATTACCTTTTAATAATTTATGGTTTTGTAACTTAAGTACATTTATAATGAATGAATGAATGGCTTCTTTCTTCTACCTTCACCCAAACGTGGAACAAATGACAAAAAGAAAATGTGAGGTAGGAAGGGTTTTGGGAAATGCATTATAGAATAATAATATGCATTATATCCCTGGACATTTTATGGTAGAAGTTTCTGGAAGGGTGAGTTCAGCTCTTTCCAGATGTGGCTTCATTGGTTGTGTTGGCTGGCCAGGCAGTAAGGGTCCTGCTGAGGACTTCCTTACCTCTGTGGCAATAGCTGTTTCAGAATCCGGCCTTGTGGTACCCATTGAAGTCTCCAAAGTTACATTAGAGTTCAATGCACCCTTCCCAAAGTCAGGCCCCCTATAGCTTCAACTATTTATTCTATTTATAGTGTTACTTGAGTGTGTTGGACTTGCTTCCAAATTTGGCCAGAAGGTTGCATTTCTTACTCCAGATGAAAGGGCCAAGAAACTTGAACCTGACTTCTTCCCACAATTCCCAGTGAAGCTCACTTCTTCCCACAATTTCCATTGATGAACTTCACTTCTTCTCACAATTTCTAGTGAACTTGACTTTTTCCCTACAATTTCTAGTGAACCTCACTTCTTTCCACAATTTCCAGTGATGAACTTTACTTCTCACAATTTCTAGTGAACCTGAGTTTCCCCTACAATTCCTAGTGAACCTCACTTCTTTCCACAATTCCCAGTGATAACTTCACTTCTTTCCACAATTCCTAAGTGAACCCAACTTGTTCCAACAATTTATATTGAACTTCATCTCTTCCCACAATTCTCAGTGAACCCCACTTCTTCCCACAGTCCCCAGTGAACCCACTTGTATGGTATGGCTTTGAGTAGCCCACTCATTTCTCCATGTTAGGCTTCCAGGCTTTCTCTCGTTCATGACCCATTTCTAACCAGTTTCCTGTGGCAGTCTATCATGTTTTGTCAGATCATGGTAAAAACCAATCAATAACTAATTTTTTTTGTTATCCTGTGCCATTATCTTTATTTCATTGGGACTATGTCCTACGGCTTCCTAGGGCCTGACTCAAAGAATATCAGCAGAGAGTGCTATGAAAGGTACTTTTTACAAGGTAAGGACCTAAATACTGGTTCACTGCTGCACCTTCAATGCTAGCATGATGCCTGGTGTTCCATAAATACTTGTTGAGTAAATGAAAGGAGAAATGTGGAACTTGTGAATGTTACCTTATATGGCAAAAAAGACTTTACAGATGTGGTCACTTTAAGAATCTTGACATAGGGAGATTATCCGGGACTATCCAAGTGGGCCTGCAGTGCAGTTGTGAGTGTTTGTTTGTTTTTTTGTCAGAGGGAAGCAGAGAGAAATTGACTACAGAAGAGGGAAAACAATGCCTGGCAATAGTGAGCATTCAGTAACTGTCCCAGCTGTGAGCACCATGGTTGTTGTCATTGCTTTCCCTTCCCCCCCATCCCCTGTCTTCCTCCTCTTTCTCCATCATCATCATCTAAAACTACCCCCTGACCTCATCATGATAAACCTATTTGTGGGTTTTATTTTTAGTGATCACATGTCCAACAGTAATATAGCATTTTCCATAAGATCATTTATTTAATATCTTTCCCTCTACTCATGGGTTTCCCTAAATGACACATAGAACCCACTAAAATTGTTTGTGGCTTTTCTAGACAAGTATCCTTCTGAGCTCTATATAAAACTACGTGGCACATATTTGGTACGTGCACACACACACATGCATGCACACAAGCACATATAATAGTCATTGATCGAATAATTAATTTTTCACTGAATAACAAACACATGCTGATCATATTCCTGGTAGAGCTAATTTGTTCTCATGTCTTAGAGCATGGTAAAATCACATATTGATGGCTTTGGCTGTGTATCAGAAGGACTTCCATCACAGCGGATAAGTGGGCCCAAATCTGTAATAATACTAGCGGTCAACCTAACACTGCAACTCCCCATGGCATGTGTGGGGTGAGTGCCGTGTGCCCGTCACAGTGGAAAAGTGTGTGCAACATTTCAGTGTAGTTGCTATCTCCGTGGGGTGTGGGCGAGTAGGGCTGGTGAGAAAGGCATCTACATCCCCTTTCATGCTCTCACATCCCTCTCAGCCCCTCTCCACCCCTTTCCAGTGTTTTAGCCCCTGAGAGAACCCAGTTACATTTCTGGAGTGTAGTGAACCTCACTAGTGGAGACTGAGCCAACTCTGAGGGCAGGGGTGCCCTTGCTTCACTGTAGACAAGAGCCAGGTGTGGCATCAGAGTGGACACTCAGAAAGCCCCAGAGAAAGGGACAGTGAGTGTGTTCAAGGGCCAGCTACCTGCATGTGGTTTTGGGGAAGATGTCCACGAACCAGGGGCTCTGAAAGTCTGACCTAATTTCTAATTAGCAAGCAGTCTCCCAGAAGACCTGGGGAGCAGATAAGAGACTTGTGAAATATACCAGACTTCCTGAGGGTTAAATAAAAAGGGAGAGGCGGGTGTAGTTTGAGCAACTTCTGGCAGCTCTGCAGTCATTCATTATCTCTTGGTAGCAAAGCATGGTGGGACTGGTTGTTTTGCTATTGATCATCTTCCCTGTATGTCTAAGGCTAATTTTTTTGGAAACACAGGGCCAATGTGTATAAACAAATTCCTTTCTTGATCTTCTAAGCTGCAAATACTTAACAGATTCAGGCTTGGAGAACTCAGTTCCTGCCACTAGCTCCAGCATGGAGGATTTATAACTGGGAGGGAGACAGAAGGTATGTGAAAGGTACTCAAACTGTCACTTCCTCCACCCCCAGGAGCCCAGGCAGAGCCTGTGATCCCTTTGCTGTTGTTGGGCTTGTGAGCTGTTTTCCTTCCTGGGGAGATGGGTGTTAACCGTTTCATGACTGGAATTGCTGAAAGAATCTGCATACAGTGTGCCCTGGGCACATATATATTATGTGAAGACATGCAGACCAGGAGGCCCACCGAATGTGCACCCACCTAATTGCAATGATTACCTGTGTAGGGAGGGGAGGGAGTGGGGAAAGGGCCAAGGCTGAGAGCCAATAGGGCCTGGAGCCTTGTCCAGAATACGTGCATTTTTTAAAAGTAGGAAACATGTTCACCTATTGCTTATGTAAGAAAATTATTTTTAAAAAATAGCCTGAGGGCGTTAGTTTTCTCTGACTGCCATAAGAAATGACCTCAACCTTAGTGATGTGAAACAACACAAACTTGTTACCTGGTATTTCTGGAGGCCAGGAGTCTGACGCGGGTCTTACTGGGATGGCACGAAGGTGTTGGTGGGCAGTTCTTTCTGGAGGCTCTAGGGAAGAATCTGTTTCTTCGCTTTTTCTAACTTACAGAGACAGCCGTTTTCCTTAGCTCTTGGCCCCTCCTTCCATCTATAAGCCAGCAGCATGGGGCTGGGGCCTTCTCAAATGGCCATCTCTCTGTTTTTCTCTTTTGTTTTATTCTTCCCGCCTTTTTTCCCCCAAGTGTATTAAAACTAGATATGAAGGACAGTCTCTCTATCTTAAACTGAGCTGATTAGCAGCCCTAATTACATCTGCAACCTTTACTTCTCTTAGCCAGATAAAGAATATATAGCACTTTCAAAAAAGTGCTAAGCACTTTAAATGCTTATGCCTGCTGCTGCCAGTACCTGACTACAACCACCACAGCCACCTCCACTGTTAATGCTGTTATTCTTATTTAATGAGTCATCTCAGTTTCTTCTGTCAGCCTCTTCCCACTTTCTCAGTGAGCTGGGTGCCCTCTGGTAAGTCAGTCCGTGCATGGAGTGGGAGTTCTTGTAGACATCCATCAGAGAGAGAGACTTCTCCTGCATCTGGATGTCCTGATCCTTTCTGGGCATTTAATTTCAGTCTTTATCCATCCACCCACTCATCTACCCATCCATCTATCCATCCACCCATCCATCTATCCATTCACCCATCCACCCACCCATCCATCCATCCACCCATCCACCCATCCACCCACCCATCCACCCATCCATCCACCCTTCTGTCCATCCATCCACACATCCATCCATCCATCCATCCATCCATCCATCCATCCATCCATCTATCTATCCATCCATCCATCCATCCATCCATCCATCCATTCATCCACCCATCTACCCATCCACACATCCATCCATCCACTCTTCCATCCATCCACTCACCCATTTACCCATCCATTCACCCATCTGTCCATCCACCCACCAACCTACCTATTTATCCTCCATTTCTCTACCCCGCTTCTCTCTCTCTCTCTCTCTCTCTCTCTCTCTCTCTCTCTCTCCTCCCCCTTTTTTCCCCTCTCCCTCTCCTTCTTTTTCTCCATCTATCTCTATATTTTTGGTCTTAAATTTTGTCTCTTTTCTTCTGTCTGCTGTAGAAAAAGCAAGTTTTCTTTTTTAAGAGAGCATTAAATATGAGGTAAAAGTGAAAGTTTGCCTAAAATAGCTACCTTTCTCACTTTTTAAATGATAGAATTGTTTAATCACTAAGGTCTGTACCTGAAACTAATATGAAGTACTATTGAATGTCAACTATAATTGAACAATAAAATTAGAAAAATAACTACCTTTCTTTTAACTTGTTTAGTGTCTGAAACCACTGGGAAAATAGTAATTAGAAATGTTGACATGAGAAGTGGAACCATTGTTTTTTTGGAAGAAAAAGCTTTCCCTGTATACTCTTAAAGATACCTTTGCAAATTTTATATAATAAGATGACTATATGATGAAGAAGAAAAAATCATTTCTTAGGTATGTTTATATCAGTGTGTGCTCACACTATTTAGGGCTTATTAATCCTTGCAATTACTCAATGTTCTGTTGACATCCTCCTTTTCAGATGAGTAATTCAGACACAGGTAATACGTATATTTTCATTACTTAAGAAAATAGAACTGAAGTTAGGAAGAAGAAAATAATAATCACCAAAACTACCTATCCACAATATTTTTGTGTATGTGGTTTCAGACTTTTTATTGTGAATATATTTTTAGTGTTTCCTTATTGATTCCGACAAAAATTTAAACTCTGTCTCCCTGTAGCCAGTACAACCTTGATGATGAGAGACGACACTCTCTTTGCTCTTGTGATGTTTAGAACGACCCCCCTTCCTCCCAACGGGTAATGTTTCTTTTGGTAAAACACACACACATACACACACACACGCACACATACACAGTTACTCATACACACGCGTACTCACATGCACCACTCACACACACATGCACACACTCACATGCATTGAACACATACACACACACACATACACACGAGCCTTCCGACACTGCTGGTATGCTCACACAGTTCTTCCAAGTGTTTTGTTTAAGCACTGTTTACTTGCCTTACCCCATAAAGTGCGTATTATTGAATTATTTGGAAAATACACAGAAGTGGAAAGATGACAACACAATTGCCGTGGTCTCACCATCTAAAGATAACCGCCACGAACTCTGTGATTTACTTTTTCCTAACTTTCAGAGTCAGCTTGTTTTTATGGAATTGTGACTGTGGTTTTAAAACTCTGGAAGTATAACACACATGCATGAGAGTGCACATAATATATACTTGCTGCGGGTGAATTTGAATAAAAGGAGCACACCCAGGTAATCAGTACGTGGGCCAACAAAGAAAACATGACCCAGAAGCCCCCTTCTGCCCTCATTCAATGCTTACCTCCCCGTCCCCACCAAGGGTAACCACTGTTCCAGCTTCGGGTGGGTTAGTTTTGTCCATCATTTTTACCTCCTATGAATGTGATCACTTTCTGTGAAAGGAATCAAATAGTAGGTACTCGTCTATATCTGGCTTCTTTCTTTCAACATTATGCTTCTGAGATTTATATTTAATGCTGCATAGAGTTGTAGATCATTTGTTCTCTTGGCTGTAGGATGTTGCATTGTGTGAATATGCTACAATTTAAGTTGTGATGGCATTGATAAAAATTTGAATCCTAACCTTTTCATGTAGCATTCTAACCATGTTAGAATTTTCTCCTGCTTTAGCAGCCTCCTTATACACACTATTTTAAATAGTCACATAGTATTTATGGAGTAGATTTGTGTTTATTTAACCAGGCTCCTGTAGTTGAATATTTGGGAGATTTCCAGTTTTGTTTTTTTGGTGTTATAAGCGGCACTGCAGTGAATGGTGTCTACATCTGTGCACTGAGCATTTCGTGTACCTCAGACAGTGTTGTTAGGTTAACGTCCCCGAGGTGGAATAGCTAGTTCAAAGGTGCAGCCATCACAAGTCTTTTGATATGTGCTGTCAAGTTTCTTTCCAAGAGAGCTGTGCCCAGTGGTTCCCCCCAAGCAGTGACCGAGATCCTCTCTTGTCACATGCTCATTGGCAGCTTGGGAGGAGACCCACATAGTCTTGGACTTGAACCTGGAGGCTTAGCTTTAAGTTCCTTTACTTCTCCATTATGCATCCTTAGGCAAAATAATTAATCTTTCTGAGCCTCAGTATTGTGATCTGGAAAATGGGGCTTTTCAGTCCTTATACTGCTTTATCTGCTGCTTTGTCCAGCTTTACAGCCTACGAAATTCTGTTTCTGTAAGATGATGATGATGTGATGATGTCACACCTTCTTTGCTGCATTCCAGGGAGTAGATTCCTAGCCATAGTACTGTTCCATGTTGCTTTCAAAGTTTTACAGTTATGCTGTCCAGAATCAGCCTGTACTCTGTGACATGCCTCCTGCCCAAACTGCCCTTTGTCTCTTTGCTCACTCATTATTCATTTCATGTGAGACTTTATTGAACTTCTAATATGACCCACCCCTCTACTGAGCTCTTTAGTTACAAAGATGAAATAAAGTTGCTTCCTGCTTGTGAGGAATTTAGAATCTAGAGGTGAACAGACCAGGCGTGGGATAAGAGCTCAGTAGTCCAGGAAATTGCGGGCACCTGGAGAAGGGACATCTAACTTCTCCAAGGAGTCAGGAAAGGCTTAGGGAATAAAATTTTATTGAGGTTGAACATGGAAGCATGAATAGGATTGAGCCAAGTGAAGAATGGGCTAAACAATTTAGGGAGACTTGAGCATCGATGGGGTTTTGGGTAAAAACACGCGCACACACACACACACACACACACACACACACACACGTCAAGTTAAGCAGTCCTTCTTCCCTGGGGAGGCTGTTGCTTCACAGGAGACATTTGGAAATGCCTGGGAGACATTTTTGTTTGTTTCATTGTAATGGAGGGGCTACTGGCATCCAGAGATGCTGCTAAACATCCCGCCACGAGCAGGACAGCTCCCACGCCAAGAATTGTCTGACCCAATGGCAGTAGTGCTCAGTTGAGAAATCTGGGCTAAAGTAAAGGGGAGGGGGTGGTAGGATAATGGCAGAGATGAATGCATTGCCCTCCTTCTCAGAACTCGTGTGTGTGTGTGTGTGTGTGTGTGTGTGTGTGTGTGTGTGAGAGAGAGAGAGAGAGAGAGAGAGCGAGAGAGAGAGAGCGAGCATGTGTGTGCCTGTGTGCTCACACTTAGGTGAAGTGGGAGGGCTCCCTGTGACCTCTGCTTGGAGGCAGCTCATGTGTAAGTTTTGCAAGCTCTCTCTGGGCTCTGCTTGTTGACTCTGTCCTGAGAGTTAGTGACTCAGCAGGTGTGCCTCACCCTTGGCCCCTTTCCCACCCCTTTCCCAGTGCCCTCCCTTTGATTTATGAGAGCATTCTATTCCCCCTTCAGTGTTTACGACATCCAGGGACTTGTTGGAACCACTAGGAAATGAGAGCGAACAGTGAGACTATTATCATTCATTTTCACTCCCCATAAACATTTTCTGTTTCTTTTTTGGAAGACATTGCTAATCCCCCGTGCATTGGCTTTGCGCTTTCTTTCCTCAGACTTGGTATAAAAGCAAAGTGGTAGTGACTTTTTCCTGATGGCTGCTGAAAAGGTTACATGGTGTTTGGACCACTGCCTGCTTCTACCCTCGAGCACAAAAGATCCAGGAGTGGAAACTGGTTCTAACAATATCCCTTTGTAAAACATCCAGAGGCTCGGAGTCACTTTCCTGTTGTGTGAAAGGCGCGATGTCCCTCCAATTCAGTTAGAGGCTGACACGTGCTGGATCCCTGCTTCTGAGAGGGGCTAATGATTGCATGGCCACAGCAACCCTAAAGCAGTCTACAGAAACCTTGAGGAGTCCTGGGCGTGGGAGGATTTTTAAAAATGTATATGTATGCATTTAAATTTCTAGACAAGTTTTGGTTTTGATGGGAATGGAAGTGGAGGGATGAGGTGGAATCTCTAAAGTATAGGAGAAGTTTCAGTTTTCTATTATGAATGCAGGAGTTGCCTACTTTACGGTTCTTTGGTGCAGGGAATAGAAAAGATTGGATGATTTAAGAAGGAAAACACTATACTCTATCTGATATGACTTCGGTTACATGTAAGAGAAAGCCCACTACACACACTATGGCTCATTTTCCAGAAGGGGGCAGCCTAGAGTTGGTGCATTAGTGCCCTGTGTGCCCCGTGTGCCCCAGACTGTCATCTAGGTATGTAGTTCCCATCCTTGTGCTTGGGCCCCCGTGGTCACCTCTAGGAAGCCCCTTCATGGTGCTGCCCTTGGGTTGACTCAGCTCTAATCCCCTTCCTTGTGTGACTCAGCTCCAGGTGTAGATTCTCAGGAGAGGGTCTGGGTTGCCTGTCTTTTGGACATGGTCATGGTCACCTGTCTATTCCCCAGAGCCGAAAGCCATGAAAGGGTTGGGATGAGCAGGAGGTGCTTCATGCCGCATGCACATCCATGAAGATGCTTTTCAAAGACCACGAAGGTTTTGGTGATTTGTTGCACCGCAATGAAGACATATTTAAGTTCTGTCATTGAATCACATGTGTAGGTTCATGTAGCCACCACCACAATTAAAAAACAGGATGACTTCTTCACCACAGAGATCATCTCTCTCTGGGGTCATGCCCCCCACCCTCCGCCCAGAGTCTTTCTTCTGTTCTACAAGGAAGCACTCAGTTTCGTTCTTCAGGCTTCTTCCCATGCTGTTCCTTTGCCCCAATCTTCCCTGCTAACACCTCATCTTTTAAGACTTCAGAAACCCCTCTCAGACCTCCTCATCTCAGTCAGACCACCTCACAGTACACTCTCTAATTACACTCTTTATTTCATAGCTCTTATAATGATACATGGGTAATGGTGTGTTTATTTGTGTGAGACTATTTGTTCATTGTCTGTCTCCCCAGTTAGTCTGAAAACTCCATGAGGGCAGGAACTGGATCTGTTTTACTCAGTGTTGATTTTGCAGCCTCATGTACGTGACTAAGCAGGCAGTAGGAGCCAAGTAAACCTTTGTTGAATGAATGAGCGAAGGATAGCACTCAAGACGCAGAATTAGACTCGTGTCTGAATCTTTAAATGGAAGAGTGCACTAGCATTATAAGAAATCCCACCTGCATTTGTTCAACAGACTTCTATTTTTGACCACCTTCTATATGAGTTATCCTGCTAAACTCGCTCTGACTGGTGTCCCGGAGCAGTTATGCTTCCGTGAACCCTAAGTAGATAGTTTAACGCAACTGAACCTGCACAATGGGCCAAGTTTGCATTTGCTTTTTTTTTTATTTCTTAGCTTTTCCCAGAAATAGTTTTGTCAATTCATACTGATGAAATAAATCCTAATAACAGCATTATTCCCCAAAGAATGTGGGCTTCTTTGGCCAAAAATAATTGTCCTGAGAAGTAATTGATGAAGTAAACTTACCTCTTGGCCAAATGCTTCTTTGAGGTATTCAACCAAAGATAACAGGCTGCACTTAGGGGAGGCCAAACATCTGGATGAAGAATGAAATATCCAGATGTTTTTCAAGGATCTGGATGTTTCTCACCATCTGTTTCTCTTGATTATTGACAAATGATCCAGCTGTTTTGCAGAAGATGGTATACCTAGTCTAACAGAAGAGAGAAATAGTATTCGTAAAAAAGTTTGATGGCTTCCCATATGTAGTAACACAGGGTATATGTCTGTAATTGAAGCCAGGATTCGGTTGCAGGAAGTGAAAATAGCTTCATGTTTTCTGAAGCTGTTTTCTTGCTGTGAGTGCCAGACTGCAAAGATTTGAGGTTAATTGTCTCATTTACCATCAGAGTCTAAATTGTTTGTAGCTTTATTCTATTTATAATGTATTCACACCTTAACCCATAACTTTACAAACGTAATATAAGAATGCTGATATTCAGCACTGCTAAAGTCTGCAGATTGCCTAAACATCTCAGTGTTTCTTCAAGTAGAGAAGAAGTTTGGTACCTACACCTTCTAGTGTAAATAGGAATTCATAAGCCTTGATAGAAAATGCATCTTATCCAGAGCAGGAATCTCAGAGATGGAGTAACTCCCTCCCCAAACCCCCTCAATTTTCTATTGTTTGTGTTTGAGCCTAAGGAAAGGCTCACAGCTGTGTGTGTGTGTGTGTGTGTGTGTGTGTGTGTCTGTGTGTGTGTGTGTGTGTGTTTAAATAAGGCTGGAATAGAATAACATAATCGGGAGCCGTCTTTAACTCGGTTCATATAGATTTGCGGTGGAGTGCGGGAAACGTGTAAACTCGGGCCGATTGTAACTGCGTATTACCAAATATTTCATTTCAATCGAACCCATACTTCAAAAGATATAGGCATTTTAACGCGCCATCTTATATTTTGGCGGGAAATTCACCCGCAACCCAAGTGCTAAGAAAGGGCTGGCTGCTCTTAAAGCAGGTCCTCCCCACCTCTTGGCCTCTTGCACGTGGACTTTTTCTTGTGCACAGCAGTGAAAGAAACAGGCAGAGTGGGTCCTCTCTGTCCTCTTCCTGTTCCAGATGTTCTGTGATAAATACGCTTGTACTGTCCTGGTTATTTCAGAGTAATTTTCTGTTTCTTCTGCCCTATATGCTGTAATGATTATTGAGGTCGTTAGGCCCATGGCTAGGTAGGCACCCAGATGTGCACTCCTAAGTACCTGGAGGCCTGCCCAAGGTTATGATGCAAAGCAGTTTGAATACATGGGAAGTGTTGAGGAGTGACTTGTATCAGGCTGGCTTGAGATGGTAGGGATGGTTTTAGGTAATAACCTGACTAATCATGGATACCCCATGATGGAAATGTGGCTGGATGCTGGTCACATCACTAGGTAATTTCTGATGCATTTTCCTCCTTCAACATTCACCTTCTCCCTAAGGTTATTTCCTCTGTATTACAGACCAAAGGTGACTCAGTCAAGGTTGTAATAAGCTTGGAAATGGCAAAGCTGGGATTTAACTCTCTATCTGTCTCACTCCAAAACCCAGGCCTTTCTCATCAATGCCACACAGCCTCCCAGTAGTCAAGGAACCGAGTTTTTCTGTTTGCAAAGTGAGCTGGGGTGCTCCTGTGTGTCTGTGGTCCTGCTCACGCTGAAATGTGAAAGTGAAAAGTCAGACAATAACAAGTATTGGTGAAGATGTGGAGAAAGTGAGGAATCCTCATACATTGTTGATGGGAATGTAAAAAGGTGCAGCCAGTTTGGAAGACAGTCTAGTCATCCCTCAAACAATTAGACATAGAGTTAGTTACCATATGAAGCAGGAATTACTCTCCTAGATCCATATCCAAGAGAAATGAAAACACAAAAACATGTACATGACCATTTATTATAAGTTGCATTATTTATAATAGCTGAAAGGTGGAAACAACCCTAAATCCATCAGTGGACAAATGTATAAATGAAGTGTGGTATATCTATACAATGGAATATTATACAGTCATTAAGAATAATGTAATGGCAATTGCTACAAAGTGAGTGAACTTTGAAAAAATTACACTAAATGAAAGGTGCTAGTCACAAAAGTCCACATGTTGTATGATTCCATTTGTGTGAAATGTCTAGAACAAGAAAAACTATGGGTACAAAATTTCAAGTAATATTGTTTAGGGCTGGGAAGGGGTGTGAGTGGGAGACTAGGAGAGTAATAGCCAAGGGTGATGAAATGTTTTATAATTGACTCTGATGATGGTTGTACAACTCTGTGAATTGTACTCTTTAAAAGGGCAAACTGTATGGCATGTGAATTATATCTCAATAAAGCTGTTGAAGATGTGCAAGGGGCAATTAATCTTTACTTTCAGAAAACCCACTCAGGGCAAGACCTGCTTGTGGGCCCATAAGCCCATTTCTCAGATGTCTTGGCCAAGCCTGCCTGGAAGGATGGCTGTGTAAGAGCCTTCAAATCTCTCTAACAGCCTGGGAGGGGATTGCTAGTCACACAAGGCCATGGCCACGGGCCACCACACCAGCTGTGCAGGGTAACCGTGCCTGTGAATCCTCCTTTGCAATGCAAACGTTTACCAGCTCTAATCATGCAAAATGAAGAATCACGCGTCTAATTCTAAATATGTTGCCTGTGATCACAGGTGTTGTTAAAACAGCTCTTTTACGACTTTATAAATATTCCAGGATTTATTTTGAAGCAATGTTTCATTATTCCTATACTATGATTAAATATTGAGAGTACTGCTTTTCCAATTGGTCTATTGCAGTATTTAATGAGTGCAATTAAATGGAAAAATTGCCTTTTTAACTGATGATAGTCCATTAGTGTCTCTGTCTGTTCAGAAAAGAAAAGAAGTGAATTATTAGAATGACAAATGAGGCGAAGTTCCCACCGTGATGGAGAGGTGCGATTTCCCCTCCACATAATCTTCAATTAGTGATCTCTGTAAGAGGATGTTTTTCAAAAGGGTAAGAGAGAAGTAATGAGATCAGAAGGAGGTCAGCCCGGCCTTCTCCGTTTGGCAGCTTGATTAATTTATTTCTCCTTCTTGGAGATTGCTGCAAGGGGCTTTTGTCACCCTGTGTTTTTCATGGGACTGTAACCTGAGTGACTGCTGATATATTAGCCTTTGAGGCAAATAAGCAGGTCCCTGGCCCTGGAATGGGAGGCCCAGGACTTAGGAGTGTGATTTCGTGCCTTCACTCAAACACGCATCCATAGCTTTGCATGATAAGGAGGAAAAAAATTAATTAATCAAATTAAAAGCTCCGAATTGAATGCCCACCGTGGGCCCAGTGCCTGGAGCTTGGCACACACAGAATCATTTTCTTCTCTCAGCCCCTTGAGGGGGTGGGACTCCTTTTATCAACAGGATGCGAAGGCTCAGACAGATGCCCAGAGTTGTACAGTTAAGAAGTACATTCTTGCCCAGAGGGTGTGGCTCTGTGGTTGAGTGTCAACCTATGAACCAGGAGGTCACGGTTCAATGCCTGGACAGGGCACATGCCTGGGTTGCGGGCTCGATCCCTAGTGGGGGGCATGCAGGAGACAGCTGACCAATTATTCTCTCTCATCATTGATGTTTCTCTCTCTCCCTTCCTCTCTCTGAAATCAATAAAAATATATTTTTTTAAAAAGCAGTACATTCTCCATCTGCCTCTAAACCAGTGGTTCTCAACCTGTGGGTCGCGACCCCTTTGGGGGTCGAATGACCCTTTCACAGGGGTCACCTAAGACCATCGGAAAACACATATATAATTACATATTGTTTTTGTGATTAATCACTATGCTTTAATTATGTTCAATTTGTAACAATGAAATTGGGGGTCACCACAACAAGAGGAACAGTATTAAAGGGTCGCGGCATTAGGAAGGTTGAGAACCACTGCTCTAAACTGTTGGGCATGCCCCTCCGGAAGTCCATGCCCCTACCTATCGTGTATTGCAATGTGGCATTCTTCACTTCATTATGCTAAGGAGCAAGGAAACTGGGATCACAGCGCCCTAATATGATGGGGAACCTGAACCAAGAGGGTCCCAACAAACAAGGGGGTCCCAGCCAAAGCAGCTGGTGGTGTCATTTTCTGCTTTATGTTAGTGTACCCATGCTCAGTTGCAGACACTTAAGTGGTATGGTTGTATACAGGGTGCCAGTTTGGCATATCCTATCACATAGAGGAAGCTTAGCATAGTGAAGGCATATAAATATTAAAATCCCTGCTCCACTGCTACTTACTGTGTGTGTTTGGACGAGTTACTTAACCCCTGTGACCTCATTTGTTTTGTTTTCCTTGTAACCTGGAAATCTGTAGCAGGGTTGTTGTATTAGGGAAAAGAGCATAAAGCACCGTTTCTGGCATAAAGCACATGTTTAAATCATGACTTACATTTTTGTTTTATCATTAATACCAGCAAATTTTTGTATTCTTGCTTGCTACTGACATGGACTTGATGCATAATTTATTTAAAAAGTAAATATAACTTTCATTGCCAAAGCATATTTATTTTATTTTATTTTTTAAATGTCTTTCTCCAGTAAAGACAATTTTAGAAGCTGTTTAGGTTTGTCTTCTACTTGAATATGGGGTGTAACTTTCCCACTATGGAGATGACAGATACATCTAAAAATCCTACTTTTCTAACTAAATTTCTCTTGCTGCTTTTTCTTGTGGCCTCTGGGCACTCCTTACCATCAGCACCACCAATTAATAGTCATCCTTGGCTTCCTGGGTCCTCGGCACAGTGCTAGGCACTGCCTGTTCTGCCCCCGCCGCCCCCTACCCCGTACCCCCACAGGAGCTTTCCTCTGGGTTCCAATCCTGACCCTTTGACATCCGCGTCCCTAAGTGACCCCCTGTTGAAGAATGTGTCACAGCCCATTCGAACCAGAGTTCATTTAAGCAGTAGCAATGGGACTAAATTTTAGTCCAGGTGTGTCTTATGAAAGATGATAAATGAATATGCCACACTGGGAAAGAAATCACTCTGTCATTATATGACAGGCTGGCTCGATTTGTTTGTGCCAGTGTCTGGATGGGGGAGTGAAGCCGGTGGGGTCTCAAGGCCGGCTTACTTCCCATCTCCTTCTGTACCTCCCAGTGGTGGGTCTGGAGCATCTCCACTGGGCTTTCCTGTCCCCCAAAACCCCAGCATCTGGGGAGAGAGCTCCATCCATGGTCCTGAGCTTAAGATTTCAGGGAAAATGAAGCTCAACACACTTGTAGACCATGGAGTACTTGGCTAATATAAGTCACCACCCATCTCTTTCCACCGTCCAGAGCACCACTGCTCCCTCCACTCTCACTCCCTGGGAAACTGCTCTTTGGTGTGACATGGGGCTTCCACAAAATTCTATGTTTTACTTAAAATGTGTTCTCTGGTCTGTCCAATGGGGATGCTTTTTTCTGAACAGCAAGCAAATGGCTAAAGTCTTCTTCCTCGGACCCCCGACTGTGCCTACTGTTACATTATTTAATCTCAAATGGTTCTTTGCAAAGGTTTTCAGGCTTCAGCAAAGCTCTCAGCAGCACCCAGAGCCACCTTTAAAAGAGCAAGGGATTAGGAGTCAGCAAACCTGAATGAGTCTGATTTCTTTAGGTCCTCACTCCCTTATCTGCAATTGCAAAATCCAAAACTTTTAAAAACAAACGAAAATGTTCCTTAAGTTAGTGGCAAACTCAAGTGACAGCAAAACTTGACTGGAACTATTGTGGCCTGGTTTCTAATCTTCATTTGTCTCAGTTATCCACTTCACATGGCTATTCATATATTTTGCTGCAGAAATATTAACATGTTTGATGTATGGGTGCGGGTCAGGCTCTGCTGGGAGTGTTAAATAATACATGGCCAATGAACTATTTTAGGCTTCTTAAAAATATATATTCAGAATCCTTCAACACATTGGTTTTAACATCCATATATACATATATATATATATACATATATACATATATATGTATGTGTGTCTATATATATATATATATTGAGAAAACTTGCGGTGGAATGGAAGTGAGGGAGATAATTTTAGGGAGGAAGGGAAGGGAGGGAGAGAGAGAGAGAGAGAGAGAGAGAGAGAGAGAGAGAGAGAAAGAAAGAAAGAGCAATGATTGGCTGCCTCCTGCACAACCCTGACTGGGGATTGAGCCCGCAACCAGGGCATATGCCCTGACCCAGAATTGAACCGTTTATAGGTTGATGCTCAACCACTGAGCCACACCAGCCAGGCAACACATGGGTTTGGATTTAAGAAATAGAGATCATTACCTTAGGCTAGTTGTTTAATTTTCATTTTTCTACAAATTGGTGGAATGAGCTAAAGCTGATGATAATAGAAATAATTTTATAAGAGCGTTATGGAGGTTTAGTCTTTGTCTCACACAACAAATATATACTGGAGGCCTGCTGTGCTCAGTGTTGAGATTCAAAGGAGAACATAATACAAACGTACGATCACATGAGGAAGTTAGGTGGATTCAGTGCTATCGCAATGAAGAGTTGCTAGTGAGAACAGAAATGCACTCTTGATAGGAGATGAGACTAGAGTATTGACAATCAGTCCATACCTCCTGCTAAGAAACACTTTAAGGTGAGCAACCATTTCCACACTACAGCACCACTGGTTCCTCCCTCTCGGCTCAGGGCATTCAACCTATTTTTAATTATCATCAGAAATAATTAAAGTGAAATTGCAACCCCAGGGCTTCGGTGGACTGAGCGTGTGGTTCTGGTTTACTTGAGGTGGTGGACTGGTCTGAAAGAAATAGGGAATGATAAAAGGAGGCAAAAAGTGCTTCTTTTCTTAGAATAGTCTGGAAGGAGTGACTTTTCAGCATTTGCTGTAGTAGCAGCAAAAATAATAGATGGGCTTTGTGGCAGGTGTGACCTCTTTGCAGTTCCCACGGAAGCGTGTGACTGAGGCACACTTGGCCCAGGAGCAAGGTCTGTGGGTGATTCTGTGGCATTTGGCAGTGCCCCCAAATGCAGCCTTTGTAAAGCACTGCAGTTTCCTGGGTGCATTCACGGGAAGAGGAGACCCTCCTGGGAAGAGGCCTCGACGGTTTCTTGCCAACCTGTCCAAGACATAAACAGTGAAGCATCTTTTTTTTCCTGATGACACTCTCTATAGATTTTTATCCGTAGTGCCTACAGCCTGCGTTCTTTAAAACTGAAGCTGTTGCTTAATTACAGATGCTTGTCTTTATCCTTGCTGTTTTAGCTTAGTAAAACCAATGACAACATCAGTGTACTTAATGCCACTGAACTGCCCACTTAAAATAGATAAAATGGTAAATTTGTGTTATGTATATTTCACCACAAATTAAAAACAACAACACACAACTCATTCCACACAAGCCAAAGCACTATATCAAACATCCTACGTAAATGTGTTTTGGAAAAAAAATTTCACTACTGAGAAAATGCCCCACTTCCAGTTTTCAAGTGTGAAAAAGAGTGGGAGCAGTGTTTGTCTGTATTATATATGGGTGTGTTTTTCCGAACATGCCAGAATAGTAAAGATTCTCCCCCCGTTCACTCACCCTCAGAGCGGAATTTAATTTACGACTGCATGTGTACTCGTCAAACTTCCTCTTGGAAACAGAAGAAAATAAAATTAGGTTTTTTGTAAGCTGGGATAATATGCATGTTATTCTTATTTTCAATATAGGTAAAGTAACTTCTCCATTTTATTTTTAAACACTGCCTCATAATATAAATAATCTAGTCTTTTCTTGTGCAGCCTGTTTATTCAGACAGGTGGAAGTTGACGCTCAAGATTGGCGTTAAATTGTGGAAACCATTCATGTAGTAAATAAGATAATTTGTTTCTGCCCCAAAAAGATTAAAATATAGATTTTTTCATACTCTGTATTATTTTTAACGCCTACAGTCCCTGAATATGTTGATTCAGATTTGTCTCCATAATTCAGAAGGCCTTTTTATTGCAACTAAAATATCTTTCAGTTGCAGAAGTCATCACTGAGAGTGTGTTCTCATTTACACCTGAGTTTCTTGCGTTTGTTATTAAATAAAAAGTTTAACTGGAAGCCTTATCATTTCCCAAAGTAATTGTTAAGGGTGAAGGTAATATCAGTATATTTATTTGCTATTTATGTACTTTTTGCAAACTTATAACCTGTCTGCCTCCAAAGATTCATGACAATGTCTTATTTTCTGGTTTATATATGGATGAAATTCCTTACAGACTTCATGACATAACCAGTTACTGCTCATTCATTTTGCCTCAATTTTAATATACAAAAAAAGATGAGAATGGGCCAGACACGCAGACACAGCCCTTTGACCACTCTTGTGTACATGGGCGTGATCGATACTGCCTGTCCCTGCCAATTTCACTGGAGTCATGACCAATGGGCATAAAATGACTCTACCTGACACAAGCCCATGGAGATGGGGTGGAGTTTTGTTATTCCGACATACTCATCTTTAAATGGCCCTCTTTTCATGGAGTTTGGTTTGTCCATACTAATGGTATTTCATGGAGTGCCTAATGGGTGCTAGCATTGTTTCCAATGCTTCTTTATACGTTGCTCTATTTAAACCTTCGCAACCTTTGAGGGGTCTGCTATAGTTATCCCTTTTTTACAGACACAGAAACTAAGGCATGGAGAGGTTACATACTTTGCTAACAGTGAGAGAGAGTGCAGCTGGAATTAGGAGCAGGTGGTCTGACTCCAAGGTCTGTCCTCAAGCACTCTGTCCGGCAGAGGAGGACACAGTTTGGGATGCCACTCAGCGGTGTGCGGGAGTCTGACTTTCACTTTCCTGTCCAGGCGCAGCTCAGACTCTCCTCCTTTGAGAAGCCTTCCATGAGGTCCCCCAGGCCGACTTAGGTTTGCATCTCCTGAGTCCTTACCTTGCTTTGTGCCCTGGCTTCTGTCTATTTTCCACCATGAATGTTGTTTACTATCTCTTTTCCCAAAGAGCCAGAGCCCTTCATTAAAGAGACAGATTCCGCAGGTCACAGTGAGGCCTTACTATTTAAGAATCTTTGACTCTGCATTTCTAAACTCGCGCCCCCCCCTCCCCCCCGCCAGGTGATTCTTTGGGGGAGTTCAAGTTGAAGAAACATCCCGATGCACCATGAGTGCCTGGACAGGTGTTTTCCTGTCTGTGGTTTCAGGGTCTTAAGCAGAGTAGCCTGTGATGCGTAGGGGCTGAATGAATGGATAGGAGAGAAACGCTGAGAGTTCATGAGGGCTTTTGAGTCCACTCTATAGGCCCAAATGCTTATTCCTTACACTCAAGTAAAAGCACATTCATTCATCCAGCCCAAGTATCTACTTAGTTCAATTAAATGGGCTGATCCACTGATTGCTACGTGGTTGCAAATGAACTGTTGCTTTTCCTCTATGTCTTTATTATTGGATGTAATGATTCCACAATTGCCCAAATTATCCCCTTCATTATGATTTCAATAATAACAGCGATCACGGTGATTGATGAGGATCACTAGCGCTCCTTTCGCTCTGTGCAGTCAGAGCTTCATGCACAGTGTTCTCATGGGTTACCTGGGAAATAGTATTCTCCCCGTTTTACTGTCAAAGATCTTTGCTCAGAGAACACAGCTCGTTAAGAGTGGGGTCTTAGTGTGACCCGAGACCTGTCTCCATTGCCTATGTTCTTAACTGGCCATAAACCATGTTGTTTGCTCCAAAGCTTTGTGCAAATGGTAGAAACAATCTTTTCAACAAAGATTCTTCCCTGAGGTATTCTATCTGAGCATCATGGAAGAACTACCATATTTTGTACAGGTGTTATAATTTTATTTTTTTCATGTTTAAATAAAAATCAACACTTATCATTAAGCATTATAATCATGGAATTTAGTGAATATAGTCTTTTCTGATCTGACACTTAATGTTGCCTGTCAAAAAATACTTTGATAGAAATAAATTAAGATGTATTCTTTTTACTTTTTTCCATCAAACTGAAATAATGAATTCAGTGCATCATATTTACAGAATTTTTCTGATAAAGATATATGAACATATACACAAACATGTATGCATCTTAAATGACATTAATGGAAGTGTGGGAGTACTCTATTTCAATTCTCCAGAATAAATATTTTATGAGCAGGAGGCATATATGTTTGCGTATGTGTGTGTGTAGGTAGATATAGATATTGGGTACATATAGTTGCATTGAAGTTTCATATGGTGACTTCTGCAAGTGTAACCTCAAGTTTTGGCTTAAGTCATTTGGAGTTTGGTCTTATTTCAGATGCATTTGAACTTTAAAGGGCTAATCCACTTAAGAAATTAGTTACTATACTGTTAAAAGAAAAACCCTGGAAAAAACAGCATTAGCAGAAGGGTATTATCTCTTCCCCTCTTCCTTCTCTTTTAGAAGCCTCCCATGATCCACTGATGGTAAATATTTCATGCACTTTGCATATTAGCCTGAGTTCCTTTTGTGAAGTCAAGTAAATGGAATGTAAATCCCAACGTACTCCAGACAGTAAAATGGCATTATTTGATGTTGCATCACATAAACATGCAGATTTGATTCCCCCTTTACTCACGCTGTAAAAACAAAGTTTTTAAAGTGGTTAGCCATACCTGGAAATGTAAATGCACTCGCCTAATGTAATGCCAAAGAGAAATTAAGACAAATGATACCACATCGCTGCCACAAACTGCGGCTCGTACAAAATTCACTTTAGTTATTATGCTGTGAATACGGGCTCTCACCCTCCTCTGTGAATGCACAATTTATGTTGAATGCAACATGAATCATTTTAATAGACCGAGCAAAAAGTCCCCAAAGTCGATTTTCAAATTATGAACCTTGGAACAGAATATAACAACAGCGAACAACAAATTGTTCAGACTTTACTCTGAGCTATGGGTGAGCCATTAAAAAATACAGCAAGCACTTTCGGTTAGGTGTTACACAATTCATAGCCTAATGGCCAAGCATATCAGAAATGGGGGACTTTTTAGGCAGTTTTTCTTGCCATCATTCTGGTCAATTATTTTCACATTTTTGTAATCAAGATATTCCCAAATAGAGCATAGAGTTGTATATTGTTTGGAACTAATTATATGTATTATAAATCCAAGAATTAATTTAAATGACCCAGTTTCCACAGAGATAAAAGCCACATTGTTTTTAAATAGCTAACTAAACGAAATGCTCCCCCATATGGGAGAAATTTCCAAAGAACTAAAACCACCCACCAGGAAAATGGAAAATCCTTCCAAAACAAATCATCAGGTCATATCAGAACAAGATGAAGAAAATAATTAAATTGATTGAGGATTGGCTGCCTTCCATATGTGCCCAGACTTGGGATCAAACCCACAATCTAGGTATGTGCCCTGATCAAAAACCACAACCTTTTGAT
This sequence comes from Myotis lucifugus, assembly GCF_000147115.1. Classification (NCBI taxonomy): domain Eukaryota; kingdom Metazoa; phylum Chordata; class Mammalia; order Chiroptera; family Vespertilionidae; genus Myotis; species Myotis lucifugus. The sequence goes on along the minus strand of NW_005871083.1, from coordinate 6,695,566 downwards.
ACAAGGGATGGTGCTCTAGCCAATGGAGCCATATCGGCCAGGGCAAGAATTATTTCTTTTTAATGCCCATTTACTTAGAGTTTGATATAGGACAATAATGCCATGATCTACCATGAATTTATTTTAGATAACATAAATGGTTAGGAATTCAGAAGTCATAATTTCAGCCTACTATATGATTGTGTGCATATTTAAATTTCTCACGTTTTTCTTTCTCTTTTCATTCCTTCCCTTTGTCTCTTTTTTTTCTCTCTTTTTTGTGGATGAGGGGGTGTTTGTTCTGCTATTTGTTTTTCTTGCTATTTTCTTCATTATTTTCTGTCTCATGTTCTTGTTCTTTTTGTTAAAATTATACATGCACATAATTTAGAATCATAGGTTTTTCTATTAAGGTTTTATGAAAAATTAAAGCATTCCTCAACAGCAATTCTGTTTCTTCATCTATTACTCTTCCAATGTATTCATTTGGACTTTATATACATCATTTTAAACAATCACACTTAAATTGCAACTTTTTAATTTTCTAGCTTTTGATGGTATATGTAAGCTTTCCACTAAGAAAAAATAAAAGGTAGCTTTTCTTCACTGTTACACCTGTACCTAGATGAGCATCTTCCCTTAGTCGCTTTCTATCCTTTCACTAGAGTTCTATCATGACTTTATTTTATTTTATTTTTTAAACTATATTTGTTATTGATTTCAGAGAGAAAGAGAGAGGGAGAGAGCAATAGAAACATCAATGAGGAAAGAGAATGATTGATTGGCTGCCTCCCTCATATGCCCTGATCGGGAATAGGACTGTGACCTCCTGGTTCATAGGTTGATGCTCAATCACTGAGCTATGCTGGTTGGTTGGGCCTATCATGATTTTTTAAGGAGACAATTTAGTTTTTACATTGTTATGAATATGTAAATATATTCACAACTAAGGCATGTGACACAGTAAGATTACTTTTTCTTTCCTGCACCATCTTTATTTATTCCTGGAGGTAGTACTTGTCTTATATTCTTGCTTGCTTAGTTTTTTATTTATCTGTTTCTAATTCAGCCTTAGACTCTCAGCTGATTGTATAAATCTCTTTTCAAAATGTGGAGATCAAAAGTTATCTATTACTTTCATGTTTCAAAAAATCTTTCCCAGGGTCCTTGGACCTTCCACAATTTGAGATGGCTGCCCTCTATTCTATGCCTGCTGCACAAGAATGATCTACTGGTGTTCTACTTAGAGTTACTCTCACATCATATAGCCCAGAAAGTCCATTAACTCTGTCCTGAGTTTGAGCTCTTGTTTCACTTCTTCTCCTGTTTTCATTTGCTTATTGTTTTTTAGGAGCATATCCTCTAGAAGCTTTTGGAAAAAGGAGGATGGCATGTATATATATATTTTTGGAACCCATCATAGTTCAAAATATTTTAGTTCCCATTCTCATTCTATTGATTGTTTAGCTAGGTATAGAATTACAGACTTGAAATCAATTTTTCTTCAAGGCTTTAAGTCATTACTCTTGGGCTTTATAGCTTTCAGTGTTACTCTTGGGAAATACAAAGCCATTTTATCTCTGATATTTTCATTTCTCTATGGTTCTCTCTTGGAATTATTACAGGAGGTATATTTTTTTTACCACTTGCTACTCTCCAATTTCTCTATATAAAAGCCTAAGCGACCATTACAACCAGTTGCCTGATCGACCAGTTGACCGGTTGCTATGATGTGCACTGACCACCAGGGGGCAGACGCTCAATGCAGGAGCTGCCCCCTGGTGGTCAGTGCACTCCCACAGTGGGAGCACCACTCAGCTGACCAACATGAGCAGGGGTGGGATGAATGGGAGTGGCTCCTCCCCGGATCCATGCAGGCCACACCGAGGGACCCCATCGGTGCACAAATCTGTGCACTGGGCCTCTAGTAAGAAATAAAAGCCCTGAAAAGGGCGTTTCTTTGTGATGGCATGCTGTGATATGAGTGTTTTTATCTCTTGTACCCGGCAATCAGTGAGACCTTTTATTCTTGAAACACCTGCCTTTCAGTTCTATGAACTTTTCTTTAAATGTTTCATTGATTAGTTAGTTTCTCCTGTTTCTTTTTTGCTGTTTTCTTTTTAGAGAACTTTGTTATTCAGATCTTGAAACTGCCAGACTGTTTCATAATTATTTTTTTATATTTTATCATTGTCTTTGGTGCTACTTTCTGGGAGATCTTTTTCTAACTTTCCCACTGAATTTTTTTTTTTCTTTCTACAGGTATGTTGTAAATTTCTGAACCTTTTTTTTTTCTTCTTTTTTTGGGGGCTTTATTCTATTTCCTGTTTAACAGCATTTTATTCTTGTTTAGTGGATGGAATTGACTCTCTTATCTCTCAGATAGTATTGAGAATTGCTTTAACTTTTCTTGTCTCTGTATAGCTCCTATCTCTTCAAAACTACTTCTGTTTGTTTTGGTCACCCTCTTTCCTCAATATTCTGGTCTGTGGAAGTTTATTTGTCCTTAAGAGGAGGACTGGAAAAAGCTCTCGTCAACTCTTAGCACACAGCCACGACCAATTTAACCGTGGACTCCACTGGAGGGTGATGTGGCTGGGTTGTTTCCTAGGGGGACATCAGTGTGTTCAAATTTTTAGATCCTCCCAATTAAGCTGGTCAACTTACCAGAGGAGGACTTGCTAATACTCTCCTTCGGGAGGGTCTGGCTCCGACTGCCGGGGTTCTGGGAGCCAGTGAAGGAAGAGGACCGAGTCTCACCATTCAGTAGGCAAGCATTTCCTTAAACTGTTTTTAGTGTAGTGCTATTTTTCTCAACTGTTTATATTCTTTCTCTTCAGAGAATAAACTTGTTATTTTTCTGAGGTTAGGGGATGAAGAAGCCCTGGCTGGGCTGAAGGGGTGGGGCAGTTCAGAGGATGTACACACTTTGTAAACAAGTTTCAAAAGAGCCACCTTCACCTCCACATCCTCAAGTACCAGGTCCCACTTCTGCGCCTTCTGAGCTTCTGAGCCTTTGGCGGTTCTGTGAGGTGAAGTGGTTCACGCTGGGCTGTTCCCATTGTTAGTTTAAGGGTCAGCTTTCTTTCATCTGTAAAGTCACTCTCTTGCTGTCCATCTGCTTTCCAGCATCCAAGGTTTTGCTTTTTAAAAATTTTGTTATTGAATATTATAGATATTGATTGCATTTGAGCCTAAGGGATAGCACCATCACTTCCTAAACTTGGAGATCTGAATTGATATCTAAAAACAAGTCACCAGGTTGTCCTTGATCCATTGCCTTTCTGTCACCAACACAGAGGGTCAGAGCTGTAGTGGAGCCGCATATTCCTTCTCGCATTGAGCCAGTGAGCCCCTCTGTGCTCCAGAATCTCAGCTCACTTCATGACACTGAAGCATCTTCTCAGAGCTATAAGTTCACCTTGGAGCAGGGATTGCAGACGGTAAGAAGGATGTTCTGGCGCATGTGAAAAACTTCTCAGCATGCCCAGTATTCGTGTTTGCTTTGACATAAATTATGGCCATCAGTAGGCCAAGCTATACTCCCACTGCCCTGTTACCTTGTTCGGCTGTTTCCTGTTCGACTGGAGCCTCATGTGACAACAGTGGGATGCCAGGATTCTAGAATGGCTGCGTGACTCTGTGTGCCATCTGGGTGTCCTCCGTGTGCCCTCGGAGCACACGCGGCGGGGAAGATCTCCTTAATGTCTGTGTGTGTCCTCAGCTTTCATCACATTGCCCATCACCAATGATGTTGTGCTGACTGAGCACGCTAATTCATAATCCACAGCCACTTCCCTGGATACCTGCTTCTAGGCACATTAAGCGGTCGGCACACAGGCCCTCATTTTTCTCATCCTTCCATTTCCATATTAATTCTTAATCAATCACTGACGGCCAGCTGTCAACGGGCACCATTTTTGGTGGGACCTGATGATGTATATCCCTTGTTTTCAGATTCCATGCATCTCATTGTATAAGGCAAGGCTCTGAGCAGGGTCTTAATGCTTTTGGGTGCAGCCCCCTTGAGCTTTCATAATGGCAAGTCTAGTGCAGGTGCTGAAAGGGAAATCTTTAAAGGGACAGGAGGTAGGGACAGAGCTTCCTGGGCAGTGTGTCAGTATATCTGTGTATGGATATGTGCTCAGCTAAAGACCTGCTTAATGGTTCTTTAGTTCAGATGTGAGCTTTGGCTCCTAAAGTTTGGAAAAAAGGGCTATTTCTCTTTGGTAGGCACAGTAATGGATGAAGGAGTGGTTTGTTATACACTATTTGTCATTAAGCTGCTTTAATATGGGTATGGCACTAACTTTGGCTTTGAAAACTTTCCCTTTTGCAATGAATGATGATGGTGATGACAGTGACAAGGATGACCATGTTGACAGTTGCCAATGCTGGTTTGAACAGAGAAGTTTAAATCTAGTACATTCATTTTCTTTCTTTACCTTCCTCACTTATTCTTTTGTGCCCTCTCATGCCCGCCTCTTTCTCCCATGTCATTTCACCTTTTTATCTCCCACTATCAGGAAATTTTCCAGCACTCCATTATTGATCTTCTTCGCCATGGTCACGTCTTTAGTCCTAAGGGCAGAGGGGGAAGGTGATTAGTGTGTTTCACCAGACTGCACAGCCTCCTGGGCCAGGTGCAGGAAGACGGGCTGGTACTTGGGAATGAGTGGCAGCATTTTGACAGGATGATGGATGCATATGCTGGGCTCAGAGGACTTGGGGTGATGGGCCTTTCTTTGTGGTCTGGTACGTGATAGTGCTCATTGCTTAATTTATCTAAAATTCATATTTATTAATTTTGAATGTTTTATTGAAAGGTACTTGCTTAAGGAAATATATTATATAAATGTACCTCATAATATCTATTTTTAAGTAATTTCCAGTGAGGAAGATTGGGTCACCAAAATGAGCCTGTTCTATGTTTCTGCTTGGATGACTCAGTCTCTAGCAGGCTCTGTTCAACTTAGCACAGAATATGCCACGCACCTGAGCCACCTATTCACTTTGCCATGAGTAGGAACCACATGAGTTGCAGAACTCGGGCTACCACCACTCAATTTCTATAGGTGCAAGCTGCATAGAGAGGATCCCACTTTAAAGGAGTAACCATGTGCTGGGTGCTTACCCGCTCTTTACATACATATATCATTTAAAAAGGATTCATTGAGTGAAAAGGATTTTCATCCCAGCTTCCCAACTGATTTGATGTTTAATATTGATAAAGCTATACATCCCCTTACTTTTTTCTTATTTAAAAACTAGAGGCCTGATGCATGAATTCATGCACAGGTAGGGTCCCTAGACCTGGCTGGCAATCAGGGCCAATCTATGAGGTGACCAGTGGGGTGACTGGGGCCTCTGCTCGCACCCACCTTGGCTGGCCTGGCGCTGCCTGCTTGCTGTCCCACCCCCACCGCCACTGCCATTCAGGGCCTGCAGGCCAGGGGCAGCTCCTGCGTTGAGCATCTGCCCCCCTGGTGGTCAGTGCATGTCATAGTGACCGGTCAATCCGCCGGTAATTCTGCCGTTCAGTCAATTTGCATAGTAGGGTTTTATATAGATAGATGGATAAGCCTGGTCAGCATGGCTCATTGGTTGAGTGTTGACCTATGAACCAGGAGGTCACGGTTTGATTCCAGGTAGGGCACATGCCTTGATTGCTGGTTCGATCCTCAGTGGGGGGCATGCAGGAGGCAGCTAATCAATGATTCTCTCTCATCATTGACGTTTCTATCTCTCTCCCTCTCCCTTTCTCTCTGAAATCAATAAAATAGATATGTATATATAAATAAAATGGATAAAAGCACATCAAATTCAGTTTCCAAAAGCAAACTTCTAAAGAGTTCTGAAGAAGCTGATCTGATGAACACAGGCTCTGTCATTGCGTGGCTGTGGGCGCTCTGGAAGGTCACTTAATCTCTGAGCTCAAGTTTCCCCATGTGGGAAAGGGATCAGTAACAGTTCCACCTCATAAGTTGGTTGTGGAAAATACTTGGTATAATGCACCTAAAGTATCCAGGAGATTGTCTGGCATGTAGTTAACCCCATAAAAGTTTATTATGATCATTGTTACTATTAGTAGGATTATCACATCACTCAGCGCATTGAAAAAAATCAGTGAGTAGGGGTGTAAAAAATGCTGACCTCAGAGCCACAGAGCTTCTGTGCAACCTCAAGCAAGCCGGCCTCTCTGGATATTATATCCCTCAGCTGTATATGGGGAAAATTCAACTCTGTTTTATGGGTTGCTAGAATTAAATGGGATAACGTATGGGAAGTATCTTACACAGTTTATGATATAGGTAGACACTCCATAATGATGGCCAGTAATAATATTTTCATTCATTCTGAAAGCAGAATGGGCTATTTGGACGTCACTGCTCATTTTTAACGGAAAGAGATAGAACATTTGAAACATGCCTTTTGTTTGCTTGCTTGGTATGGTTTTATCAACTTTGTTCAGGTGTAGTTTATGTAGATTAAACTTCATCCATTAAAAACAATACAATTCCATTAGTTTTTTCAGATGCACATGCCCATAAATCACCACTACAGTCAAGAAATAGAACACTTCTGTCCCCACAAAGATTTCTTGCTCTTCCTTTGCAGTCCATGACATGTGGCAGTTCAGATAGCTGGCCCTAGGAAACCGTTACTCTTGTTTTCTGTCACTATTCATTAATTTGCATTTTCTAGCATTTTATGTAAATGAAATCAGATAGTCTGTATTCTACATCTGTTTTTTTTTCTCATTCAACATACTGATTTGGTGATTCACCCATGTTGTTGCATATGTCAGTTGCTCACTTCTTTTCATTGCTGAGTAGTATTCCATTGTGTAAATACATGACATTTTGTCTAAGTAATGTTAATAGACATATGGGTTGTTTCCAGCTTTCAGTTATTGTAAATGGATGTGAATGTGAATATTCACACATGTTTTTGTGTGGACATATGTCTTCAGTTCTTTGGGGTAATACCCTGGAGTAGAATGAGTTTGTCAATAATTGCACTAGGCTTAATATTTTAGAGAATGGCAAGCATTTCTCCAAAGTGGCTGAACCATTTTACATTTTTGGCAGAGTCCAATTCCTATATATTTTCAATAATGATTTTATATTGTTAGTCTTTTAAAATTTCTACTTGGGTATGCAGTGGTATCTCATTGTGGTTTTATTTTATTTTGCAATATAAATTACTAATGATTATCATCACATCTTCTTTTTTGTTTTTCCTTTTTTGGCAGGGGCAACAACTTGAGATAAAATTCACATACCATACAGTCCACCCATTTAATAGTTTTATTTTGCATCTTCACAGAGTTTTACAATCATTACAATCAAGCCATATCTTTTATCACTTGCTTTTTCAGTCACTCCCACCCCCACAACCACTGGCTTCATTTTCTTCTCCCAGCATTTAAATTTAATGCTCCCCATAGTTCTGTTTTTGACTCTTTCTCTGTGCCAATACTCTTTCCCCTGGAGATTATACCCATTCCCAAAACTTCAAGCATCATTCTGATTCCCAAATCTGCATGTCCATTTCAGAGTATCTGAACCTAGTCTGTTAGTCCCAGGTTACTCACACCTGCACATATCCTTTGCAGGGCACACTCAACAGGTCATAAAGTCACCCCTCCCCCAACCCCTCCCCCACATCATCACATCATCTCCGCCACACCCCCTCCCACCTCCTACACTTTCATATGCTGCCTGGGGTTATGCACCTTTATATTCTTCCCACTATCAAGCCCAAGTAGACACTCAGTAAATATTCATCTAATGAATAAATGAACTTGTATTCTCCAGATTGCCTGAAAATGTGTTTCACTTTTATCTTCTTTTGAAATTAATGGCATTATTACCTTATTAAAGGTCGAGAAGAATAATTCATGCTGCAATTCATGAGGCTACTCAACAGTTGCCCTGGTGATTTCTGATTAATATTTGAAAAAAATTTTAACCTATGGCCTTTTTTCCCTTCTTATCTCCAGCTAAAGCTTTTCTGGAAGGAATTCAATTTCCGCTTTTCCTTAATGCTCCTTAAATGTTGTACATATCTTAAAAGTGGATTCCCCATAAAACAATATCAGTCATTTTGTTTAATAGTCTTAAAGCCTACCTGTACCTGGCCAGTGTGGCTCAGTGGTTGAGCATCGATCTATGATCAGGAGGTCACATTTCCATTCCTGGTCAGGGCACATGCCCGAGTTGTGGTCTTGATCCCCAGTGTGGGGCATGCAAGAGGCAGCCGATCAATGATTCTTTCTCATCATTGATGTTTCTCTCTCTCTCTCCCTCTCCCTTCCTCTCTGAAGTCAATTAAAAAAATATTTTAAAAAAGTTTACCTGGAGGAACACGAATAAGACTCTCTTACAATCATGTCCAGGTTTTAAAGGAATATAAAACTTCTTCTAAAAATACTTTCTGCTTTCATCCCCTAACCCACACAGCTCAAGTCTAGTTTAACTCAGACTCTGAAACAGTACTTTTATTATTGCTCCACAGCAGGACAAAGCTGTATCCCCAGGGTCAAGAGATCACGTGGAAACATCTTTGCTTTTATGCTATTGCTGTATTTTATCCTGACAAGGCACAAGCCCAGAAGAGATCTCATGTGTTATGACCATACTTATGAGGAGTAAGGAGAGAAGCCGGAATCTAAAAGGTTACAACTGAGCAGTCTCTGTAATGTCACTTAACACCCAGGAAAGGATGATGGCAGAGAGTCAGCCTAAGGGAGAGCTCTGGTGGTGGGAGGACAAGCTATTAGCCATAGGAAGGGGACAGGAGGAGGGTCACGGAGGTGAAGAGGTGAATTAACCCACGGAATCATTGATGTCTAGATTTGGAGAATTAGGAAAGAGGGTCGGGTATCTATAACCCAAACATAAGAGCAAAAGTAAGGTTTGTGTCTGGTGTGTGTGTGTGTGTGTGTGTGTGTGTGTGTGCGTGCGTGTGCGTGTGTGTGTGTGTGTGTGTGTGTGTGGTGATGGGTTAATAGGACAATAGGAAGTCAGAAATCAGAGAAGCTGTGTGTGTGTGTGGTGATGGGTTAATAGGACAATAGGAAGTCAGAAATCAGAGAAGCCAGGAGTGGGAAATACCCCAGCAGAGGAGAAAAGAGGAAGGCTGGACCTGGGCCACATTGCCGGCTGAGGCTGGTGTATTAGTTTGCTAGAGCTGCTATAACAAAATACCACAGACTGGCATCTGAAACAATGGAAATGTATTTTCTCACAACTTTGGAGGCTAGAAGTCCAAGATCAAGGTGTCCGTATGTTTGGTTTCTTCTGAGGACTCTCTTCTTGGCTTGCACACAGATGCCTACTGTCCCCTCACATGGTCTTTCCTCTGCATGTGCACACCCTGGGGTCTCTCTTCCTGTCTAAATTTCCATTTCTTAGAAAGACACCTGTCAGTTTGGAACAGGGCCCACCATATGACTTCTTTTCAACTAATCACTTCTTTAAGGATCCTACCTGTAAATACAATCACATTCTGGGATGCTGGGGGTCAGGACTTCAGTATATGAATTTTGGGGGAGATCATTCAGCTCGTAACAGCTGGGGATGAGGATATAACAGATGTCACGGGTTAATGCTTACACGGGGATATGATGGTGTTCCGAAGGCATTATGTTGCTACCTCACTTCTTCTCCACCCTGACTAGATTGTGGTCTGTGAACATGCGATCACCCTGCACTGATGTCCTGATACTGCACCCACTGCTCTGAGGCCACTTTCAGTCTTGCCCCCGTTTAGCCGGGGACTGCCATGAGCTCAGTGGTGTATGCACTCCTGACATTTCTTCATTCTTCACGGATTTTCTGTCAGCCAACCAACTTTGCAGTTGTTTCTAGTGATTGAAAATGTGCTTGGTGTGCAGGTGTCATGGATGACTTAGTAATGCCTTGGGGTGAAGAATACGGTATAGAAATAATTCTTGTAAGCCCAGTGATCGGAAAACAATGAATCCCAAGTTTGAGCTTTATTGATTTTTTTTTTCAGGGCTCAGTCTCATTGCCCAGAAATAACCCGTTAATATTTTGGCCAGGATCACGGAAGTGAGTTTTTTACTCTTGTATATATTATATAATTACCCATAAAATATATATGTCTTCTTATGCACACTTTCCTTTTAAGCCAAATGAGATTGTACTCTGTAGTCTTTCTTATAGCCTGATTTTTATTGACCTTAATAATAAATTACAAACATTTTCTCATGTCAATACATTTTCTTTCTTATCGGAATCTTTAGTGGCTAGGCAATATGCTCTGTGGATATTACTAGTACCATGATTTTCTTATTCAACAACCTCATCACAGTCCCAATAGTCACCTGATAGGTTTCCACTCATTGTGAGACTTGTCCCCAAATACATTGCTTCTAAAAATGCAGATGTTTGTGCAAGTTTTCAGAACGCTTTGTTGTGGTAGAATCTACATACCATACACCTCACCCATTGCAGGCGTGTAATTCAGTGGCTTTAGTATGTTCAGAGTTGTGCAGCCATCACCACAGTCAATTTTACATTTTCATCATCCACACAAGAAGGCCCATGTCCCCTTGGCTGGCGCCTCTCCCTTTCCCCACCTCATCTTAGCCCTGTGTACCACTAAGCTACTTTCTCTATAAATGATTTGCCTGTTCTGGACTTTTCATATGAATGAAATCACACAATATGTGACCATTTGTTCCTGGCTTCTTTCACTTAGCACAAAGTTTTCAGGGTTTATTCATGTTGCATCATTTCTTTTTATTGTCAAATAAGAGTCTGGTGTATGGATATACCACATTGCATTTACCCATTCAGTTCATGGGCATTTAGATTGCAGCCACTTTTTGGCTAGTATAAATAGTGGGGCTATGAACACTTGTACAGAGATTTATCTGTACACCAGCGTTTTTCCTTCTTTGGGGTAAATAACTAAGAGTGCAGTTGCTGGCTCATGTGTGTAACTCTATGTTTGACCATTTGAGAAACTACCAGATCGTTTCCAAAGCAGTTGCACCATTTCGTTTCCAAAGCAGTTGCACCATTTCCATTCCCACCTGCCGTGTCTGAGGTTCCAGTTTCTCCCCATCCTCACCAGCGCTTGGCATTGTCTGTTGTTGTTTTTTAATGGTTGTCATTTTATTAGATCTGAGGTGGTACCTCATTGTGGTTTTAGTTGGGAATTCCCAAATGGCTAATCATATTTAGCACCTTTTCATGTGGCTATGGAATGAATGATTTTAAAGTTATGGCTTTTTTTTGAGTGATTATAAGGTCATTCCTTTAATAATGCCAACCTTATTCCCATACAGCTAACCGTGCTCTTTTAGGCAAATGCCAGGAGCTTCTGGAGATCCTGCTGCTTTAGAATGATTACCTGTGGCATTCAATAAAAGAATGGTTCTCCTCAGCCCCTAATTTGTGAATTAGAATCTTGTGGTTGGATCCAGAAATGTTGTTGTGCACAGCCTTGTTGGGGAAGCCAAGTCAGAGTCCTCCGTGGCCCCTTCTTAGTGGGTGATCCTGCTTTAACGTTCCTGTGCTTTCATTTTCTCATCTACGAAATGTTCATAAAATTAATTCTAATAATAAAGCGGTACTAGTAGTAATATTATCATTAGCAGAACTATGTACTTCAAACCTTTAACATAGAAAGTGGTGGGTTTATAATTTATAGAATGATGCTATTTGAAAAATGTGTTCTGAGATTGGACGTGTTTTGGCAAAAATATGTGCCAGCAAAGTTAAAGTGATTGTTTTACTGCACGAGTTCTTGGAATTTCTTATTCGCCAAAATACACGTCTCTTTAAAGTGGGTGTGTGATTCAGTTTCTCAGAGCACATTTTTTTTGCAGGCAGGTACCTGCTAACCTCTGCAGCCAGTGGTCAGTGGTGTGTGGATTAGAAATAGCTGGAATGGAAGATTTGGTATGAAAATGAGCTCATTTCTATAACTGAAAAGATTTCGCATCCCTGTTAAATGACTTATGAGGACTTGCTAATATTTGGAATGGCCTCTGATCTCTCATTCTTAATAACTTGCATATTGGTTGCAAATTAGGAGCTAGGCCCATTTTGGTTTATCAACAGAACTGTGAACTGAAGCCAATGAATACCCTAAGGGTTTTTTAAATTCTTTTTTCCAATTTTTAGGACTATCAAAAAAGAAAATCGTCATTTGGAGTGATAATTTCTACTGAATTATTAGGTTCCATGTGGAGATATTTCCCCCCATGAAGCCCCGGAGACTGGGCAGTAGTTGATCTGATGGTCACCACTCACAAGCGTTCATTTTATGTTTTTAAATGGTCTGAAGGGGGTCTTTAGGCCTTTGTAAGCACCATCTAAGTTTGGAGACAAGGGTACCATTAAAAGGGTCCCTGCATCACCCTAGCCAGTTTGGCTCAGTGGATAGAGTGTCTGCCTGTGGACTGAAGGGTCTGGGTTTGGTTTGGGTCAAGGGCATGTTCTTCGGCTGCAGTCTTTCCCAGGTCCAGGCCCTGGTCAGGGCTCCTGAAGGAGGCAACCAATCGATGTGCTTCTCTCACATCGATATTTCTCTCGGTCTTTCCCTCTCTCTTTCACTCTCTCTAAAAATCAATGGAAATATCCTCATTGAGGATAAAAAAAGATAGGGTCCCTGCATCAAGGAAATGAAGAGTGCTTCACATTCCCAACAAAAAGTGCTCCCAGAGCATAATACAGAGAGGCCAAATTGTGACCACCATACACCTTTCCTTTAAACTCCTTTGCATTTCTGTGCCACTGCAGTTCGGAAAGAGCAAGAATAATTCTGAGGAAACAAGTACGTGTTGTCAAGCTGTTGTGGAAATGTAAAAGGCTGCGAGATGCCTGACTGCATCCATTTAGCCAACAGTGTAGCCCTGATACTCCCAGGGGGTGTCATATAAGCTATTAGGTGAGCCTCGGAGATGTGGCTGTTTTAAACACGTTTGAAGAAGCAGGACTGTTTCCAGAAGCATTCTGCTTCGGCTTCTCACCCAAAATATTGAACAGGTATGTGTGGCCTGGGTCCTGACTAATCAGAGTAGATGCCAGTTCTAAATTGCATACCTGGTGAATATTAGCCCTGCTTATAAGGTCCTGTTTTGTTTATTTGTTTTTAATCTCTTAAAACTTAGATCAAGCAACCACAAGTCAAATGTTTCATAGCATCAAGGAGACAGTAGAAAGCGGTGGAGATTGTGACAAACTGGAGGGACAATCTCAAGAACAGCTGCCACTCAGTCTCCCTGTCAAACTATGAGCATGTGGGCTGGGTGTCACCTCTCCTCATTTTTTAAGAGGTGCCAGAAACACGGGTTTGCAATATGAAGTCTCCCATTAACTATTCCTTTTCTATTTCTGCTATGCCACATTTTCACAAACTTGGTGGCTTGGAACAGCACAAAGTTGTTATCTTACAGTTCTGGAGGTCAGTGAAGGTCTCAGAGGGCTGAAACCAAGGAGTTGGCAGGGCTGCATTCCTTTCTGTGGGCTCCAGGGGAGAATCCAATTTTCCAGCTCCCCGAGGTTGCTCACATTCTTTGGGTCATGGCCCCCTCCTCTGTTTTCAGTCAGCAGTGGCTACTCAAGTCCTTCTCAAAGTGCTACCTGCCTAGTTTTCTCTCTTCTGCCTCCTTCTAATTTTAAGGACCCTCTGATTACATTGGGCCCACCCTGATGACTTTCCTATTGTAAGATTGCCTCAATTTCATCTGGAATTGTAATTAACCGTTGCCATGTAACCCAACATATTCACAGGTTCCAGGGATTAGGATGTGGACATCTTTGGAGCAGAGGGAATTGCTCTGCCTACCACAGTACTTATACTATATATTCCCCTTAAAAATACCAGAGTCTTAAATTTCTTCTGCATCCTCCCAGCGCCAGGCAAAGTACATAGATCTTTCTGGATTGGTTGGTGGTTGAGTGTCCACATCACAAAGGAGTTGAATAGCAGTGTAGAAAAGAGATGGATCATAACAGTAGCTTTTAGTTTGTCTTATTCTTTAAAAATGAAAAAAAATTCTATCACTTAACTGAAAAAGCAGTCTTAGAAACTGGATTGGATAATTTATTTCTATTTCTTCTTTTGTAAAATAGTAAGACTACGATTTTTGTATGAGGTATAATTAAAATCATGCTTGTTTTCCCTTCATCTCTATATCTGTGGCACCCTATCCAGTCATCTAGCCTGTCAGCCCACCAACTACCCGTTCCTTTGTCCATCCTTTTGTCTTTCATCTCTTGACTCAAACTTCCATGGCCTTTTTCCAAGAGGACCGAGGTTGCTTTTGTAGGATCCATGTATTATATCACAAGAGGCAACACATCCAGATGAGAATATTAGGGTTAAGAGAAAATCAGGGAAGTCCAGGGCAAGGGCTAATGCCCTGACCATAAATAAGTGTGTGAGCAGATGCTGCACCTGGGTGGAGTGTCCCCCAGGAGCCTCTGCGCGGCCCCAGGGAAGAGAGGACTCAGATCACTGAATCCCCTCATGAGGATGTATCACTCAGCAGTGGTGACACTATGAGATTTTCAATAAATGGTCATCAATCTGTCCTTCCTCCTCCCACTGGAGCCAGTTGGGGCAGGAATAGCAACCCTACCCAGTATCTCTGTAAGTGTCTGGGCTTTATTCATTGCAGCTCTAAAAAGAGAGAGAACCCATTTACCAATATGCCAGCACTTGGGCATTTTAATTATTATTTTTTGCTTTTATTGGGGGGGGGGCACATTATTTACAATAAGAAATGTAGTTCTCTGTCTTCATGAATTGCAGTCTGCAGCTTGAGTTTGAGAAGAACTTAAGAACTTATTACAAGGAGCATCGTAATTTGCCTTTGCTCAGAGCCACATCACCTGCAGGCGGTTCCACAAGGTCAGTCAGCTCGAAGTTGCACAGCCACGTCTTCCCTGGCTTTCACTTTACCCGTGCCCTTGACGTGGCGCTGCCTTGTCAGGATTCTCGTAAAACTCCTCGCTGATGGCTTCTTCTGTTCCCTTCATTTCCTTAAGTGAACATCTGTCTAATTGTTCACCTCCATTGCTTTAGTGCTTTCTTCATGCTTTCTCTCTTTCCAGACAATAAACTTTATTTTCTTCATAAGAATTCAGTCTACGCAAGGGTATTAGGCAGCTTGTTTGCACCTTTTAATTCCTGGATGTTTTCCAGGCCGGCTTTTTGCAGGAGTTCCAATGGGTTCATCTGTGAAGCACGGAAGACAATGCGGCATTGTGTTGGGGTTTTTATCCGTTACCTTCTGTTTGTAAACATCTGCTTGGAAATGTTTGCTGGTGCCCACCCTGGCTCTCCCCGACCCCCACCAGAAATAACAGGACTCATCTCTTTTTGGTTGGCATTGGATAAGACAGTGTTGGCTGGTTCTTTTTTTTTGGGGGGGGGTGTCAGATGCATAGGTAGGTGACTGTTTAACTGAAACCCATAGACTTTGCCAAGTGACTTTCGAGAGGGACCCATGTCCTTTATTTCATTATTGGCTATGCAGCCTGGTACTCTCCTCATGACTACAGTTTAATTTTGATGCTGATTTTGATGATGAATTAAAAACCTGCATAAACCAGCAATTGTAACTAGAAAACATTTCCATTTTTGAAGACCATTATTTTTCATATGCTTAAAAATACTCAGCAAGCCACTGCATTTTTTTGCATTTTCTTTGTAATCTTTCTGAATTGTGTATTGTTATATCTTTAACAGTAACTATTTTGATTTTGTTTTTTTTGAATCAGTGTAAGCATATTCTTAGAGTATGTACACTACTGAAATGTTTTTGTAATTATTGATATGTTCCCTTCTGGCTTGGTTAATTTTATGTTTTTTATTTTTCATGTTTGTATGTTTTCCTATATGGCCTGTCTTTAAAAAGCAACTTTTGATTATGAATATGTCAAATACATTCAAAGGTAAATAGCATAATGATGAGCCCTGCCAATGCCAAATACCCTGCTTAAGTTAGGAAACTATTTTTCTCTGTTCAGTCACTGTTCCTTTGTGTGTGTGTGTGTGTACATAAATGTGTATATATACACACATATGTATACACACTTGTACATATATACAGCTATATGTGTGTAAATATATTTATTTTTTTCTAGCGTATGTTGTAAGTTGGTTTGTTTCTTGTGTCCAAATCAAATTTTGTTTAAACTAAGAGTAAGACCCATCTAAGTAATGAGGATTCAAAGCCCCAGTATGAAATCCTTGCTTTTCCTATTGATTTGTGGACATGAGAGAGAATCTTAGCTCCTGCACAATGCTTAGAGGGAGGAAGCATTGTGCATCTTGAGTCCATTGTAAATCTTGCTACCCTAACCCTAATCTCCAGTGCTGTGAACAGAGCAGAAATAGGGCAGTGCTGTGGGGCTAAAAAGTGCTAACATGCAGGACCAAAAGTTCTCATGCACAATATGTGATACAGTTTGGGCAGTTTGCCCAATCAGAGTTTAGGTGGCTGATTTCCAAATGAAGCCTGCCTACTTATGGCTCTGTGTTTCTTTTCTGAAACCTGATTATAGAGACCTAGGAATGGATTCCAGAAGGTTGAGGGAGGGGGGCGGGTCAGAGGATGCTGGGCATAGAACCTGTTTCTTTCCCTTGATGCAGATCGTCTGGAGCAGCGGTTCTCAACCTGTGGGTCGCAACCCCTTTGGGGGTCGAATGACCATTTCACAGGGGTCGCCTAAGACCATCGGAAAACACATATATAATTACATATTGTTTCTGTGATTAATCACTATGCTTTAATTGTGTTCAATTTGTAACAATGAAAATACATCCTGCATATCAGATATTTACATTACGATTCATAACAGTAGCAAAATTCCAGTGATGAAGTAGCAACAAAAATAATCTTATGGTTGGGGGTCACCACAACATGAGGAACTGTATTAAAGGGTCGCAGCATTAGGAAGGTTGAGAACCACTGGTCTGGAGGGTCCCTAGTTTGAATCATCACAAAGGTACCTGATGTCTGACAATATTCCAGGTGACAGAAAGCACATGGGCTGCTTCTGGGTGGTGTTGTAAAGACAGTCTGGAAGCCACTGGTATAGGAAGTGCTGGAATCTGCTGAGACCTTACTTAGTGAAGACACAGATACCCCTCTTTACCAACTCACACACACACACACACACACACACACACACACACACAACTCTGGAAAGCAAGGGAACCTGCACTGCGCCATCTTGCCCATCCCTGCAGGCTGCCTCTCTTCCCCTTAGTGGTTGTATTTTGGCTGATTAAATCAATGTAAGAGGATGGCTTGGTCCCTTCAATCTGTATCTTCCCTGAAACATTGTCTTTGTGATGTTATCATAACCTTAATTTGGGAGATAGGATTGTGTATAATCAGAAAAAAACACATATGTGGGCTAGGACAGACACATTTATGGATTATGTATTTATACTAAACATTTCCATATGTTATTCTTTTTTATTTTTTTAATTAAATCTTTATTGTTGAAAGTATTACATATGTCCCCCTTTTCCCCCATTGACTCCTTCTAGCACGTCCCCATGGGTTATGCATATATACATACAAGTTCTTTGGTTGATCTCTTCCCACCAACCTACCCAATATTCACACAGCTTTGTGGGGTTAGAGATATAATTATGGTGTTGTTATGAATATTATCATCAATATTAACTGTGATTACTGATCACCTCCTCATCCAGGTCAGTACTAGATGCTTCATACTCATTATCTAATTTAACGGTCACTGCACTCTTGCTGGATGTATATAATCCATTTCACCGCATCTTGGGAGATTGGTTAATTATCCAGCATCACATAGTTCACCATCAGCAGAAATGGGATTTGAACTTGGTCAGGCCTGACTTGTGTGCCTGTGGTTTCTCACCTAAAGAGGGGGAGCATTTCTCTCTTTGTCACTCACGCACCTGGGATTTGTTTCCTTGAGGGATTGAGTTGTACATTATTTGCTGAAAGAGCATGTATCTCTATTTCATTGATAACGGAGAGCAAGGGGGCTGGGTTTGCCTGGCAGTTTGTCCCAATATTCTTCTCAACTTTAAAAATATGTTGAGCAAAAAGTTTTAACAGTTCACATAAAAACCTTTAAAGCTCTCAGACTAATCACTAATGGAGGGTGGACAAGTTAAGTTTTTGCTGTGCTTAATCCTTATTAAAGCACTAATCATTAGGGCCCCCAAATTGCTATAAGGAGAGCACTTAGAAAACAGAAGGGATCAATAGTTAGTACTTAGGAGATAAATGAAACAACTTTTTGTTTCTTCCCTTTAAATCCACCTTGTTGCTGAAAGATAGAAAGGCTGAACATGAGTGAGATTGTGGGTTTCTCAGCATTTCATAGCTTATATATTGAATCATATTTTTAAAAATATATTTAACTACCTTTAACTTTCTCAAAAGCTACAGAGATGCATATTATTAAAAAAATAACTTGAATTTTCACTGGGGGTAAGACAAACCTGTGAGGAAATATAGAGGTGTGCATGGAAGCTCATGATTTGGTAATAGAAACATACCATGAAGCAAAGACTCTGTGCTGGATTCTTTAATCCTTGTTTCCCTCAGGGTACTGTGGGAGTCTGGAGCATGATGCCTTACCTAACCTGGGGCAATCCAGGAAGACTTCCTGGAAGAGGTGACTGAGTTTCATTTGGGTTTGACACTGCAACAGCCGCCCTAGAGGCTGAATTCTGTGGTTGGAATATTGATAGTATTCTGTGAAGGGCACACTTGTTGCTTCATTATTCAATCACTAGTAAATAAGTTACAATTAGTTTATTTAGTATTTCTCAGAATTATGGACTTCAGGACTCAATAAACTTTTTCAAAAGAAAATAAAAATATGAGGACACCAACTTAGGCTTGCCTAAGGGTTATTTTTTTTTAAATAACGACATTGGAAACAACAAAAACCCCCAACAATATGTAACAACATGCCCCTATCGAGGATCAACATTATGAAAGAAAGGGTATTTTCGCGCCAAACATTGTAAGGATATATATATACACACACACACACACACACACACACACACATACACTTACTCGAAAGGAAAGCCGTTTTTTATCTTATTTACATTTTAGTTTGAACTATGTAAGCTCCTTTTCACCTGCAGTTTCACTCTCCCTGATAGTTATCTGCGGTCAGTGGTCCGAGAATATTAAATGGAAAATTCCAGCAATAAGCGACGTATACGTTTTAAATTGTGCCCTGAGCTGCGGAGCGTGGAGAAATCTCCTCGGTTCTGAGTCTCGCGTGGAAATCTCGCGTGGCCACGTCCGTCTCGCGTGGCCACGTCCATTCGTCGCAGCTGCAGACCCTTCCCGCTGTCAGTCAGGCGGAACCTTCCCGGGGATCAGGTCACCATTGATAGCAGCGCCGTGCTTGTGTTCAGGTAACTTTTATTTTACTTAATAATGCCCCAGAGCACAGGGGCAGTGATGCTGGAAATTCGGAAACGCCAACGAGAAGCCATGAAGTGCTTCCTTTAAGTGAAAAGTCGAGTAAAAGTTCATGAAGATATTTTGAGAGATGGGGTGTGGGGGATGGGCGGGCAGGAGGGAGCGAGAGAAAGACAACATTCACATAACTTTTATTACAGTATATTGTCATAATTGTCCCACTTTATTAGTAGTTGTTAATCTCCTGACTAATTTATAAGTGAAACTTTATGTAGGGAAGACATCGTATATACCCGTAAGGTTTGGTGCTACCTGCGGTTTCAGGCGTCCAGTGGGGGGAAAGAGGACTCTACTTTTAGACTCACGTAGAAGTTGCAAAAATAGTGCAGAGAATTCACTCACCTTCCTCTAATTTTAACAGTTTGCCTCAGCGAAAATAATCATCCAAACCAGGAGACTAACGCTGGTACACAGTGTTCAGTGTGCGACCTGACTCCAGCTTCCCCCTTGGCCCCTCGTTATCTTCCTTTTAGTTCCGGATCCGGTCCGGCCCCCGCATTATCGCCAGTTGTTGCGTCCTCCTGGTCACCTTCGTCTTTGACAGTTCCTCATTCCTCCCCTGTCCTTGCTGATCTTGGGACTTCGGCGTGTTTGATGTTTCCTCATGATTAGATTGAATTTAAGCGTATTTGGGCAAGAACAGGATAGAAATGATGTGTCCTTCCTATGCGTGGTATCAGGTCGTCCATTACGCTGCGCTGTCCTGTCACTGGTGATGTTAATCGCGAAGTAACCTTGATCATCAAAGATGACGATGTTCCACTGAGTTTCTCTAGAGTCACGTTACTAATTTTTTCTTCATACTTTATACATATTTGGGAAGAGATGCTTTAAGATTATGCGGACCTGCTCTTTCTTCTTAAAACGTTCACCCAGTGACTTTCAACATCCGTGAGTCCATCTCGCCTGCAGCATTTATCACTGTGGGGTCTGCCTAATGATGAGCTTGTACTTCCCTCATGCTTTCTACATTTATTTTAATTTTTTTGAAGGAAGAGCTCTCTCTTCCCCCCTTTTTATTTATTTGTTCAGTTATTTTAATTATCTTGGTATGGGTTCGTGGGTCTATATTTTTATTCCGTGGCTTGTCATCCAGTATTATCACTGTTTATTTTGTTGCTCCAGCCTTGGCGATTAGGAACTTCTTCTGGTTGGCTTTTGTGAGTGACTTCCCTTCTCACTGCATGCTTAGTGCCGAATTGGTGTCTTGTCCCCCTCGCCTTTAGAAATAATGAAAGAAGACATGGAAAATGGTGATAAAGAAAAAATAGTCACGGTGCTTGGAGGAAAGGTAGTTATTTCTTTTAGAACTGGAAGGGGCATAGGGATTTCTAGGGAGCACCCTCAGCCTAAAACTAAGACACAGCTCATCTAGACCTTTCTATGTTCCATGCTGGTGCTGGGCCTCACAGGCTACAGCATCTTATCTGATCCTCCCGCAGTCTTATTTTAATATTATGGTTTCACAGATGGGAAAAGTGAGATTCCAGGGTTCCAAGAGGTCACAGTGCATAAAGGAAGTGGTGGAGTCAGGATTGCATCTGGTTCCCAGATCCCCAGGGAATGTCACTGAGCACTTTTCATAAAGGACAGGGGCCAGGGGTAGGAGAGAAAATTCCTGCCTGCTCTGATGACAATGCCACCCCACCCACGTCCCACCACAAAAATCTTTTCTATCCATTATCAGGAAAAAGAAATACCTTTCCATGCAGTAGTCACTGAGATTCCTGTGTGTGTGTGTGTGTGTGTGTGTGTGTGTAATTTTTCACCCTTCTATATAATCTGTAGATAACAATATATGCAGTTCTGTCAATTTCATATCTTTCTCAAATCTTAGTTTTAGAGAGTACAAATGTGAGAAGTTTTAATTTGCAGTAATTTCACCAGAGATCTGTATCTGAGAGCCCCAGAAGAAAAAATGTTCCTCTTTCTACTGCTGTACTTGGCCACCACTATTCCTTTTCCTAGCCCTCTTGTACTTGTGGTCCCTCAACCTATTAGGAACAAAGAATTGGATTCAGGAAGAGAGCTTGGCAGCACCATGCGCTACATACCATGTAGCTCACAGCTGGGACAGTGGAGGTCCTGGGGTAGCCAGAAACTGGCCAAGGTCAGATACAGAGTGAAGAGTAAAGCCAGGCTGGGAAGCCAGGGGTGTGGCCTCCAGCCTGCCTCTCTACCATCTTGCCGTGGTGCTTATTCAAGAATTCCTGTCAGTACCACCAAGGTCTGATTGACCACATGCACAAAAGGAATTCTCCAGAATGATTTCTTAATAATAAATGCTTACATTTTCTCTTGGCCCCAGGCCAAATCCCTCCTCTCAATCTTATTTTCAAGGTTGAACATTCCCTTGGAGTTAGTGACCTTGCCCTTACTGGCCTGTTGATGTCGCTATCCATCCATAAGCCTCCTTTCCAGGGACTGTGTT
Source organism: Myotis lucifugus (assembly GCF_000147115.1). Classification (NCBI taxonomy): domain Eukaryota; kingdom Metazoa; phylum Chordata; class Mammalia; order Chiroptera; family Vespertilionidae; genus Myotis; species Myotis lucifugus. The sequence continues at coordinate 6,673,658 of NW_005871083.1, read as the reverse complement.
TGCAGCAAAGACTATAATTTTATTTTGGGTTTGGATATACTGATTACATTTTAGCTTCTGGTATATTTTCTTACCTGTCACAGCCATTAAATTTATTTTAATAGTTACTCTACCCTCCTGATAGCCACTAAAGGGGGAATTGGATATTGTCTATCAATTGGCTTAGTCTGTGAACTAAGGCTATATCTAATTACAAGGCATTGTATCGGTTCTGATTTATTAACCATTTACTTTGCCTCAAAGAAGTGGCATTTTTAGTAGCACTGTTCAGCCTGGATACAGCTTTCCAGGAGGGCAGGGTGCCCGGGATATCACTGATCTTACAGTTATTACTTTGTGTCATATATAATCTTGTTTTTTCCCTGCAACAAATAAATCTTTGGGTCTCCCTGAAAAAAAAAGAAAAAGAAAAAAAAACATTTGTGGTTACAGCATAATAAAAATAAACCGTTTGTCGTGACTGCAGCTGACATTTATCAGCCCGTTTGTGGGTGCTCTTTCTCTCTCTCTATAATACAGAACATAATTTGTCACTTTGTAAATACATTCCAGTCTAAATCCCTGCCAGCATCTGTTAGTGTTTGAAGGATTAATGTACTACCCTGTGTATGTCTGCACTTGCAGGGAACACTGTAGCATATGATTATGGATCTTGGGAGAGAGAGGAATAGGGCATTTTCTATGCTTTTTCCTGCACATGGGTCTTGTTGGCCTTGTCCTGATTTTTCTTGTCATTATCCAGTTCTGCTTACCAGGATTCTGGTTGTCCTCAACTTTCCTTCTCCCTTTCACAGTAATGGTCACAGGAATAGTCGTTCATATGTACTGTGGGTGAGCAGTGGGAGACCTTTTGGGCTTGGGTTCAGAATTCTATCTTCATCTGATCTATGACCTCCAGTTACTTAATTTCCATTTTCTCACTTACAAAATGAAGATGCTAATATCTATCTCTTAAATCTGTGTTGATGCAAAATGCCCAGTAGAGAATTTGGCCAAGAGGCTTATGGGGCTGCATCACCTTTTATCATTGTCAGCATGATTGCTGTTCTTGACTCAGTCCATGAAACTCAAACTGTCATTGGAGGATCCCAGTGCCACGAGGCAGCTGGTGGTTGTGATTCTGTTTGTTTTCTTGTTAGTGGGTTTTGTATTTGTTTGGAACTATTTATATCCCTGTAAATCAGGTATTTGGTCGTTCCTGGCCCAGAAAGCATTCTGCCAAGAAGGGACTGGGGTTCTCAACAAGGCTTGGTACTAAATTCTGGCAAGACTGAGGGATTTAAACCCATCCCCAGTGGCAGCATGATGCAGAGACCTGCTGGAGGGCCATCCTTGCTCTCTGCAGCAGAAGGCATCAACTCCCCTGAGTGATTATGTGTCCGTAGTTCCTGCTACTTTATGGAATGGCAATAGTCTGCCAATCCATCTTAAGCTCCCGCTTTTCTTTGGATTAGAAAAATTCCACGAAATGGAAGAAATGGCCTCATTAGTAATTTTTGTGTGAGCAATCTCTGTTTCATTTTTCATTCTTTAGTTTTTGTGTATGTATTTCTGCCTGTCCTGCTCCAGTGGTTCCCCCACCCAACCTCTGTGCCTGTATTGGCAATTCTCTCCAATAAAGAAGAAAGTGTGTAGTGCTCTTTTCATTAAAAGCATTATTTTGCTGTTGTTTAGTTTTTGTTTGAAATACAAATGCATATGAACAGGATAGAAATATCATGCCCACATACCTAGTGGTCAAGATGTGGCTTATGATTTGATGCTTTTTTTAGGATTCTGAAAGGAATCTTCAGCAGATCTAGGAGTATATCTTTGATTCTCTATGAAAAAAAATTCTTCTTTCCCTAGATGCCCAAGGATTGCCATACTTGTAAAATGTCTAGAAAACCTTATTTCAATTATTTTGACCAGTATCTATAAAATTCTAAAGATTCCAAAATATATTTCTGTGTCCAAGCAGATGTGTGGAATTGTAGGAACCATTTAGTGCTGATACTTACAAAGTGTAATACTCCTGAAATTTGGATTATTTAGTAGGGAAACATTTTGCATGGAACAATGTTAGCAGATGCTCACTGCTAAATCTATTGTATATCCTTAGTTCTACACACTGTTTGGGAGTCTTTATGCTGTGTGTTACCTGTATCTTTATCAAATGGCCTGTGTGATAAAGTAAGACATACTTTAAGGCGTGGTATGATATTCTTCTATTTTCTCCTACATCCATTGGAATCTGTGAATAATATTAGTTAAAGACTGTCAGATGTCAGGAAAAACACCAAATTTCTTGATTCTTGTTCTAAAACAGGAGTCACAAACTACTCTGCTGGGAGGTAATCCAGCCTAACACCTGTTTTCATAAATAAAGTTTTATTGGAATGCAACCATACCCACTCATTTACAGTATCTATGGCAGCTTTTGCTTTCATGCTACAAAAGTTGAGTAGTTGGTAATGGCCTGCAAAACCTAAAATGCTATCTGACCCATCAGAGAAGAAGTTAGCTGACTCCTGTTTTAGAAGACTCATGACCATTTGGAAAGAAAAGTGTGTTCCACTAAATCAGAATGAGCAGGTGCTTAGCTTCATATCTTATTTCTACACATATGGAAGCCATTCCATTGATACATTACTTAGTTATCAAATGTGGTTAATCCAAAGAGGGGTGGGGAGAGCAGAGAGGTTGAAGTTAACTGTTTTGCCATCATAAAGTTAAAAATTTAATGGTGAAAATAAAACAGAAAAATGTAAGAGGCTTTGGCTTCGTGGACAGAACAACATTCCTGGGAGTGTACGTTTGGCCCCACTGTGATCTCCTGGACACAGGGGAATTTCAGTGTCTGGAAGAAAATTCTGGCCCAGAGACAATAGTGCTATCTTATCAGGAGAATTGGCTCATTAGATGGAGGGAGAACTGAATCCCAATTCTGCCAGCTATTAATTATATGTGTTTTGAGCAGATTTTTTCATGCCTTCTCGGCCTTTGTTTTCTTTATAAAATACAGGTCATTAGGTCGACCTTGAAGGGCTCAGCAGGGTAAAATGTGACAAAGTTCATAGGCATTCCTTCTCGGACTACTATCTGCCAGAGAGCAGGTCCTCAAAAGTGTTTAATTGGCAGTGAGTGTTTGCCTCTTGGAAGGGATTTTGAAATTTATACAGGGAAGAAGTCTTAGGTCCGAGATATGTGAAGAAAATCACACTGGATCAACTGGGAAAGTTGACCCTCAGCCAGAACATCCTCAAGTCCTCCGGGGTGCATTGCAGACCCAGAAAAGAGTGCTGCCGATAACATCACGGTTGGGGCCTTCCTCTGCAGAGGTAGAAGCTCTGGGCCACCTTGTCACACTGCCAGCCCCAGAAGCTCCCCTGTCATTAAGCCAAAGGGAGCAGGGAAGATGCCTATATAAATATTGGAGAGGCTGGAATTGGGTGCACTAAGGCCAAGCTGCCTTAACATGCACGCCATCCCAAAGTTGTGTCTAATGGACATTTATAAACCGGTGTCCCCCATGCTCCTCCCACTCTATTGCTGTCTGCGATGCTGTTCTAAAAACTTGTAGTGTACATGTAGCTGGCTTTACACAGAATTATCCAATGTGATTCATTTTTACCATTTGGCTATAAGAGAGGAGACCACAGAACAAGCCAGAATGAATATGGCTGTTTGCTGATGCCCAAAGCAGCATGCTTTGTGCATCGAACAGACAGACATCAAGCTACTGCACTGAATCTATGTGAAAGTGTTGGACTCTGTTCCATTCCTCATGGACTTTCCTTTCCCCAGCTCCTGTTTGGACTTCATTTCCTGAAGGAGTCCTGGTGGAGCTGTCAGACAAGCCCTGGAAACCTCACTAGCCCACTCAGTGCATGAGCTCTCTCTCTCTCTCTCTCTCTCTCTCTCTCTCTCTCTCTCTCTCAATAACTTCTACTGTAAGGCTATCTGGAACTATAGGCTTGGGTAAGAAAGTAGCACCATTGATCTGATGTATGTACTGGGCTGAATTATTTGAATTAATTTATAGGACATAATGCACTTTTGTCTCTCAAAGACTTTTCCAGGCTTATTTTATGCAGTTTGGATTTTTCTAGCTGTCTAATATTCCAGCATCTGTTTCTGCATGTGAACTGGATAGTTCTTCCCTGAGCACATCTTTTTCTCCTGCTGTCTTGGTAAAAGCAGTACAGAGCAGCCACCATCCCATGACCTGACCTTCTGGCTCTTCTCTTGAGCTTCAGGCTCTGTAGGTACTAGATATGCCTTTCACGTTGGGACAGAGAACAGTTTTATGAAATGAGTTCCAATGTATGACACAGATCCACAGGGCTATCCCTGTTTGACAGGTGGCTGTTCTTTTTGTGAAAAAAGTTTCTAAGCTTCTGTTGTCTAGGTGGCTCCACTATCCCCTAGAATCTTATTATAATCTTCATTCATCTTATGGAAGGAGAAAGAGAATATGGGGAACCAAATTCATGTTAAGAATAGAATAGGAGTTACACACTGTTCCTCTCAAAGGCCATTGGTGGAAACCTTGATGTCCACCTCAATGCAGGCTGGGGAATGTAGTTCCTGGCTGGTGAGTCTCTTCTCAGCACAATCCCATCCTGTGGAAAGGGGAGCACTTGTTTGAGAGAAGCTAGTTCTTTCTCTCTACTGTGTATCTTTTTACATAAAATAGGGTAATTTTTAAAATTCTAGTTTGTTGGTTTCTGCCTTTAAATGTGTGAATTTAAGTCCCTTTCTATTTCTTCTGATTATGGATATATTTGTACTAATTTCTGTGTTTTATTTTGTGTTTTCCCTCTACCAAGAGTTTTCATTATTACTTTTAGTTCTTTTTAGACATTTTTGGATTAATTCATTTTCTTTATATCCTGTGTACTCCATATGCCATTTTTGTTTTCTTGCTGTTGCTTTGGAAGCTAAATATTTTCCTTCCTTCCTTCCTTCCTTCCTTCCTTCCTTCCTTCCTTCCTTCCTTCCTTCCTTCCTTCCTTCTCTCTTCCCTCCTCCATATCTCCATCTCTTCCTTCCTTCTGTAGTTATTCTTGAAATTTTTATATACATATTTAAATTTTCTCTTATCAAGTATAAAGTTGTTTAATGTCTCCTTCATTTAACCAACAAACCCAAACCCTACATGATTTACTGGGTCAGTGAGACCTTCCCTCCCTCCCCCATCCCATAAAAATATTCTTACTATTGTTTCAAACCCATCTGTAATACCCTTTCAGTGTAATTTGTTTGGTCCTGTGCTAATGTAAAGTATGTGCAGAATTTGGGGATAACTTGACTATGACTCCTTTTCTGAGTGTGTACTGTGTCGAGTTCTCATCTTTTTCTGCCTTTATGGGTGTTTTGGTTGGAACCTATAAGAGGCTGCTTGGTAGATGCCACTTTAAGCTGGAAACCTGATTTCTCTCTGAAGAATTTTCAAGATTTTTTTCTAGTTTATCTGTTGAACTAGAGGCCCATTGCACGAAGAGATTCGTGCAATAGGCCTTCCCTTCCCCTGGCTGCTGGCACTGGTTTTCCTCCAGCACCCGGGACCCAGGCCTTCACTGCTCCAGCCAGAGCCTTTCGTCTTTGCTCTGCCGCTTCGGGCCTACTTATGCAAATTAACCGCCATCTTTGTTGGGTTAATTTGCATACTCTCCTGATTGGCTGGTGAGCGTAGTGGAGGGACAGTCAATTTACATATTTGTCTATTATTAGGTAAGATATCCTGCCTTGCTTCTGCAGAACCTTGGAAAGATATCTCTCTTTGGATTCATCCTTAAATTAAAAATAACCTTGTGGTCAGGCCTCCAGTGTGATGGTACTATTACATGTTTACTGCATGCTTGGTACACTGAGCTCATATCCATCATCACACACTGTGACCAACTTCTGAGAGGCAGGTGCTCAGTCAGTAGGCTGAAAGCACCAGGAGAAATGCCTAGCTTTCCAAATGGCTTATAGATAATTGTTGCCAATGTCCCTAACCTGCTTTCATATCTATTTACAAATTTTTCCCAATTTTGGTGGCATGTTATATATTCATTCATTAATTTTCTAAATTAAAGCCTGCCTTGAAAACCCACTTCTTGCTACTTACTGTGTACCAGGTATTAGAGAGAGAGATATAAAACTGTGTGTTTTAATTTACCATAAATGTCAATGTGAATTATTGGTGTTTTGGTTTTCTTTCGTAGTCTCCCGCAGTGTTCTTGGGAATGGAGATTGCTATAACCTTTTTGGAGGACACCCAGCAAAAATCTATCAAAATTTAAAATGTGGATATCTCTTGATGTAGCAATTCTACTTAAAGGAATTTGTTCTTTAGAAAAAAAATCATATATTACAAAGTATAAGTATTGCAGCATTGCATTTGGTAACTAAAACCTGGCAACTATATAAAATGGTATTAATTACAATAAGAACAATAGTAAACACAGGAAATCTCTTTAAGATACTTTCCATGGATATTATTCCATTGAATTCTCACAGAAATCCCAAGAGGACATGTTTATATTATTTATATTTTTATAGATGAGGCAATTCAGGCATCAAGAATTTAAGTGAAAGTTCACAAAGCTAGTGAAGGATGTGGAGGGCTAAGCCCTGCAAAGGGGAAATATTTTAATAAATGATCAAACACTTCTTTAATGGGCTAACTGTACAGGTTGAAACTAATGGGAGTAGAATTCCATATAGATATATTTAATTATGTGTTAATTAGTAAAAACCAGGTTGTAAAATAACCCATGAGCTCTGCAACTATGTTTGTATGCAAATGTTGCACAGTGTTTTTATATGTGTAGAAAATACACTCTGGGAGGATGTGCATCGCGCTGACCCTCTGTTTCTCTTCGGGCAGTGGGGTTTGGGAGATGTTTTTACTCAATACATTATACATTTCTGCATTATTTCTATTTTTTTCAATGAGCCAGTTTTATTTTTACAACTAAGGATAAATGTAAGTAGCTGAAAACTTCTTCAGGTCCATCAGTGTTCCTCTCACCAGCTCACACAGGCAGCCTGGCACTGTGAACCCCTGGTGCCAGTGGTAGGGGCTCTCTGTGCATTGTGGGAAGTTTAGTAGCATCCCTAGCCTCTATCCATTAGATGTCAGTACACCCCTCCAACTAGTTGTGGGGCCAGAAAAGTTTCCAGACCTTGGCAGATGCACCCTGGGAGGCAGAATGCCCCCAGTTGAGAACCTCTGAGTGGCCCTGCTGGCACTGGGCTATCTGTGTGCTGTTTTCTCCATTCTGAGGGTTGTAATGAAAATATCTCCCTCCACCTGAGGGTCTTTCCGGCTTCACCAGTCCTTCATGTGGAAGTCAGAATCCTCTAAGCCAGAGCAGACAAATCTTATTTATCTCTTTCTATTCAATTTAACCACTATTGACCTGTCACCAGTAATCAACAGGCGCCAGGTCTCTGTGTTTTGAGCTGCACACTCTTTCTGAATCTAGGAGGGGGGCACTGATTTTTCTTTTATCAGCGGCTTCCCTAGCGTAGGGGGTTCCAATGCTTAACAAGTTTCATTAAGAACACAGCTATTAAATATTCAAAATCTATAGACTGTTCCTGTTGAGAATATAATTATACAGTAAATTAGCTGATGTCCATTATGGTGTCTTTGAAGCACATCTTTGATGTTTCCAGTACTTACATAAGATATAGGGGCCTGTTTATTAAGAGTCTTCAACTGTGTATAAAACTAGAGCAGTCAAAGTAATGGTGTCTGCTGAAGGATTCTTTATCATATGAATTTACCTTTAGTCATCTATTATTTATTTCAGCTATTTTATATGCCATTATAATAAATATTATGACAGAGAAAGCTTTTACGCTTCAACTTATTGTACTACTCTTTACTTGCCTGCAATCCTTCAACAAAATGTAACCATGCTTTACCTATAGTTAACGTAAATCATCACTTACATTAGAATGAAAAATTCGCTCTGAAAAAAAGGGCTCTTTCTTCAATAGCAAGGCCAAGATGCACAATCATGTTGGCTGCCAAACTCCCGTGGCTCTCGCCGTCTCGCCTTAAACTGTTTTTAAGCTGCAAAGTGAATACATTGCATAGAGGGAGATTGGAAGGTTTTAGAATATTTTCACTCTCTTGTTAGTTTCTGGCAAGATAAGCATTTTTTATCCAGAGTGCAAAATATTGCCAATTATTGCCTAAGCATTTTTAATAGTTTTGCTTTGCGTGGCACCTAGCTCATAGACCAAATTAAATAAGCTGTTATCCAGTGCAGTTTCTCCTCGAATCAGCCTCACAATTACCTGTAGATATTGATACCGTTTATTTTATAAATTGAGTTCCAGCAACACAAGGCAAAAATTTTGACCTGTGTATAATGAAGAAAGAGTTGTCACGATTTCCTTATTAGGGATATATGTGTATTTTGGTAGCGTGGAGGATAGTGTTGAGGGCACTTGTGGGGGCTCAAGCATGAAGGTTGGTGCTTGATGGTTGATCTGAAGGTCAGGTCAAGGCTCTAAGAAAAATGCAGGGCTTCGCCAAGGATCATTTTTGGTGTCGTTTCCTATTTTGAAATGTGGCATCTTCTGTAAGAGCTTTTTCTTGTTAAGGGCACAGTGGCACAGACTGGTGCACACGTACAGAGCTGTAAGAGACTCTCAGCGTCTTCTTTTCCTGGGGTGCTCTATCAAAACTGGCACCCTTTTCATCTACAGGTTAGGCAGAGGTTGGGCAAACTTCCCTCAGACTTGCTCACAATGCTGGTACGGGTCCTTCCACTGGAGGTACTGGAGCTGAAAGTGGATGCCAGTGTTTATTTCCTCCTGTATTTCCCAGTGAGGATGCGGCCCTCCACTGCCACCATTAGCATTACTTATATAACACTGGAGGGACGAGCGTTATGAAATCCCACATAGGATATTGATGAATTATTAAACCAGTTTAGTTAGGTCTGTATCATCGTTCAGTGAATAATGTCATGTCAACAATATGCTCAGCACCAGTGTCTCTCGCTGTTGTAAATGTGACAACTTCTATTTAAGGTTTCCGAACATAAAATCAGGACTGCACGTGTGTAAAGTGGGAGGCTGAGAGACATCAGCATAATGCAATTAAGGCCCATTGGATTGGAATTTGCAAGATGCCATTAGCAATAAGCTCTGAATGTAGATTATTGCCTTCATTACATTTTCTCTTTCAGCAATAGCCTTCTCTTATAAATTTCAAATGTATACAATAATAGGATATAAAATAGACACAAATAAGAATATAAAGGCGATGTTCATTTCTTTATAGCTTCTTGGTGTTACATGTTGAAGAATATGACAACAAGGATATACTAGTATACAGCATAGGGTGGTATTTCAGCAAAGACACAAGCTTTGGAATGGGCCCCATCTGGTTATAGAGAGCTGGATCTCTGTCTTACTGGCGGCGCTCAGCCTCTGTTTTCTCAAAGTGGGGACTGATATACTTTAAAAGATATTTCATATGACTCTTAACTAAAAAGTAAATGCCTGTTTTGCCTGAGATGATAAGCTGGTGTACTGGTATGACTGGAAAAAAAGAGTAAGGATTTAAGGAAGGATTAAGAGAGGCGTTTTATACCATTTTAAGATTCAAAAATTCTTAGCATGAAGTTTTTTCTATTAAAGCTATATCATAGGTATTATTTTTTTCACCTTCAAATAATAATAAATACATGTAAATGAGATTTTTTTTTTAGAGAAGCCCAGAAATGAACTCTTCTATAATTGTAAGAGAGGGGTAGATACTCATCCAGTCGGCATAGATCCCGCTTTCACGTGAGATTACACACTGGCTAATGTTTGCATATGTCATGTCCCCATAGCTGAAGGAGACTCTCCTCTTGGTGTACTGAAGGCTGGGCTCCCTATGTCCCTTCATTGCATCTGGGTTTCTCCATCCTTTCTTTTGTTGCTGGTAAGCACATTATGAATGTGAGATAGTCTCTTTTACATGTTGTAGTGATGGGGCAAAAGAGAAAAGGAGTAAAAGCGTTAGAATTCTTGGAATATGCATTTACCTTTAGAGGCAGTGTTACTGAACGAATGAATTAATGAATGAACAAATTCATCCTTACAAATGTTGTCTCTCTTATTGTTGACCAAGAGCAGGACAGCATGCTGCCTCTACATGAGGCAGTTCCAGATCCAGTGGGTTTCCTGGGGTTGGCCTTGCCTGAGTGGCAAGAAGAGTTGACGGCTAAGAGGACAGGCAGGTCATGGTGATATCATGGAATTTGGAATCATGATTAAAACATGGTTTAGTGTGAACTGTGGCTCTGCCAGTTACTGTCTGGGTGAAGTTGTGCAGTAGCTTTCTGAACTTTACCTTCTCTATTTGTGAACTGGGTGGTTAATAAATGGCCCCATAGCGCTGCTGTGGGAATAGAAGGTGCCGTGGGGCAAGAACTCCTGACCAGTATTCTGAGATGGCTGCTGCTACCAGTTATGCCCACTCAGCCCTGTCCATGAGGAGTGAAGCAATTTGGTGCATATGATGACGGTGATGATTACAGTGATGATAGTGGTAAAAACAACAACAAAAACAATCACAGTAATGCTTTTCATTGATAGCAATTACAGACCACTCATCAGCCATCAGGCACTGCTCCAAGTGACTTACATATATATATTACCTCATTTCCTGATATGGCAGGTGCCATTATTATTTCCATTTCACAGAAGAGAAAACTGAATGCACAAGATGGGGAAGTAACTGGCCAGCTGGTAAGTATTGGGACTGGAGTTCAGACCCAGGTGGTCCCACCGAGTCCATGGCCTAACAAACCCCTTTTATGTCCAGAACATTCACAGAGATGGGACCTGGGGAACTGTGGCCTCAGGGAGATTCTCTGAGCCTTCTTCCTTCTGCTCTGGTGTGACTTGTCTTCCTCCTTCCAGAGTTTCTAGTCAGACTTTCTCTGAGCTACTGATACTAGTTTATGAAATAAAGAAAGGAAACAGCAATTACTAATGTACTTAATTATGGAAAAACAATGGTCATTCCTTTTTAGCAGTGGCCTTCCAACTAATAATGATAATAGTTTTTATTTATGTGCCCCATACCTTATATACATCATGTCTAATCTTTACTCTTAACCATGAAAGGCAAATGCCCATTTTCAAGTAAGGCAGCCGAGGCCCCGAGCATTGAGGTCATGTCCCTGAGGGCTCCCTGCCTGTATCGTGGTCCTGAGCTGGAGCCACAGCTCAGCTCTGCCATCCCTGCTGCAGATGACAACCTCCTCCTATTTCTTCATTTAAATACCAAACAATCCCCATATGGTTCCTTTGGTTTCAGGCTATATCACATCTGAGTCACACTTGGCTAATTCATAGTCATAACATGGCATGAGAGATCACTGTTGTATAACAATAGCAAGCAGTCGAAGGATTCTGCACATACAGACTTTGCAATCACTCAGACAGGTTTACAAATAATAGACCAGGCAGACTTGGTCTACAGAGGGTGTCTGTGAACCATGCCACCAGCGAGTATCCCTGGTCCCAGGGAAATGGAAGAAGAGTGGGTGGGTTGCTTACTTACTCAGTCTTTCTGATTGAGCCTGGAGTGTCAGGAGCAGTTGGGCGTCTCAGCTACTTAGAAGTTGCCTGATATTTCATGTGTGAGGTGCCACCTGTGCCATTCTATTTTAAAATGATGGGTACTAGCATCTGTATACATAATTTAAAATAAATTTACATTCTTGTTTTGCCTGAGATGATAAGCTGGTGTACTGGTGTGACCAGACAAAAAAAAGTAAGGATTTAAGGAATGGTTGAGAGAGGCATTTTATACCATTTTAAGATTCAATATTCTTAGTATGAAGTTTTTTCTGTTAAAGCTAAGTGAATGGTTGGATAGATCTCTAGAGACACAGACAGACAGACAGATAGATAGGAAAGGAAGGAGAGACCGACACGTGGAAGGATAACAGTTTATTTTAGGGTAGAGAGATTGTATATGCATTTATTTTGTTCATATTTTTTCAGCCTTTTAAATTTCTATAACTAATGAAAGTGTGAAGTTGGCAGAGACCTGAAAAAAGCCTGGAGAGGTAGACAGGGCCATGTCATGTGATAGTCTTTACCATTCTCCATTATATGTCCCCATTATACACCTCTTTCTGGGCTCTTGGAGGGTTGTACCTTCTCAAACAGTGCAGTTACATGAGTTGCTTTGCCAATGAAATGTGAACAGAAGCAGCCTCTGTCACTGCTGGGTGGAAGCCATGGGGAACCCTGTGCAATTGCCAGACTCCTTTCCCCACCGTGGAAGTTGCTAATGTTATAGAGATAGAGGCTTCATCTGCCTGAGCCCTGGCTGCCATGATGAACATGGCCCACGATGAACTTGGCCCACAATGAACATGGCCCCACGATAAACATGGCCACATGATGAACATGGCCCACGATGAACTTGACCCACGATGAATATGGCCCACGATGAACATGGTCCCATGATGAACATGGCCCATGATGAACTTGGCCCCATGATGAACATGACCCCATGATGAACATGGCCCATGATGAATATGGCCCCACCACCCTGGGATGGATATGGAACATGAGCGAGTAATAATCCTTGGTGTTTTAAGACACAGAGGTTTGGGGTGTGTGTGTGTGTGTGTGTGTGTGGTGTACTTTATGGAATCCTGTGCTGACTGACACAGAGACTCTGTGTGAACCAAGCTGAGGAATCTGGACCATATGTTGTTGGCCATTCTGAGCTGCAAAAGGATTTTAAGCTGGGACTTTGTTTAGCCAATCCAGAGAGCAAATCTGGCCAAACAAGGCTGGATGGCATGTGCTAATTCTAGCACCTCTTGATAGAAAGGTCACTGGTTCCTTTGTGGTGATGGAACATTTCTGTATCTCAAATCTGGTGAAGGTAACATGAATTTATATGTGTGGTCAGATGTCACAGAATTATACACAAAGGCATTACAAATAAAGAAATTAAGTGCATCTGAAAACTGGTGATATTTTAGAAGTGTCTGATGTCTAATAAATTCCACTCTGCCAGTGTCAATGTAGTGGTTCTGATCATGGCTGAGATGTCACCATTGGGGATGCTGGGAGTGGGCACTATAAGTACTACTTCTTGAGAGTCTATAATTAGTTCCAAGCCAGAGTTGACAGCAGCAACAAAAGTTCATGAGCTAAACCATGAAAGTGAATTGTGGTCAGTCCCAGATTCAAGGCCAGGCGTGGCAGAAAAGCTCACACTGGCAAATTGAAACTCTTGCCTTCACCTCACAGTCCACAGGTTATCCCTCAAAAATGGGACCCACCAGCCCCTGCATTTTCATTTAGAGCATGTCTCATTATAAACACTTTTTTAAAAAATATATTTTATTGATTTTTTTACAGAGAGGAGGGGAGAGGGATAGAGAGTTAGAAACATCGATGAGAGAGAAACATCGATCAGCTGCCTCCTGCACACTCCCTACTGAGGATGTGCCCGCAACCAAGGTACATGCCCTTGACCGGAATCGAACCTGGGACCCTAGAGTCCGCAGGCCGATGCTCTATCCACTGAGCCAAACACTTTTGTAAAGTTGCTAAAGTTCTTAGGTAGTCAGAAAAGCAAATCTCCCAATACACACACATAAACACCCTCTTCCCCCATTCTAAAAGCTGTGTTTTGTTTTGTTTTTCCACTGGATTCACTGTATTGCACACAGTTTTACTACATTTCTCAGGGTCGGTAGTAGAAACAGAAACCTGATACCGAGGGCAGGAGAATTACCTGAGTAATAGTGTGCAGACTTGAATCACTGTCCCCAGGAGCCTAGTAACCCACAGCCTGTGGATTAGTCTGTTGAACTGCTTGATGGTTTGTGACCCCTTGTTCCCCCTAGAGGTGTACATTCTGATTTTGTTCTTATTAGTAGTGGCAGCTCTGTGCATTATTTTAAAGTGAAAGGGGAGGACCAACAGACAACTTGCCAACTGTAAGTTACACACACAGAAGCATGTGAAGGCCCCCTTGGCCATGCCATCATTATCCTTGGAAAATTGCTTTAGGGTCACCATCTGGGAATGTTCTCCCTATTTAATGCAGAAATATGTACATGCATTTTTATAATATCTCCTGGGGTTTTTATTGGGGTTTGGCTGAGAGGAGTAGCGTCTACCCTCTTTCCCCAGCAGAATAAACACCTGACTCCCCTCTTAGGTGCACTTGGAGTTCTGTCAGATCCTGTGCATGGTCCTGAGAGTCATGCTCCAAGTGAGTGAGGCTGGAACCAGGGATGCAGGATGAGGGGAAAGGACACTTTATTGCTAACTCTGAAGGTCAAATCAGGTGGATGAACATTTTTGAGGCATAGGAATACTCAGGGGAATAAGTTAGCCTTTGACAGACTTTACACTCTGATTTTAACCACCAGATACATATTGGCTATTCAGACAGAAAGTGTACAGGGTTTTGATCCTCATCTGGAAGTCTAAGCTGTCTACACCGGGTGCAGCCTCACTCAAGTCCATTCACTTCTCCTGGTGGCAATTTCCTGCTCTCTAGACAGAGGTGCACAGCCTTGCCTCACTGTGGATCCTCCAGCTTGAACGTCCCTGATCTTAGGAAACCCTAAAAAATACTGCATTTCCACTTTTCCCATTTCCTAGGCCAAGTTAAATGCTTCTCCTCCTTTTGAAACCTGAACGTTTGTGCATCTGCTACTGCATAATGAATGTAAATCTATACTGGCCAGCCCTTTGCCACTGATATGCTGTTAGGTTTGGGGAAGTCATAGAATCACTCTCTGCCCGCTTTCCCTAGAACTGGGCTCTGTGATTAGACATGGCCTGGGTCCTCCAGGATATAACAGACATCTAGTCTGCCATGGTCTTCAGGGCAGACCCTTGCATATCCTTAATACCATGCTGCATGGCAGTCTACCCAAAGCACCATTTATTGCAGGCTGGCACCGGGAGAAGAATTGGGCACAGTAGATGTTTTATCTCTCTCTAGTTAAATTTACCAAATACCTCCTCTCTTCCAGACAGGAAGGCGGGTGCTTTACACTTATCCTCACAATTCTGTGAGTAGGTCATTAATAGTCACCTTTTACAAATGAGGAAATTGAATCTCAGAAATGTTACCTGGCCTCAAGGCAGGCTGCTCCTCAGCTGTCTCTGCCTGATGTTTATTATTCAAAGCTTGGGAGCTGGGTGAGAGCCCAGGACCTTGGCAGCCAAGATAAACTGCCCCATATCCACCGAGCATCCCAGCATGGTCTGTATCCATCCCTGAATGGGACAGTTCGGTTGGAGGATGTTCTCAGCAGTGCTGTTTGCATTCACCTTTCCTAGCCTTAGAGGTGTCCTGTTATTCTCCTTAGTCTTCCTGTAGCCTCACCGTCTAGACAAGAATTCCCAAGTCAACCATTTGTTTTATGGGGGCTCTTTTACCTGAATAGGCAGGTGGCCTGGCATCCTATCTTTGGAGGAGGTAGGTCTAAGAACTGACAGTACTGAATCTCACACCCTGAAGTCCAGCCAAACTAAAAATTGGGAGTGCCTTTCACACAAGGCAAGTCTGAGAGGCAACCCTGATCTTTCCAGAATTGTGCTGGAGCCGTCCAGTGGAATGTGATGCTTCAAAGCCTGACTGCTTCAGTCCTTCAAGTTCCTTTCCAAGAGGGAACTTGGGCTTTCGTGTCAGATTGGCTTGACGTTCTGCTTGCTACCTGCACTTCTTACCTCTGTGATCTCTTATAAGATGCCACATTGAAAAATGGAAAATACAGCTCATTGCTCAGTTGTGAGGGTGAGACTACATGGTGCATGTAAATGCTCAGCCCATGGGAGGCTCTGAATAGACAGTAGCCATTATGAACATCATTATGATAATCCACATATGCCCTGTCTGTAGAGTTTTCTGGGTTACTAAACCCCAGAGATCTGAGTCAGTCATGATCCTTCTGTATAAATGACTTTTGCCTGCTTTTGTACTTATTATAAATAAATTGTCTTTAATTTTTGTTGTTGTTAATCCTCACCTGAGGATATATTTCCGTTGAGTGGAAGGGAGGGGGAGAAACAGAGAGAGAGAGAGAGAAACATGGATGTGTGGGAGACAAATCGATTGGTTGCCTCCCACATGCGCCTTGACCAGACCGGGGATTGAGCCTGCAACTGAGGAACATGCCCTTGACGAGAATAGAACCTGGGATCTTTCAGTCCATGGGCTGTTACTCTGTCTACTGAACCAAACCAGCTAGGGCTATATTGTCTTTAATTTTTGATACAGTCTTGGAGGAGTAATTCCAGAACCTGCATGGCAGCTTTTGAGATTAAAATGTTGTCAGCTGAATTCTTGCCCCAGCCAGCTGTGTCCTGGTGTTCCTATCACTCCAGTTTTTTAGGATGCAGATTGAGAGGCGATACGGGAGCCTGAAGACCCTTAGGCGCCTCTCCTGTGCGCTGCGTGAAGCAGCACAACCCCCAGCCTGTAGTTTCAGCAGAGGCCCGGCCTCACATCCTCCCTAAACTTGGCAGTAAAAGCCCTGTTCTTCCATTCATTTTGATGATTTATATTCTCTCTGGGCGTCTAATATTAAACAGGGGAATTCCGACATGTTCCATAACACATTTACTGTAACTTGATACCATGAACTAAACTTGCTGTTATTTATCATTTCTTTTTATTTTCTCTCATTCCAGCATAAAGCCAAGGTAGAAGCAATGACCCTGGACCTCGCTCTGCTCCGTAGCGTGCAGCATTTTGCTCAAGCGTTCAAGGCCAAGAATGTGTGAGTGTTCTAGTGGAGGGTTATAGATCATAATATCTTACTATTGTAATGTCTTTATCAGATGAACATAACTGGGAGAACGCAATGCTGTGGTGTTGTCTTGGCGTCCAAGCTGGAGGCTCATTTATATTGGCCCGGTTAAGGTGCACCATATTTTCCTGACTCTCATTATGATATGTGTCATCCATCTATTAACAGCCTCCCAGATAAAAAGAAAAGACACAATTAAAGCACTATTAAAAGTGGCTAATAAAAGCCAGATGATCATAAGGTACATCCTGCTTATGGACATTTTTGTAGTCTCCAAGTCAAGGGAAAGAACATTTTCATTGCACTCAGCAAGAGGACACCTCAGCTATCCAGTACGGCAAGGGAGCTGGGGATCAGAGCGTGAGAAGGAGGTTCCACTGTTTTTCAAACCTGCCATGATTTTACGGTGGTGTGTGAATGTGGCTCCAAAAACATGGACTCCCATCATGAAAAACGTACTCCTTTTTTTCATTCTTTTTTAGTCTTTCAGAATGCCTGAAGGAGGAAGCCTTGGCCAGAGGCTGACACATTTTTATACCATGGCATGTTAACCTCTCTTTCAGACAGAGATCAGGCCTCAGATCCAATGCTGAGGCAAGCAGTGGTGGTTACCTCCATTTTAATGGTAATATTTTGTGTCCAAGTGTTTATTTTTATGGTTCTCTCATAATTTTTAGGACAGGCAATACTGGCTTCTTATTTAACATAGGGGTTTGAGTTTCATTAAGAAGTAACTTTCAGTGGGTTGAATTATTAAACATGAGGATTAAGTTAATATTAGTAGAGGTGCCAAGGATAAGATAGTTCCAAAGGTGGCACCAGTTTTCTTGACTGAATTTGGAGAACTCTGATGCATGACAAGCTATCTTTGCATTAGACTGTTAGGATCATGAACGATGGGTGTAAGGGGAGGTATCCTAAACCAAATATTTATATAGCACTATGTAGATCTGACCCCTCAGTGCTGTCCAGTATCCAATTCTTCTCATGTTTCCCTCAATTTCCCACTCAGCAATTTTAGACGGTTAAGGAGTCTGTTCTCTGAATCCATTTCTGGATCAGGCAAGTGGCCTGAGTCCTGGAGGTTGAAGGACTGAGTTAGAGTCCTCAATGAGACTTGCACCGTCCCCTAAGTGCAGGCTGCGCACTCACAGGAATACTTGGATAACAACCCTAGTTTGCCAGCAGGCCTGGGTGAGCCCTACCATGTATGCTCTCTGTAGTGTTTGGCAATATTAGCGCTGGCCCTTCCCAGAGCTCTCAAGGAGCCTCAAGTTTGGGTGCAGCAGTAGTTTTTAATATTCACCAAAGGATATTTTTTCTATTGATTTTTTTTTCTTTCAAACAGAGAGTGGAGGGGAGAGAGGCCAACCAGGAATCAAACCCACAACCCTTTGGTCCACAGGCCAATGCTCTCACCACTGAGCATAACTGGCCAGGGCACCAGTAGCTTTTAAGTAAAAGCTACTTTGCTCACTTACACCTTTATCATTTATTTATCTACGTGTTCATTCACTTAACATACATGTAGTAAGTGTCTCCAAAGCCTCAGGCACTTTTCCCGGTTTTGGGAAGAGAGGGATGACCATTGGAAGCCAAGTTATGCTGAAGCAAGCCAGAATCTCAGTTGTCAGGAAGCAGTGTTTTGTTTCGAAAGGTAATAGTAATAAGAGTAATCACAATAGCAGCAGTAGCAGCTCATTTATGAGTGGTTATTATGGGCCTCACACTTAAGAACCCTTTGCATACATTTTCTGGTTTAATTCTCAAAGCAACCCTTTGTGGTAGGTGATGTGTGGTATCTCCGTTATACAGATGCAGAATGGGAGACCAAAAGAGTAGGTCAGTTATTTGAAGGCAGCTGGCTGGGAAGCAGAGGGGCTCTGATCCCGTGGGGTTCCTTACTCCTGCTTCCCCTCCATGCCGAACTGTCCTTTCTTTTACATGGGGTGAAACCAAGATCAGAGAAAGTGAGTGACTTTCACAGGCTCACTTGGCAGGTTGGCAGCAAATGTAGGGTTTTTATCAAGCTCTGACTTTTTTGCCCGCTCCTGACACCACACTGCTCCAGCAAGAGCTTAGATGTACTGCCTCTCCTCACGTCCTCCCATTCTGTGTCAGACCGCATTGTGAGCAGGCGGTTCTGCTGGAGAGAGCCAACTGTTACATAATAGCACTGTGTTCCAAGTCTTAACAGGACCATTAGTTTTTAACCATTAAGTAGTTCAAAAATCATCACATTCAACTGCCTTTTGTAATCACCAAGCCCCAACTTCTTAGAGAAAGCTATCACCCATTTTGCCCTAATCTTAGATTTTAGCAAATGACTTTGAATTTGTATATTTCTGGGTTCAGAAACAAGGGTGATTTTCCTTTTAGCAAACCCTGTACCACAAACCTCTTTTTTGATGTCTCTCGAGAGTACAGTGTTTTACATGTTTTAGAGAAATATTGTGGTGGGGAAAATATGCATAAAAAAAGCGAGTGATTTCAACGTTTGAAATCCTGCCAGTGAAATCTCTCCTGGATAGGCAGGCGGCAGTTCAGCGCTTACAGGTCTTTAGATACTGAGAACTGTCAGAAGTGAACTTAAGTGCTGGTGACTGGGCTGCCAAAAAAACATGTGTAGCTCTATTCTTATAATCACCTCCCATCTTTAGACATTAAAATTTCCATGTGTGTAAAGTATAATGACAAATGAAAGTAAGGCTGCCAGTTCAGAGCCAACCTCTTTCTGTGTTGGGGAACTGAGGAGAGGAAACACCGTTACATTTAAATTTCATGTGGATGCCCCCATTCCATATCCCATTTTCAAGCCTGTCTGTAAGCACCCCGGAAGTTTTTCAGGCTCCCTTTTCCTGCGTGTCTTCCCTGGGCTCACATTCCAGCACTGCAACATGCAGCATCTTGTGTAGACTGAGGCCCTGAGACTGAAAAAGGTAGAAACAGATGCTCAATGGAGACCGTGGTACAAGACTTGGCTCACTGTACTCTGGAGCCACCCTCCATCTGCCTTCTAGTAGGAGGAGATGCGGACTGGCCTATTCTGGGAAATCATCTTCTGTGTTGGGGGTGGGAGTGAGGCCATTTCAAAATGAGCACTGCTAATGTGATGATGCAAAAATCACTTTTCCTTTATTTGTGCAAGGCAATGTGCTAAGCACGTTTGTCTTTAAATTCTTACAGTAACCCTGGGCATTAGTCATTTTTACCTCTATTTTACAACTTGAAGGTCCCAGCTTTTCAGAGAGAGTCTAAATGGCTTTCCCCAGGTTAGCAAGTTGTGGGTTCCAAAATTTGAATCCAAGTCTGAACTCAGAGAGACTCCTGTTTTTGTTAATTCTCAGACTCCAGTCATAGTTTTCAGGGTCGATTTCTGTATTGGTATGTATTGCTGAGTAATATGTTACTTTGTAATTTAGTAGTCTAAAACCACTTAAAACAATAAACATTTCTATTCTCTCTTCCTCTTTCAGCTTGTTTAAGTCAGTATTCGAATAATAAGGTCAATGCATTTTTAAAAATATATTTTATTGATTTCAGAGAGAAAGAGAGAGGAATAGAGAGATAGAAATATCAATGAGATGTTTCATCATCTATTGGCTGCCTCCTGCATGCCCCTTCCGGGAGTCAAGCCAGCAACCCAGGCATATGCCCTGACTGGGAATCACAACGTGACCTCCTGGTTCATAGGTTGATGCCCAATTACTGAGCCACACCTGCTGGACAAGGTCAATGCATTTTAATAAATAGTTTTTCCCTCAAGTATTTTTCTTAAAAAAATTAATGCAACATACAAGGTGGGGCAAAAGCATTTTTACAGTTGTGCATATGGAAAATAATATAATAATTAATAAATACTAATTCAAATATTTCAGGTACTCACAACTATAAACCTACTTCTGCCCTACCCTATTTGTTGAAGGGCCCAGGTTGTCCTCTAGAGTTTTCTGTAATCTGTACATTAGTGACTGCATACCTGGGGTGTCATTTAACATGTTCTAGTGTCAACTATGTTTCCTGTGACATGGTAGCTAAGTCTAGAGGCTTGAACAAATTCCTGTTTAATTTTCTGGCAAGCATAGCTCATAGATGGTGAAGTCTTCCATCAAGAGGGCACCTATACCTGGTTGATAAAGCCAGTTTTCTCAAGGCTCAGCACACCTTTACCAGCCCCTTCTTCTGGCCACTCTCTCCTGGTCTGCCCACCCCATTTTCATTCACTTATTGTGTTATTCTCCACTCACTCTTCTGGGTGGTCAGCCCAGGAAGCCTCAGCCTGCTTCCAGACAGTTCTCCCAGGAGTTAGTGATGGTGGTGGTCAGCCAGTGTGTCTCAGGTCGAATTATTTTGGGCATTACTGGAAAGTTCCAAACCAAAGGCTGTGGTAAATCCCAACCAAACTGAGTTTTGAGGGATATTTTTGTTTCAACTGCAATCCTGGAGTGTAGCCAGACTCCACACTGCCTGGCAGCAGAGGCATCCATCAGAGCATGAGGACTGGGACCCTTACAGATCATTCGGACCACATGTTGGGATTTTCTGTGATGGTTCTGGAATAGTAACATGTTGTTTGTGGCGATTTTGCACATTTTCACCCCTAGTCCTATGCCTAGTTTATTGAGAAGCACCCATTTTGAATAGGGTCTGGAAGAGCTCAACAGCTCCGAGACCTGGGAACTCCATAAATATTTTCTTTTTCACATGTTTTATAGTTTGACTTCCATATATTCCTGAAATAATGAATACCAGGGTTCCTATCCTGGAATTTTAAAAGTTGGTGGTGGCATGTAATGTATAGCAAATCCAATTGCTTGCAACCCAGTAACCAATCAGCTCTTTTAATTCTGACCAAGGTCTTTGGTTCATGATGGAAATTAACTGAAATTGATAGTAAGTTCATATTAACATAATACATGCAGTTCTGAAGGTTTCTAGAACTTCATTGTTGATCATGGATTTCTATTTTCTCTTCTTAACTTTCTGTCTAAAGTATAATTTAAATAAATTAGGCTTCCTTAATTTTATAATAAGGAATAATATAGGATAGTAATGTTTAAAAGAAAAGATTAAAAGTTTTCTACCCCACCTTTACTTTTTAAATATTTGAAGGAGAAAAATCTTTAACAAAGTTATTTATTTTCACTTTTTACTAAATTACTTTCAGAACTTGCATGTACTAATCCCAGATATAATATTCTTGGATTCCTATTCCAAATTTTGCTGTCTCAAATTCTTCTATGGAAGTGGGTGGGCTATAAATTATAAATAAATTCCAAATTTTGAGGGATAAATTACCCCAAAGACCATTGTGTAAATTATGGCTTAATCTTTCTTTTTCTCCTCAGCTTAACTTTAAGAATAATGTTTTAGCCAACATATCTGCATTACTCTTTGCTCAACATGAGAAATCCATTTCTGGTTTGCCTAACAGAGGATCATGTTGCTTTGCTTTTCTACACTGTATGAAAACTAAAATAAATAAAAACAAAGAGTCAGGTTTTAGTTATAATGAACTTTCTAAATCTTTATCTTAATTATGACTCTTTAAGGAAAAAATTTAAAAGTCTGTAAGTTAGTTTTCTGCCATCCCATACATTTTCCATCTTAAGTTATTAAAAAATCATATTGTGAAACATTTAATATATTTACAAACATCAGGAAAGAATGCTTCCCTCAGAAGTAAATTTTTAATCTTCTGAAAATTAACTTTCAGCATCATTTGCTTTTATATAATTCTTTAGAACTCTTTCTAAAATATACTGTCATTCCTTAATAAACAGAAATACTAACTTTAAGCAATGCAGTATAGTACAGGGGTAAGCACACTTTTGTATAAAGGGCTAGAGAATAAATACTTGAGACTTTTCATGCCATAAGATCTCTGTTGCAGTTAACTCTGGCTTGTAGCATGAAAAATACATGGACAATATTTAAATGGGTGAATATGACTGTGTTCCAGTAAAACTTTATTTATCAAAACAGGTGATGGGCTGGATTTGCCAAGGGCCACAGTGTGCCAACTGCTGGTGTAGTGGAAAGAATACAGGGTTTTGGGATCAAGTGAACTTGAATTTAAATCCCAGCTCTACTACTTACTAGCTTTGTGGCCTTGGGAAAAGGCTTAGCACCTCTGGGCCTCACTTGCCAGATGTATATAAAGTAGAGGATCATATATACCTGTTAGAGTTGTTGAGGAGAATAGCCATAATGTATGAAATAACCAGATACAGCTCAGTGCACTGTGCCATTAACTGTTACTAACATGTATTTTTTATCATCTTGATTTTAAAAAATACATTTGTTTATCATCTAATTTTTTAAAATGTATTTTTCTTGATTTCAAAGAGGAAGGGAAAGGGAGATAGAAACATGAATGATGGAAGAGAATCATTGATCAGCTTCCTCCTGTGTGCCCCATATAGGGGATTGAGCCCGCAACCCAGGCATCAAACTGTGACTGGGAATCAAATTGTGACCTCCTGGTTCATAGGTCAGTGCTCAGCCACTGAGCCATGCCAGCTGGGCAATCCTAAAATTTTAAATAATACATATAGATAAAATAGAAACAAGGAATTGACTCAAACAGGGAAGGGGAATAAAAATAGACTAGTAAGATGTGATCATAGAGGAAGAGAGTCTATCTCATAAGGTCTTTCACATTCATTAAAAATTGGGCCTAAGAATGAGCTTTGGGATTCCTGGCCATCAAGAGAAGAGAGGAATTCAGCTTCACTTTGCCCACAGCAAATAAGCATGACAAGATCAAGCAGAAAAGGTTGTTACTATAGTGAAATTCCACCGAGGACCACAGAGTACTGATTACTGAGTATTCCCCCTCTTCATTGTTAGTAAAGCCATGGACTTGAGGGATATTTCAGTTTTCTTTCAGAGTAAATAGCTAGACTCTGTTTTCTTTGCCATTATCACATCTGTTTCACCTGGCTTTAAGTAGCTTTTCCAAAGTTGCCTTAAGAGCAACCTGCTTTCAATGGTTGCTATTTGAATGATATATATTTTCCCAATCTGATACTTTTAACCTAAATGTACATTTAAATGTAGAGAATGTGTCTCCTATAGATGGCATATACTTGGGTATGTCCAGAAATGATCTAGGCTGAAAATCTCTGCCTTTTGATTTAATTTTGAATTCATTTGATTTTAATGTTATTATTTATACTAGAGGCGCAGTGCACGAAATTCGTGCACAGGGCTGTGTCCCTCAGCCTGGCCTGCACCCTCTCGAAATCTGGGACCTCTCGGGTACGGTCCCTAGGCCTGGCTGGCAATCAGGGCCTATCGGGGCTTTCCTTCCCCCGGCTCCCAGCAGCTTGCCCTGCCCCTGCTGCTGCCACTGCTTGCCATCTGTGAGGCACTGCCCCCTCCCCCGCCACCGCCTCCTTCTGCAGGCAACAGGTGTGGGGTGCGATCACTTGGCTGGCCTGGGCCTCCCTCTGCAGGATGATTGCTGGCCAGCCCCATACCCCCTACACAGTGTCGCTGGCCTGGACCTCCCTCTTTGGGGCGATTGATCATGGGGCTCCACGGTGGATCGCCCAGCAGAGGGAGGCCCTACCCACCTGGCCGGGGCTCTGCGATCTATCGCTACGCAGAGGGTGGCCTGGGCCTCCCTCTTTGGGGTGATTGCGGAGCCTCCCCCTCCATCGATCACCCCGCCGGCTGGTGGCCTGGGCCTTGCTCTTTGGGGCAATTGATCGATCATGGAGACCTCCAATCGATTGTCCCACAGAGGGTGACCTGGGCCTCCCTCTGCGGGCGATCGTGGAGTGATGGTGAGCCCCCCGACCAATCACATCTTACTGCCTTGGCTGGCCTGATGCTAGTGTGTGTCATAGCATGGTTGTCTGGAAGGTTGTTCGGTCAATTTGCATATTATGCTTTTATTATTATAGATAGTTGGGTTTATGTCTGCCATTTTCCTTTTTGTTTTTCTTATGTCTCATGTCTTTTTAATACCTTTATGCTTCTGATAATACCTCCTTTTATATTAAGTAAATAGTTTTTCAGGTCAAAATTTTAATATTTTAATGCTATTTTTACTGTTTTGTTATTTTCCTAGTAGTTGCTCTGGGATTAACCATATACATCTTAATATAAGAGAATCTACCCCAGATTTTATTTACCACAGATACTAACTTTAATTCTAGTGTAATATAGAAAAATGTATTTCTATATGTCTATATTCTTTTTCCTATATTTGTGCTCATATTATTATACCTAACATAATGTATAAATACACAGATATATTAAATTCATCTTCATAAAAAAAAGAGCAACCTGCTTTGAACAAGTGAGGTACCATGGGATATATTCAAAATAGTGAACTTGCTGCGTACTCTGATATACCAAAGTATTTCATATGCCTTCTTCTCCCCTCTGTTTAGTTTTAAATGTTTCCCTTCCTCTCATTATTTATCCAGTGCTTACAATAGTATCAGGAACTGGGCTAGACATGGGTTTTAAACATTTGTCATCTCACTTCTCCTGTGCCTTATCTCTCTCTTATAGTAGTCATGAAACTTAAGGACATTTTCATTTCACGATGGCCATATTAAAAAACATATGCTAGGTAGAGAAGAAAAAATTAAGCTAATTTAATTAAGGGCCTCTTAGCAGTTAAATTTGTCAGAAAAAATTTTCCGTGAGCCTTTTGCCATCATTAAAAGTCATCACTGCTAAGGAATACATGAAAATGTGTTTGAATTAACCACAACCATGTTAGCAAAATAAACAGTTTTGATTTCCCAACAGAATTCTAGGGTCAGCCATCACTATCATGTTTCATAAAATCAAAGAAATGTATGTTAATTGAAGATACACAAAAAAGCCCCTTCCAGGAAGAATAGAGACCCAGCTTTGAAGGGTAAATACAATTACTCTGTGGTTGCTTCTTCCTTCTCACACTCGTCAATCCACCAGTGCTGGTGTTATATCATCAGCTTTAGCAAAGAATATTAATTTTGTTGCTGGTATTCAACAAAGATCTCTTAAAGCAGTTGACTATAGCACAAGTCAGCAAAGTTTTTCGAAAAGAATCAAATATTTATTTAAATATCTATATAAATATGTTGTTTTGTGAGCCAGATGGTCTGTAGCAACCATTCAGTCAGTATTGAGTGCATTTTGAATGTTGAATGAGACCATCGTAGGTAGCCTCTGTGAAAGTGTAAACGAGTAGACATGGCTGCATTCTAATAAAATTTTATTTAAAAACAGGAAGTGAGTTGGATATTTTATTTGATCTGGTGATTGTGGTCTGTTAATCCTTGGACTAGAACCCACTATTCCTTGAAATGTAACTCATTTTAATAGCATCCTTTCTCACTATGAGAAATAAGAGCGATTTTTCTTAGAAAATGGTTTATGTTAGATCTGGTCAAGATAAATAAGTACATATAACCATTGTTGTGTGCATGGTTAATTTTAATTCTCTGCAGAAAATGCTGATACTTAGAGGCTGATCAAAGAGATGAGTTTGAGTAGAACAGTGTTCTGTGATGAGTTTGTTGTAAGCAGGTCAACTACCACAACTAAGTATTGTTTATTTATAATGAGGACACTGTAGTCCTAATTGGGACTTGGAACCATATAATGATGATGATGATGATGATAATTATTAAAATTTATCACCTATTTATTATGCATCATGCACAGTTAAGCACTTATATGCCATCCCATTTTATCCTCATAAGAACTCAGAGGGTAGAACAAAAGGCTTGAAGAGTGGTAGTATCTTATGGTTCAGCCTAATACAATGATGAACCACATCTCACAGATCAAGAAATTGGGGCTTAAAGAGGTTAAGAACCGCGACTAAGGTTATTCTAGCGAGTTGGTGGTGAGGCTAGAACTGAGTCTGAAATATGCTCTCTCACTGGACTCAGACAGAAAGATTTTGAAGAATCAGAAAGATCTGTCTCATTTGGGAAGTGCATCATGTGGGATGCATTGCCTTGGAAGGAAATTTGTCCCATTAATAGGATGGATGACAACCCCTGCCTACTGGGATAATTATTAAGGTCACTTCAAGGTTGAAGGAGATGCTTCTTCCAGCCAATTTTCTATCACCAAGAAGAAATTGTTTTTCTGCAATATGTGTAAAAGAGGTTAAACCAACCCAATAGGGGAGAGGCTCATCCCTTCAATTAAGGTACCCAGCCTGTTTTCCACCAGGTATCTAAACGGTGTCTCTCCACGGAGTCAGTTTAAGCAGAAATGGCAGCTATTTACTCTTGTTTGCAGTCATATTTATACATTTAGTCCACATGTCAGTGTTTATTTCCCCTTAGTTCCTACTTGTCTTCATAATGATGCTGATCAGGTAGACAGGAGAAGATCAGAGGGTCATTTCACTATGTACACATCTGTACTGCCAGAGTGATTGCTCTGCTGCCTGACTGTCCTGTGGAGAAACCCTTTAGTGAGGACTTGCAAAGGCTGTACTGCGGGTGTGGCCCACCAAGGCCTCTGGGAGATGGCCCCTTATCCACCTTCATTATAGCCATGTTCTCCCAAACCTGTCCTTCCAGACTCCGCCCCACACAGAGCTGCTTACAAGTTCTGCCTCCTGACTCCGGGTCTGCCAATCTGACTTGTGTAGCATCCCTCTGACCTCTCCATCACATACTCACTTGGTGCTTTTCTCACAGCCTCTACAGAACCTGCCTTGTTTCCTTCTTTCACTTCTGCTACACAGTAGCTGAATTGGCAGGTCACTCTTTGGAGCATCAATCACATACCCAATCATCATGCTTGGAATATTTTGGGGATGCTTTTGCCTATATCGATTTTTCTTTGTTAGACTGAGCCCCAGAGAAGCAGAAACCTTGGCTAATTCATCTTTGTCTTAGCTTTGAATCTCTGTTCCATAGCTTACTAAGATGATGACTTTGGCAACTGCCTTCATCTCTCTGAGCCTCAGTTTCTTCATCAGTAAAAGTGGGAGATGATAGTGATCACATTGTGGCGTGGTTGAGAGGATTAAATCATATAATGTTCTTAAAACGTAGTGCCTGATATCTAATAAACAGTCAGTAAATTTTAGCTTGTATCATTGTTATTTTCATTAGCATTATCCTTTCAATTATTACATTTACTGCCTTATAGTAACCTCAAGCTAGGGCGTGGATGGTTGGATGGATAGATGGATAGGAGGGAGGGCAAAAATAGAAACACGTAGTTCCATTTGATGACCACAACTTTTCTTTTAGGGTGTCAATTCTCAGCCATTGAAAGTTGTTGAATTGGTACCTCTTTGGGTAGCATGGAGGTTACACGTTTATAGATCTTGGGAAATAAATTTTAAAGTAATGAAATGTACAGTAGTTATTTTGGGAAAATAACACAAACGTTGTCTTCTAGGAATCTATGAACACATTTATCATCTAGGAGCCAGGGCTACCTTGCTGTGGCATGGCCATGTGAACATACTAGCCTGCCATTGCTTGGCTTGGAGAGGGACTGACACCTCTGAGTTCTGCCAAGCCTATTCTTTGACCTCCACTGAGACCACCTACACAGTCATTGGCGCAGCAAATCCATGATGTTAGGGTTAATATTTGGTTATTCTCAGAGAAATCTGGTTTATGTAAGACTTGGGAAAAATATTTCAATGTCTGTGGTTCAGAACTATATTTCTCAACTTGGCCCATGAATGCAGCTTGGTTTTTCTCCTTGTACCATCTAACCACCCCCATTGTCACATTGGAGTTCTACTTTTACATAATTGACATGTTGGGAGGTTTGTGCCTAAACCACACTGAAATCACATTTTAATAACATGGGAACTATCTTTTCCCCCCAGTAGATTGTTGAGAAGCTAATTCTTGTCAGCCTAAAAACTTGAATATACATTTGAAATAAATCACCAGCATTACACTGTGGCAGCCTGCTGAAAATCCCCAAAGAAGAATATATTTTTAGGTGAACTACTTGTTGCCGCACTGTGTTTTTAATACTATGAATCCTTTCTTCATTTTGTAAGAATCTACTGTGTACCTTGTCATTCAGGAAAATAGAAACAGAGCCTCTCAATTAGCAGTGACGTTCTTCAGGTTGCCTTTAAGGTCAGCCTGCTCTTATAGCTTATTCACCAGCTCAGAATAAAAAAGATGTTTGAGCTGACATAATGCAATAATTTATAAGCAAAACCAAAGAGGAGAAAAATGCTTCTGTTTGTCTCAGAAGTACAAGTAATGGGTGAGTCCACAAACGATACATCTTTGGGAAACGGATCTTGGCAGAATGTCTCCCTCCTAAAATGACCGCAGTTCCTCAGTCTCCCATATCAGCTCTCCAGACTCCCCAGAGACTGTCTCTTGAGGACAGTGTTTCTCAACTTGTCCATGTTGTGGAATCAGCTGGGGATTTTATACGTCACTGATGCCTGGCTGCTACCCCCTGACATGTTGATTTGAGTGTTCTGGGGTGTGCACTGGGCATTCGGACTTTTAAAAAAGCTCCCCAGGTGATGTTCACGTGGTGCTGTGTGGGGCACTGGGCACAGTCCACCCAGCAGGTCTCAAGTCCTGGTTATTCTCTGCCCACTCATCAGTTGATGACAATCTGGACTGTTTATACATCTTGGCTATTATGAATGGCACTGCTATGAACATTCATGTACAGGTTTTTGTGTAGATATAGTCATTTCTCTGTGTATGTGTCTAGGAGTCAGTTGCTGGATCATATAGTAACTTTATGTTTAACTTTTTGAGGAACTTTCATTCTTTTTTCACAGCTGCGGCACCATTTTACATTCTCACTAGCAGTACATGGGGATCCCAGTTTCTCCACATCCTTGTCAACACTTGTTCTTGTCCTTTTAAAAACTTAAGTTATAGCCATCCTTTTTTATTATAACTATACTACTCAGTGTGAAGTGGTTATGTTACGTATATTCTTTTATACATAAAAGAATCCAAGCACATATATTTTTTCTTTATATTGAGTATGCCATGAGCACTTTTTCATGTTATTAAATATTCTTCTCTAATTTGAATGTTAAAGACTTTACTGTGATCCATTGCAAAGAGGTAAAATTATTTAACTTACCTTGAACTTTTGGCTGCTAGGTTTTTATTATACTATGATCATGTTCTGTACTTACTTTTTTTGGATCTTGTTTTCTTAGGATCAATTCCTATAAGGAGTTTCTGGGACAAAGCATATGGATATCTTTTAATCATCTATGAAATCAAATCACCCTCCATAAAAGTTACATGTAACTCTTATCCCTTCCTCAAAAACTAGGCAATATTATTAAGATATAAAATATGATTTATACAACTTGCATTTATTAATTAAAGTGAAATGTTTATTATAAAGGCAAGATTTCTGTTTATTCGTCATTGAAGTTCTTTTCTCAGTTGCTTTTCAAATCAGCTAGGCCATTGCAGCCACAGAGAGGAGAAACCACTTCTTGGTAGATCGGAAGAGAAATCTTAGCTTTTCTGTCATTGGTGAGGAAGTCTGGGGTTGGTCAATGGCACTGAGTGGTGAGGAAGTGGGGCTGAGCCCTGGACTGGGAGTCAGGAAGGACTGGCTGTCATTCACCTCTTCATTTATCATTTTCTAGATCATTCTTTGTCTTAGATGGTGGTGCCCTATGCTCCTACTGGGTGCATTTTAATAGCATCAACTAAGCTCCAGCATGTAACTCTGGTGATTTTTCAGGAACTTCCTCTAATGTAGCTCTGGCTCTTAGGGCAGGACTGGCCACATTATTAGAGGGAAGGCTTTACATTAATCTTAGACAAGAAGTAGCTATGCCCTTTAAAGACCCTGATACCAAAATAGACTTTTAACTTCAGGCTCCTCAGCCCTGTTTGACCCTCAGGTGCCTTGGACCAAACAGATCTTTCCTCCTTCCTTCCCTTCCTGTGTAGGGTGTCCATGCTTAGTGGAGTTTTGCATCAGGTCCATTATTTTCTGAAGCCCCTTCTCTGCTGTCCTGGTGAAGTCTGGGTTTGCTGTTTAGCATCTGCAAGGGCTGGCAGCCAACTGCGGCTTCTCATCCTGCCTTTTCTATTGTGCATGTCTTCTTGGGACAGTTTTTGATATGATCACATTTGCCTAATTTTATTTAGTTTTAAAAGGTTTAAATGGCTTTATGATTTTAAAGGCCAATGTTAAACCTGTTTATTTTGATACTATGATAAATAATGTTATATTACACAAATTCTGTGACCACAAAAATGATACATGTCAGTTGTAGAACATTGGAAAAATATGGGAAATCTGGGGGCCACTTAACCCATTCTGAGGGTTTTAGACTAGGCGTCTCAGAACCCTGGGAATTTTTTTTGTAAATTGAGCTATAATTTATATACTGTAAATTCATCACTCTAAAGTGCATAATTCAGTGGTTTTTAGTATAGTCACAGAGTTGTAGAACCATCACCACTAATTCCTGAACATTTGCATTACTCCAAGAAGAAACCCTATATCCATTTAGCAGTCATTCCCTATCTTTCTCTTGCCCCCTCCACCCTAGGCAATCACTAATCTATTTTCTGTCTCTACCTATTGGCCTATCCTGGACATTTCATATGAATGGAATCATACAATAAGTTTTCTCTGGCTTCTTTCATTTTTTTTAAAAAAATGTATTGATTGATTTAAGAGAAAGAGGAAGTGGGGGAGAGAAAGAGAGAGAGAGAGAAATCGATTTGTTTTTCCACTTATTTATGCATTCATTAGTTGATTCTTCTATGTGCCCTGACTGGGGATTGAACTGGCAAACTTGGTGTATTGGGACGACACTCTAACCACTGAGGTACCTGACCAGGCTGTGTGTGGCTTCTTTCACTTAACCGTGTTTTCAAGGTTAATCCATGTTGTAGTGTGTCAGTGCTTCATTGCTTTTTATGGCTGAATAATATCCCATCCTATGGATGGACCACATTTTGTTTATACATTCATCAGTTGATGGACTTTTAGTTTATTTCCACTTTTTGGCTACTATAAATAATTCTGCTGTGAACATTATTCTCATAGTTTGCCCTCTTAGAAGACATCATGATACTTAGGGGTGAAAGGGGTTGGAAGGTAGGTAGGGACAGTGAAACATCTCTTTGGGGATCAGCGTTCCTTTAGATATCAACACCATGACCCTTCTGAGCTCCTCTTGAAGGACTGTCCACTGGGACATGCTCAGGGGTCCTCTAATCACTGGAGAAGCATGTATCCTCGAGAGAAAGTTTTCAAGTCTATGATCATAGCCAACAAGAGACCAAGATGTTGAGTGACCCCTGTTTGGTTTAAGAAGAGAGCATTAGCACAAAGTAACAGATGGAATCCAACTTGGGCTCAATTATTTTGTAAAGCTTTTTGTTTATTTGACCTCTCCTGACCCAGGAAATAATTCTAACCAATCAGTGCTGGCTCCCTTTGACCCTGGGGTCTGGTTGCTTTACAGCTGATGACAGCAGGGCCACAGTGCTACCACATCTGAATTAATCCTCAACACCAGTGCTGCGTGCTGTTCTCTGGCAAGGTTGTATTTCTTCATTAGCTATTCCCAGGGCCTTGGGAGTCCCAGAGGATGTCAGAGTACATTAATTTTTATCATAACACGGAATCTTTCAGGTCTGAATGGCAGCACAGCTGTCAGGGGCTTTCTGAACTCTGTTACAGCTCCATATATCTCTAGGCAAGGAAATTTACAAAATGTATGAGATGTTTTATTGTTTGAGTGACTTGACCATGCGCTTAAGCACATTCCCCAACTAATTTTTTTCCCTATTGTCTCTGTAAGTTCACCTCTGCCACCCCACATTGAAACCCCCTTCCTACATGTAACTGTGTGAGGTATGTTTTAAATAAAGTCTCTGCATAATAATAATGAAATGATCATTAGGTACTTATACTATTCTACAAATATATATAAAAATGAATGTTCCCATCATTCTTTCAGCAGTATTTATGCATCCATGATATCGGGAGTTTGTAAATAATGTCTTCTAATGCTTTATATTGCTTCATGTCCACAAAATATACTTTTAATTTGAAGGAATGCCAATGCCTTTCTAGAAAGGCTAGTTATTTCTTCGTTGCCTTTTCCCCCCTACTTTCCAGCTGAGTAGAATGCTTTCAGGAGTGCATGTTATTTGGAGAGGATGCCCAGGTATAATTTTAACAGAAGTGCTGTCAACAAATGCCAGCTTTCACCTATGCTCAAGACCAGGGGTGGGCAAACTTTTTTTTTTTTAATATATTTTATTGATATTTTACAGAGAGGAAGGGAGAGAGATAGAGAGTTAGAAACATCGATGAGAGAGAAACATCGATCAGCCACCTCCTGCACATCTCCCACTGGGGATGTGCCCGCAACCCAGGTACATGCCCTCAACCGGAATTGAACCTGGGACCTTCCAGTCCGCAGGCCGACGCTCTATCCACTGAGCCAAACCGGTTTCGGCGGTGGGCAAACTTTTTGACTGGAGGGCCACAATGGGTTCTTAAACTGGACCGGAGGGCCGGAACAAAAGCATGGATGGAGTGTTTGTGTGAACTAATATAAATTCAAAGTAAACCTCCTTGCCCAAAATGGGGGACGGCCTTTTGTTTTTTTTTTTTTTTTTAGTTTTTATTCATTTCAAACAGGCCGGATCCGGCCCACGGGCCGTAGTTTGCCCACGGCTGCTCAAGACCCTGTACTGGACACTGTGGCATGGACATAAGAACCTTCCCACAAGGAAATCCTTGTCAAAGGGAGAAGGCAGCATTTTCAGTTGTAAGAGTAAATGTGTTTTCAGTAGGCATACCAAGTCATTTACTGCCAGCTCTAGTCCCTCCCTCAAGTTTCCTGGATAATTTCAATTTCTTAGTAGGGGATGTGTTTTTTAAGGCCACGCGGACTGTTCATTTAGTGACTCCCACTGCCCGGCAGCCTAACTATACCAGCTTGTGAGCCATAGGGGTCAGTTCCCCGAAGTTTACACATCACCATTCACACTTAAAATGTTTACCGGCCAATATTCTACTTACTGTAATACATGCCATTTTTTAAAACCCCAGACCAGAGCAGCTACCCCACTTAGTGGATGTTTGTGCAAAGGATGAGGTTGAGAAAGATAGATGAGTTGGTTCCCAGTGCATTTTTTAACATTAAATACAGGTGGTCCTTCAATATGACAAAAATTAGGCAAGTGGCATGTATTGTGGAGAGTGGTGACATAGAGACGGTATGGGTTTTTAAAAAAGTACTGACTTCATGCAGTGCTTTAAAAATCAAAATGACAGTGAACTTAATAGGTGTGAACAGAGATGCAGAGAATAGGTGTGAACAGAGATACAGAGAGCTTTTCAGAGAGATACAGGTGATATTTAACTTTCAGGGGTTCAGTGATTCAGCATCTTCTATTGTCTGTCATGCACGGTGCTAGGTGTGGGAGCACAGGAGGGGCTGTCCTTCAGAGGTGTCTAGTCCATTGTTGTGACTTCCTGTATTTTGTGATGGGAGAACTGAGGGTCATAGACACAAATTCCCTCTGCTCTCAGTCAGGCCAACCCCAGGCCTCCCCATGCACCAGCCTCTTCCCTTCATTTGCATGAATAATGTTCACATTCTCTGCATTCCCTTGTGGAGTTTAC
The DNA here is from genome assembly GCF_000147115.1 of Myotis lucifugus. Taxonomy (NCBI): domain Eukaryota; kingdom Metazoa; phylum Chordata; class Mammalia; order Chiroptera; family Vespertilionidae; genus Myotis; species Myotis lucifugus. Next base: position 6,639,249 of record NW_005871083.1, on the reverse strand, counting down.
TAAACTCCAATTTGGCCTCCCCAGATTTTTTGCATATCACAAGTGAATTTTCTTAGGACCTGACCATGATTCATTTGTCAGATGAACAAATGGGAATGTGCCAAGAGAGACTTGGGTTAATTTGCATTTTCTCAATCTATGGGAGCTATGTTCAAGTGAGGTGACTGGGTTATAAGCATAGTGGAAGTTATTTATTCCTACTCTTCCCACCCTCCCATCTTTATTGTACTTGTCATTGATTGTCCACTTTATTAAATACTAGTGGCCTGGTGCACAAATTCGTGCACATTGAAAGGAAATTAATTAGAAGAAATATTTTAATATTGCTGTTCGCCCTTTCTCTATAATAGAAGTGTCAACCAAATTCACGATTGACAATGACAGATTGAAACACATGTGTGAGGTTGGTGCGAGCGAGAGCTTTAAATGTATCATGCATGCACGAGTCAACTTAGCCTTTTATCCTATATAATAAAAGCCTAGGTGGTGTCACGCCCTCGTGTGATGTCATCACAAGATGGCCACCACAAGATGGCCAGCAGGGGAGGGCAGTTGTGGGCAATCAGGCTGGCAGGGGAGGGCAGTTGGGGGCAAACAGGCCTGCAAGGGAGGGAAGTTGTGGGCAATCAGACCGGCATGGTGGGCAGTTGGGGGTGAACAGGCCAGCAGGGGAGGGCAGTTGGGGGCGACCAGCCGGCAGGGGAGGGCAGTTGAGGGAAACCAGGCCTACAGGAGAGGGCAGTTGAGGGCCATCAGGCCTGCAGGGGAGGGCAGTTGGGGGCGATCAGGCTGGCAGGGGAGAGCAGTTGAGGTGATAAGGCCAGCAGGAAAGCAGTTAAGTGTCAATCAGGCTGGCAGGGAAGCAGTTAGGGGCAATCAGGCAGGCAGGCAGATGAGCTGTTAGTAGCCAGCAGTCCTGGATTATGAGAGGGATGTCTGACTGTCCCATGTGGGATCGGGCCTAAACTGGCAGTCAGACATCCCCCAAGGGGTCCCAGATTGGAGAGGGTGCAGGCTGGGCTGCGGGATACCCTACCCCCCACCCCCACATGAATTTTGTGCACCGGGTCTCTAGTAGATATAGAATAAACTTGCTTAATTAGACCTGCTTTCTGATTTAGCTAAACGTTTTCCAGCCCAGTGAAGCATCCCAACTTCTCTTTCAGGTAATTGTCGGCAACACAGCAGTAAATACCAACATGAAGCAGATTATTATTGTAGATCACGCAGGGAGAACAAAGAGTAAAATATTTAACTGCAGCAGTGTTTGACTATATTCTGCGCAATGAGAAAACCTGAGGTCATTTTCAAGGTCCACGGTTTCTTACTTCTTTTCAGTTGGGTCAAGTTTCTAAGCTTTCTAAATCTCTGTTTTTTGACTAATGAAAAGAAAATAGGATTCTACCAAGTCTCCTATCTACCTACTCCAGGACTTCTGTGAGGATCAAATGAGATGAGGCGTGTGAAAATGCTTCACAGACATTTGGTTAAAGTATAAAATGTTTGCACCTGGCTATAAAGCAAGTCATGTTCCTGGGCTGAAGAAACTCCAAGGAGGCTAGTCGCTAGGGAGAGGAAGCTGGGTGTTGCCACGTGATGTCATTACCTAGTCCCCACAGTGACCATTTCCGGGCTGGTCTGGGCTTGGGGCCACGTTTTGGGGTCTCGGCAGCATCGGCTGTGATTTGGTGGGGTGTCACTCCGGGGTGGTGGTGGGGCCTGTGTCCCACTTGGGGGAAGCCGAGTGTTGCTTTGTTGGCGCCGGGTCTGCAGTGCCGTTTCTTTGTAAATGGCCAGTGTGTGTCTTGGCAGCTTCTGGGTTGAGCGTCTTCCCCCTGGTGGTCAGTGTGCATCATAGTGACTGGTTGGATGGTTGGAGGGACACTTAGCATATTAGCCTTTTATATATATAGATTCTCAGAACAGAGGACAATAAAGTTCCCATGTAAAGGGCAGGAGAAAAAATGGGAACAACTATAATTGTAGCATTATTGAAATATTATGCCAGTTGGATTAAGTGTCGTTGGTGGCATAATTATCAAATTGATGCATTTTTCCTAGAAAGCCCTCTTAAAAGAGTATGATGTAGGTAGGTGTACTCCTGATATACATTTGCCCCCATTCAGAATAAATGAGCTTGAGATTTTGCTGCCAGGGATGCCTATGATGGAATGGGAAAGTATAATCAAGATAATGGACATGAGGCAAAAATTTAAGGAAATAACAAAGAGTGTTTCCATTTTCTGTTAAGTGTATATACTGATGTTCTGGAATTCACTATAAGAAGTTGTAAATGGTGCATGAAATGAAAAATTCTTGGTGGTCTCCAGGGTATACAGCCAGTGCTCCGCTCTATTCCTGCTGATTGTTTTGGATTATTTTCTCTATTCCAATTTAAAAACAAAGTGTGGCTAGGTTATCTTGACAGCAGAATACACTCTGAGTTAATTATTATTTTAATACTGGATGGTGTCCCTCACATTCTTGAAATATGTGGAGCCTTTACAATTTAGAAACACAGCTGGGTGGTCACTGACCACCTAAGCTGATGTTGGTTTTACGTGTTCGTGTTTCTCTTGTGTTATTTGCTTTATTTCCTTGCACACTTATTCAGAAGCCTATCTCCCAGAGATATTGAGTAACTGCATGGGAAACAATATATAGGTATTTTATAAATGTTGGAGAAAATTATATACATATTTTATATCTCTGAATTATTGATGGGTATCATGTTCCAAAGTATAGCTCAATCCCTAGGAAATAGGCAGGTGAGAAAAAGAAAATGGTCTGTTTTAGGTACCATCTCTCCCAGGGCCAGGGCTAGGCACTTACCATTTCTCTCTAATTCTCACAACCATCAAACAAGCTGGCTATTATCATTCCCTTTTATCATTATTATCATTGTGAGTTTGAGAGGCTAATTACATATTTTTTCCCTGGTACATTACAGCAAATAAGGACTTTTTAAAAAGCTTGCCTATATGCCACCTAAAATCCTCCTCCTGAGTTTTGCTAGTATCACGCACCGTGCATGTTGGGCATTGTGGTCTTGGTTTTGGTGATTGCTGGAGTGTAGGGAACCTTCCCTGGGCTTGAGGTCGCTGTAGAAGAGAATTGTTACATTAAGCTTTATGCTGCCATCTTTGAGTTCAAAATAAACCTGCCCAAGCTATTTAAGCAGAATGCACCTTGGAATTCTATAATCTTTCTCCCCTCCTTTCCTGGGAGAAGAATACAACTGACCACCAGAAACAGTTGCTTTGGGGATTTTGGGTCCTTAGGCCCTTTCTATTGAATTTCAGAGTATTTCCAAATAGTATGAATGCTTGTTACTCGCTTGAGAAGTGCCCCAGATGGTATGACATTCTGTTTCAGGGAGAAATTGAAAAGTGTTTCTCTTTATATAACACTAGAGGCCCAGTGCACAAAAATTTGTGCACTCGGGGGGGAGGGGAGTCCCTCAGACGGCCTGTGCCCTCTCGCAGTCTGGGACCCCTCAGGGGATGACCACCTGCTGGCTTAGGCCTGCTCCCCGGGGGATTGGGCCTAAGATGGCAATCAGACATCCCTCTGGCAGCCCGGCAGCCCTCCAGGGATGTCCACTTGCCAGCAGGGAGCAGGCCTAAACTGCATTCGGACATCCTTAGCGCTGCTGAGGAGGCAGGAGAGGCTCCTACCACCACTGCTGTACTGGCAGCCATCAGCCTGGCTTGTGGCTTAGCAGAGCTCCTCCCATGTGAGAGCGCCCTGACCACCAGAGGGCAGCTCCTGCATTGAGCGTCTGCCCCCTGGTGGTCAGTGTGTGTCATAGTGACCAGTCATTCCCAGTCCTTCTGCTGTTAGGGTCATTTTGCATATTACCCTTTTACTATATAGGATAGAAGCCTGGTGCACAGGTGGGAGCCGGCTGGTTTGTCCTGAAGGGTGTCCCAGATCAGGGTGGGGTTCCCACTTGGGTGCCTGGCCAGTCTGGATAAGGGGATGATGGCTGTTTGCAGCTGGTCACACCCCCTTCAGGGTGGGGGTCCCCACTGGGGTGTCTGGCCAGTCTGGGTGAGGGGCTGAGGGCCGTTTTCAGGCTGGCGGGTGACTGAAGCTCCCAGCCTCTCCTTTTTTTCTTTTTCTTTTTTATTCTGGGATTTATTTACCTTCCATGGCTGTCACTGGAACTGAGAGCCGGCTTTAGCTCTGAGGCTCGGCTCCAGCTCTGAGACCTCGGCTGCTGAAAGCAGGTATCTGGGTTTGTTTGGTTTCTATAATTGAAACACTGTTGCAGCTCCAGCTCTGAGGCCCGACTGGCTGAAAGCAGGTTTCTGGGGTTTGTTTAGCTTCTATAATTGCAACATTGTTTCTTAGAGTGCAGCTCAGAGGCCGGCAGCGGCAGGCAGGGAACCTTGGCTTTCTCCATCACTGGAGCAAGCAAGCCTCATGTTCGCTTCAGCTGCCTGGCTGCCGGCCGCCATCTTGGTTGGCAGTTAATTTGCATATCGCCCTGATTAGCCAATGGGAAGCGTGTCGGAGGTATGGTTAATTACCATGTTTGTCTATTATTAGATAGGATTCTACTTAGCTCATTCTTTTGTTGTATTTGAAATGGAATTCCCAAGAGCTACAATTGTGTAAACATTCCTGGGGTGTTTATTTAACCTGTGAAAGTCTGTCTTATTTTTTTTTTGGGGGGGGGAGCATGTTACAATTTTATTTACAAGTCTTCACTGTAACTCAATGCCATGATGTTTGCTACTGCTTCTCACAGACTGTTTTAAGGTACACTTCTAAGTTCTCATGTTTGAAATTATGTATTTGATTCGTAATTTCCTTGAGTCATAATGGGCTGATCTTATCTCCAAAGCATAAATAACTGTCTTTATGATCAGTTAGATCCAAATCAACTTTCCCCCTCCTCTTTATGCCTTTTTTTTTTTAGGGAATAATATATTGTAAAACATGGCTATGTAATGGCCTATAGACCAAATGTCATTGGCAAAATATCATTGATTCAGATGTATCCATTCAGGAATGTACAGAAGGCTTCTTACCACATGCGAGACCTTGGGCGAACAAAGACCTCTCTCCTGGTGGACATTGATTGTTGCATAATGGCAGAAACAACATTTATACATGTAGCACATGATAGAAAAAGTATTAAATAATGTAGGAATGGACACACCCCAGGTAGAATGGAAGACAAAGCCTTCTGGGAGATGCTATAACTCAGAAGTTGATGTTCAATAAACACTCGGGCATGCTGGAGTTGGGTTGTTGCCAGTTACTGATGAGCATTCAGGGTAGTCAGTAGGGTTGAGAATGACAGTGGACATTTGTGGAGGAAACTAATAGGATCCTGTCAGCCTCCCTCCCCCACTCATTTACTAGTAGCTTGTTGTATTGGTAGTGACTAGAAGGTTAGGGAACTTGGGAAATAGCCAGTTTTCTTGCTCATGTAGCTATCTGTTGGTAGTAAGTCAAAGGATCTTTGTGTCTGTCTTTCTGTCAATCACACTATCATCAACCTTGATAAAGGTATAGAGAAATGTTTGGGAAGTTCAAAAGAGGGAATATTGCTTATTTTCCAGATGAGGTTCAAGGATTCTTTGAGGAAGGAAATGTCTTCTGAGTAACCCTTGGGAGATGGAGAAGGTTGTGACATGTAGAATGAAGGGTGACAGAGTGAAGGATCCTGGTGACAGAGTGAAGGATCCTGGTGATCTGTCTGAGTGGGAAACTAAAGTAACACAAGATGCATTGAGCAGGGATCAGAAGGCAATGTGATAAAAGTGTCATGAGTTTTTATACTGTCCAGAAATCTCCATTCCTGTCATCACTGTGGATGAGAGTCAGATTGGAGATAGGCTGAAGTTCAAACATTCTAACCCATTCTGACTTCTTAGTCACCTAATAGCACTGCTGCTCATAGCTGTGCAGGGTGTGCACTGACAACTCCGGGGATGCCTACCAGGGAGACCACTATCTGTGTTCAACCCCTCGGCCTGCAGTAGTATGCCTTCCTGTTGTCTTGTTTTAATGCCTATGTGTTTTCATGGCAAAGAATAGAGTTCAGTGGCAAATATTCCTAGTTTTGAATTCTGGCTCCTTCAATTCCTGGCAGGAAACCTTTTTGAAGCTTAATTTTCTCATCTGTGAAATGGTGATGATCTCTATCTTATGGGTTTCTATGATGATTAAAATAGACTGGTGACATACCAAGACCTATCAACGATGTTTTCTCAGACTGAAATCATAAGAATGCTCCAAGCAAGGGAAAGTTCTATAGATTTTCTAGGCCTGTGTGATCAATTTTACAGGCATGCATTGAAAATTCTCTATGACCAAAGTCTCAGGGTCAGTTTTATATCATGACAAAGCTGCAGACTGCCCCTCTCCTGTTACAACACTTATAAGTAGGTTATAAAATTACATAAGAGAGGATTTTTGTGATTGATCAGAACATTCAGAGAATCTTCTCCAAGACAAGCTTCATCAGTTGCCTATGGAATTGCGTAGATACTAAATGTTTTACCAATTCAGATAAGGAGCCATTCCTTTGGTTGGGTGGTCCAGGGGATTCCATAGGAGAGGTGGGATTTGAGTCAGCTCTTGAAAGGACAGTGGGATGGTCAGCATGAGTCCTATACACATGGACAAGTATTCTCTAATCTCTACAATGTTAGGTTTACCTAATGGAATTTTAAAATTTTCTTCTCAGTTATTCTCCTGGAACTCGGAGCAAGGCACATTGTCAATAGTCCATGTGTATTTTACTTGGGTTTCATAAAATTCAGCAGTTTGCATCATGTGTCAGGTGCAAGGTGCTCTGCAAGTCACTCCTGAGTTGTGGAGACCAATGAGGCCTGATTGCTGTAGTCATACTGGGTGTAGTTGATACACTAGAGAAACACAAAGCACTATTGTTTCTCTCCATATTTAAAGTTAAGGTGCATTTTACATATAGAAAATTTACCTTTTATTATACAAAACACACAGTCATGGACTCACCACAACCATAGAGCAGTTCCATACCAACAGAGCAGTTCCAACCATAGAGCAGTTCCAACCAACAGAGCAGTTCCATAGCTCCTCCCCCAAATTTTCCCTTTGCCCCCTTGTAGTAATTCCTGCCTCTTACACCCAGCCCCTGGCAACCATTGATTTTTTTCTGTCCCTAGAGTTTGCCTTCTCCAGAATGTTATATAAATGGAAGAATTTGGTACGTAGGTTTTTGAATCTGGCTTCTTTCACATAGCATGATGCATGTATTAGTTATCTGATGCTGTTAAATTATCCCCCAAACTTAGTGACTTAAAACAGCAAACATTTATTACCTCACTCTATTAGTTTTCTCTTGCTTTTGTAATAAATTACCACAAATGTGTTGGCTTAAAACAATACATCTTCAGGGTGTAAGAATACATATGTCAATCAGTGTTTTATAACATAATAAAAATAATATTATAAATAAATCTGCTAATTTGATAGGTTGAAATTATCTTTTTCAATTTTTACTAGGAGTGGAGTTTAACATGTTAAATCGTATACTGGTTGTTTGTAATTTAGTTGAATACATTTTAAAAATGTCTTTGTCAATGTTTCTTTTATACTCTTACTAGAGGCCCAGTGCATGGATTCGTGCACCGGTGGGGTCCCTTTGCCTAGCCAAAACCAGCACTCCGACATCCCCCGAGGGGTCCAGGATTGTGAGAGGGTGGTTCTCGGGTGACACACCCTGGAATAGGGCTCCCTCCTCTCTGGTTCCAGGTGAGTCACCCAAGAACCGCAGCTACCAAGTCACGGCAGTTCGGCAGCTCCTGTGTTGAACGTCTGCCTCCTGGTGGTCAGTGCACATAATAGCTACTGGTCGGCCAGTTGGCCAGTTGCTTAGGCTTTTATATATAGAGATAATGTTTTTAACTTGGCCCAGTATTCATAATGAGTCCAGTAAGGGTGAAGGCAGAGCTGGCAAGGCCAGGTATGGGCTATTGCAGTGACCAAATCTAAAGATATCGAACAAGAAATGTGGAATAACATTGTCTTAGCTTGGGTTCCCTAGCTATCAAGCCTGGGATGGGGATGTTTGCTCTGATGATTTATTGGGCAAGTGCTCTCAAGAGAAGGAGGAGAGAAATAGGTTATTTAAACTGGAAACTAGTTTCAGCCTGATCCTATAGGGAGCTCTGGAGAAGGAATTATAGAGTTGGTTCTCTTCTTTTCAGAGAGTACCTGACTGTGGGGCATGACTTTCCAGATGTGACGATGCCCATCAATCAGGGACAATTTTCTGGAGAAGTCAGTGCTCACAGCAGTTGGGAATAGGTACACTGGACCTGCAAATCAGAGCTAGGCAGAACATCATAACACCCACTTCGTTGGCAATGTAAAGGACTGGACAGAATATTAAGTCAGTGCTCACGGAGGTTGGGAATGGGTACACTGGACATGTAAATCAGAACTAGACAGAACATCATAACAACCACTTCATTGGAAATATAAAGGACTAGACAAAGTATTAAAGAGACCCTGAAAGGTCTAGAGATATTGGCATTGATCAGTCATAGAGACTATGGGAGAAGATGTGATAGCAAATGTTTCCTTTTTAAAAAAAGATATTTTTATTTACTTCAGAGAGGAAGGGAGAGGGAGGGATGGAAACATCATTAGTGAGAGAGAATCATTGATCAGCTGCCTCCTGCACCACCCTCCCCCACCAAACTGGGCATGTGCTCTTGACCAGAATCGAACTTGAGAGGTCGAGCCAGTGCTCTATCTACTGAGCCAAATCACCTAGGTCTGAATGTTTCTTTTTTTTTTTTTTTTAAAGTTTTTATTGATTTTAGAGAGAGGAAAGGAGAGAGAAATAGAAACATTGATGAGAGAGAAACATAGATCAGCTGCCTCCTGCACACCCCCCACTTGGGATCTAGCCTATAAACCAGCAGCAAATGTTTCCTCAGTGTTTATATTAGGAGACTGGTTAGAGAATATCTCCCATTGCAAAAATAAGAATATTTCTAATGGTGGAAAACTTGGAGAGAAGATAAAGAGTTCAGATTTGAGATAGTAGGAATGAGATTCTGTTACTTAGGGATATAGGGGCTGGAGCTGTGGGTGAGAAGTTTGCCATCGTAAAGGATGAAATTGCTATAGGGAAAGGTTTTGAGACTCACTCAAAGGAGATTGAAAATGGAACTCTGGGTAGCTGAGGAAGGGCTGGAGGAGGCAGAAAATGAGGCAGTGATGGCATTAGGAGGAGGTCCAAGATTAGATGTATCTCAGAAACGAGATGGGAAAGGGGTCCAGGACTCAGGGAGGAAGGAGTGGGTCTTTTGCGACAGAGGTCTAATCTCAACAGAAAGGAAGTTGTTGGATGTAGAGCTTGTGAAGCCTTTGCTCTCCAAGCAGCTGTGATAGACTCTGGATGGTGATGAGACAGACTTCAGTTGGCTTGGTGAAAAGAAGTGCAGTTGGGCAAGGAAAGAGGTTGCCATAAAAGGGAAAAGAGAGGCTGGTACCCCTTGAAAGAGCCCCATTGTCAAGGTGACATTTCTTGCCAGCACTCTCTCCTGTCTATCTTCCTCTCTCTCTCTTTTTCCTCCACTTTCTTTCCTGATTTTCTCCAAACTCGTGGTCAGGAAAACCTGACTAGCCCCTTAGACAGCAAGAATGAACCCGTGGAGAGGGAGAGATCGAAAAGGCCAGAGAGGGACAGTCAATGGATGGGAATCTTGAGGGGCTGTACACCAGAAACTAATATTATAGTACATGTCAATTATACCCTAATTAAATGGAAAAAAGAAGGGAGAGTGGGAAGATAACATAGAGATCAGCTATCTAAAGGCCAGTAGGCGACAATCTTTGGAGTAGGACCCTCTTTAGTTTGTTATCACCATTCAGTGCTCTTCCCAGTGAGAAGTACCACCTAAGAGCACCCTGGATAGAAGCTTGGCCAATTGTCATGCCCATGGATAACAAGCAGAGCTTCCCACTGGTAAATTATTAGAATCCCACCCTCCTTATTCTTGAGTAGTTGTTCTCTGGCCCAAAGAAATGTTTTGGCCCTCAAGGATGCAATTGATTACTACTTTCTAAACATCACCCCCAGCTGCTCAGAGAAGGAGCTGGGTCCACTCAATAAAGAGATATAAGCTTTCTCCATGGTAGTTCAGAAGCACAGAGAGCAGGTGCAAAGGTGCACTTGTGTGTGTGTGTGCGCACACACACACACACCTATTAGAATCTCCTGTGCTATCCACGCAAGACAACCCTTCCTGTCCTCACTCACCTCTCACAGATCAGAATCCACCAAAGAAGAAAAATATCAGTCCCTGAAAGTGCTAATAGCATCAGCTTTGGAATCCAAATGAAACTGTTTTTGTTTCCATTTTATCTTTATTGAATTTTCCTTTGATATTTTGTAAATATTAATCATCTCAGAGCCTTTTGAATTGCAATGGCTTATAGTCAAAACTGAGCAAAATGTACCATTTGAATAATAAAAACCTCATTAAAGCGAGGCTAAAGGAATTCTTTTCCTTTTGTACAAACCAATTAAGTGTCTTTTCAATTAGAAAAAAAAGTCTAGCACTTTATAGTTTCATATTCCATAAGCCTGTTTTTAATTAATGGAGGTGACAAGTTTTAGGTACAGGGTACATATTTTGCCTCTGGTGTTGTGCAGTTAACATTAATAAAGGGTGTTAAAATTTGGTGAAACAGAAAAGGGTGTTTGGGTCCTCCAGGCTGAGGTCTTTGGTAAGCAAGTTTTTTTTACTTGATTCAGTTTGCATTTTCTTGACAAAATGCACAGGCAGGGATAAAGGTGTTATGAAGAGGTTATGGTGCCAAAATTCCAAATTCCCAGGCCTGTCTTAAAGACAGGGGAACGCTGAAAAAATAGCTTAGAAGAGTTTTATTTTGCAGACAAAAGGGAAGGGTAGAGACAGAAGAAGTGATAGTGACTTAATCTGGTCGGTACTTTACAGGATACTGGGGCTTAGCTCCTCATTCTTCTGCTGTTGGATTTTAAGGTACTTCTAGTTTATATACGTTTTACAATTCTAGCTCAAATATAATTATGACTCATCCTTATGAGTAAACTTTTATATAAATTTTGAGTATTTTCTTAGGAAAGAAACTTGGAAACTTGTCTTAGTTTGCTAGAGCTGGTATAACAAATTACCACAAATTTGATGACCTAAAACAAGAGAAACTTAGCCTATCACAGTTCTGGAGGCCAGACGTCCAAAATCAGGGTGTCGGCAGGGTTGGTTCTTTCTTGATGCTCTGAGGGAGAGTCCATTCAGTGCCTGTCTCCCAGCTTCTGGTGCAGGTGGGCAATCAGTGGCATTCCTTGGCTTTTAGATGCAACACTGCAGTCTCTGCCTTGGCCCTCATATATCCTTCTCTGGAGTCTCCTGCCTGGCTCTTCTTTTGTAAGGACACTTGTCATTGGTTCCACCTTAATACAGGATGATCTCATCTCATGATATGAATTTAATTACATTTTCCAAGATCCTTTTTCCAAATAAGGCCACATTCACAGGTTCCTAGTGGACATATCTATTAGGGTCCATCATTTAACCCCCTATAGAAGCAGTGGCATATCATGGGATTATAAGAGGCTGTGCCTCATATGTAGGCAAAATGGGGGAGCATGATTTGTAGAGAATTCAAAACCAATAATAAAACTGACTAAAGGTTGCTGTGTTTTATTATGATCATACAGTGGCAATTCTAAACATTATCAGTGATAAACTATTTCTCTCTCAAGGTGTGAACTGTTGCCTCAACACTGCCCCCTATGTACTCTCAGAAACAGGATGACTGAGTAAAATAATGTGAAGTTTTCTAATTCTTATGATATATATTTTCAACTTAATATATAGAGTACAGGAATGTAATCACCAAGTTTATACAAAATAAAAAGATAATATAAATAAATCTGCTCATTTAATAGAGAAAATCTTATTTACAATTTTGCTACTAGTAGAGTTTAACATGTTTCATCTTGTATTGCTTACTTTGTAATCTAGTTTTATAAAATTTTAAAATGTCATTATCCATACTTCCTCAGGACTCAGAAGTTTTATTATTGATTTGTAAGCATTCTTTATATATTAAAACTATAGGTCCTTTATAGCATTGCACGAATTTGTCATTGTTCCTTTTTACTTTATTTAGATAACATTATTTTAGTTTTTAGAGTGTTTCCTTTATTTATTTATTTTTTAATATGTTTTTATTGATTTCAGAGAAAGGAAGAGAGAGAGATAGAAACATCAGTGATGAGAGAGAAACAATGAATTGCTGCTCCCTGCATACCCCCCACTGGGGATCAAGCAGGAAACCAGGGATGTGCCCTGATCAGGAATCAAACTGTTGACCTCGTGGTGCATGGGACAATGCTCAATCCACTGAGCCAAATGGGCCGGGCTATGCTTCCCTTTATTACATACCAATGTTGGTTTTTAAAAATTCATGACTCTGGCTACAGTCTTTTATGAGGTTGAAACAAAATCACATTGTTAGAAAAAGTAATAGCTCTATGAAAAGTTTCTATAAAGGAACATTGACTTTCTAAAAATAAAAATACAGGAAATTATTTTACTTTCTATATCACATAGGAAATATTACCTGCAAGCCATTGGTGTGGAATTTGAACTGTATAAGAAAACATCACCTTCAATTACCAGCTCCCATTAATTTCCAGGATTTAGAAACTCAAAGACCTTGGTGATTTGTCTGAGACAGACAAAATTCAGACCTTTAAACTTATCATCCAGTACTACTCTAAAACCCTACCCTATCTCTTTTTCTCTTGTTTTATTTGTTAGCCAAATTCCCAAATGCTTTTTTTCTATCAAGCATTTAGTTGATTATATTGTTTCTTATTATAAAGATATCATATGTTAATTTTAGGGAAAAGATGAAGAAAATATGAATGAACTCAGAAAGAAAACAATTTAAGACACATTGGATTCTGTGGTAGCAGTTAGACATGAGCAGAGCAAGGACCCTGGGCCAGGTACAGGAGGTCACCAGGGTGGAAAGCCCCAGGTGCCTAGCAGAACTGGGAAAACAAGGACCTTGGCCCCAGGATAACCTTTCCTCCGCTTGCATATCGGTGGGGTGGCCATGCGGTTTAGACCCCCTGACCTTTCATATCACTGGTCATGTGCTTCAGACCTTCCCCTCACCTTTCCTCTCCTGGTAGGTCCCTAGTCATGTGGTAGACACCCTTGGAGAGGAACAAGGGGCCAAAGAGTGGCCTCATGTGACTCCCATACAAGCCCTTGCACAACCATTCCCTTAATCATTGACTCCTAGGGACAAAATCTAGGCCTCAGTTGTGTTTCAGCTCCAGGCCCAGAAATGCAGCAACACCAGACAAGTGATGCCATGGCTGACATCAGAACAAGCTGCATTGACTAATGACCCCCTACCCTAGTGCTGACCAATCATTGGAGACCATGACCCTGATTTCATATACCTGGAAAGCTGATGAATATTCTATTGAGATTCTCCCCTAGGAAGTCCCCTAAAATCCCCAGCTTTAATAGCTCTTAGGACTGAGGACCCAGACGCTATCACTGTCTAAACCTACTGGAATTTTTTTTTGTTGAGTGTACTTTGCTTTATTTCTCCTAAGCTTCAAGCGCCATTCCTTTGCCTCTATAACTTGTAAGGCTCACTTCTCTCTGTGACTTTCTAAATATACTTTTTCTTATAGTTTGAGTCTTGGTTCTGAATTCTTTCTTAGCCAGAACTCAAGCACCAAGGCTGCTGAATCAAGGTCTAATACCAGTGCTGTTTTCTCCACCTACATTTCCACCCACCCCTAAAGACAACTACTGTTAACATTTTTGTGTATACTTCATTACCACGTGTGTGTGTGCTCTGTGCATGTGTGTGATCATATAATAGTATATATTTTGTTTTTTATCATGAAGGTTTTACCAGGGTCAATAGATTTGTTTATTTGTTATTTTAATGGCTGCATAGTTTCCTATAATATACATATATTCAAATTCATTTAATGATTTCCCAATTGTATATTTAGTTTAATTCTAATATGTTGTTTTTATGTTGCAATTACAACACTGGGTAGCCTTGAATATATTTCTTTATAAAATTCTTATTAGTACCTTAGGATGATTTCCCACAAGTACAGTTTCTTTAAAACGATTTAGGATTTTTATTCACAGGAAAAGCTTACTTAATATTTTTAAAATTTTTATTATGAAATAAATATATACCAAATAAAATATTATAAGAGGCCTCCACTTACCTACCTCCAAAGCTCATTTCTAAAATGTAGATTTATTCTTACTTCTAGAAGAAATATACAAACCATATGTACCTGTCTCTTTAGACAGAGCATTTCTACCTTGGTAAGTTTACTGAGCACCTACTAAATACTGGTTCCTACGTTCACCTTTTTGCAGCATATTTTTCTTTTATATTTACTTTAAGGACTATGTTGAAGAAGCTGAGAATTGGAAGAATTAAGAAGCATAGATTCAGTTAGGTGGTAGAACCTAGGTTCCACCCAAGGTGACCAACACAACCTGGTTTGCCCACTACGGCCCTGGTTTTAGCACTGAACGTCCTGCATCCCAGGAACCCCTTCCTTCCACCAGCAATCCTGGACAGTTGCCAACTCCAAGTCCAAGCCCTTCCCCTTCAGAGTGATTTAAGATGAGGCATTCTGGGATATCCTATTTCCAAGGGACTGGAATCTTGAAGATAGCGAATAATTGTTTATTCCGGAGAGAGCATGAGTTATCCTTGATTTTAGAGTGTTTATGCCTATATAACGTTGGTTGTTTTATTTTTCAGGTCTCTGCATGTGCTCGTGTGCAATGCAGCAGCTTTCGCTCTACCTTGGAGCCTCACAAAAGATGGTCTGGAGACCACCTTCCAGGTGAATCACCTGGGGCACTTTTACCTGGTCCAGCTCCTTCAGGATGTCTTGTGCCGCTCAGCCCCAGCCCGAGTGGTTGTGGTCTCCTCTGAGTCCCATAGGTGGGTTGGAATTCCATGTTTTGTTCCCTTATCGCCTTCTTGCACCAGCTAATATTCTCCCAAGGCTGTCTTTCTGAAAATAATTTTCATTAGTCCTACTCTGAAAAGTGTGAGTGCACTCGACCCTGCTTTATTTTTCGAGTTTTGTTTTCTTTTTGTGCGATTGTGGGAGATTATTTGGGGTTTTGAGTACAGTGATGTAGATTGTTTTTACAACTCTACTTCAAGCCCCTCATTGATTTTTCTTTGAGATGGAATAATAATTGATTAAATCTGAATGCCTGACCTTTATTGATTTGTCATTCAACAACTTCAACATCTCACCAAGAAGAATGTGCAGTTATTCTAGCAGGAGAAACAATGCAATTAAAGACTGCGCGATGAAATCCAATTGTTTTATAATGAGAAATTAGGGAATTCAATGCAGACATTAGCTGTGTAATTGTAGGAAGGGAAGTACTGTAGTTAGAACATATTAGAAATCTGGCCATGCCTCTTTTGGTTAAAATTTCAATTAAAACATCAGATGGCACTTCTTTTCTATCACCATTAGGAGGATATTCAATTGAGTAAAAAAAAAAAATTTGAAAATTTCATCGTATTTTCAGCATATTTGTTCCTAGAGTTGGATAAACAACTATTTGTCTGAAGAGAAGTACTGGGGAAAGACAAAGGACTTGCTGGGTGGGGCTAGATTTAATGCATGTTAGGGAGATTTTCCTAGTATGGTTGGGAGCTTTCACTCTTAGCAAAGTAGCTGGAAAAATAATGTGCAAGTGCCTGTTTCCCCCCTTCTTCTCTGCTGTAAGTCCTGAAATGTTTTAGTGACCCAGAATGAAGCTTATTTTTAAAATCATGCTTCCATAAAATGTAACCCCTGGGACTTGTAAGAGAGAGACCAGCCAAGGGTTAGTCTGAATCCTTTATCACTCCCAAACACAGGGGCTTAGGGTCTAAGTGACACGCTGCAGAGAGATTTACTTCTCCCATTTTAAATTTATGATGGCTGAAATGAAAGGAAAATGCCAGTAATAATCCTCCCCTGTGTTAAAAGACATGGAGCATCTAGTAATTAGGTGGTAACGAAATCTGGACATCCTTATCTTTGCAAATCACACCAGGTTTGTTAAAGAAAGTGGAGTGGCCCCGTTAAGGCTCGAGGGAGGCCACTGTGGGGGCAGGCGCAGGCGAGCGAGCTCTGGAAATAAATCTGCCAGCCCCAGTCATGTGCCAGATGTGGAGGGCACCACGGGATGTGTTTAAATGAGCTGGTATTTAATGGGAGATTAGGTTGAATTGTCAGCTGCTCTCTTCCTTTTGTAAATCTGTATCTTGAATGGTATTTCATGGGACGTCTTTGTTCTCTCCTGAACTTCAGCAGTGTAATTTGTTCTTGCCTTGGAGATCTGATTCTTAATTTCATTTAAAAAGTTGAATTGGAAGGAAGGGCCTTGACCCATTTTAGTTTATAGACAAGGCCTTCATGAAGTGTGAGAGGAGTCTCACTCCTGTCAGGTCCTTGGTGCTGGTTTTCTGCTTTCTGATGATCCTTTGCACATATTAAAGGGTATTCTCTCAATACGTTAATTCTCCCAATCTGGTTTGTTTATTACGCTTTAATCACCCCCCACAGCACCAGGGAGCCAGTGTGCGCACTGGGTGCGTAGGCCCGGGAACGCACGCCTGGGAACACACTTGCTCACTGCTCAAGGACCCAGAGCCTTAACCCATGTTGTAAAATGGAGTGTTGATATCTAATTACCTCCATAAACCTTGGTGGAATCTCTTCCTTGGAGTCAAGACCCCGTGTTAGGGGGAAAATAAAGTCCTGTGTTTGCAGAAAATATTATACCAGACTGCCCCAAGGCAAAATATTTATTAGCCCCCCTGTGTCTCCACTGTATTCTGGTTATTTATCTGGAGTGAATTGAGTTTCTGCATACCTAAAATACATCATATTAAAATGAGAACTTGACTTCTTAGCTATGAAAAATTTTCAGATAACAATTTAAATAGGAGGAAAAGCACAGTGCTGCCTGAACAAGTCTAAATGGCTACAGCTGTGTGGAGAGCTAAGCTGCCATACACACACAGAAACACAGCTTCTGATGCAAATTCTGTCTTATTCTTTAAACATACTAGCTTTTGTCTACATAGAATCCAGACTAATTACTTTAGTTTGGAAATTTAACAAACTTCAGTTAAAAAATAAATAAATAAAAGGATCAGTGTAAATAGAAATACAAGCTAGAGGTTCCCTTATATAGCCGATGTTAATGTCCAGAGAGAAAATGTTAGCATGTTCTGGTACTGGTAGGAGGATCATTCTATTAAGACATGATTGTTTGGCTTTGTCAGTTTTTCAGTTTGAAAGTAGAGTAGGCAGCCTTTGAATAATTGTTTTACTGCCTCTGGAGCTGAGAAGTGAATATGGTCGTTTCTCAGGAAGCCTGTCCTGGCTCAGAGGAATCAGAAGCCTTACCCGCCCTTCCCACTTCCTGTAGCGCTGTCAATACAAGCTAATCAGACCTTAAAAATGGGTGCGCTGCCCAGGAGATCAGCTGGGCAGGAAATCAGGGGTCCACTTATGGGGGAGGCTGTGTGTTGAGGGTGGGGGCCTGATATTTAGCAGCTGTGCTTCCTTGAAACCTTGCTTTAACCTGGTTCCATGTAATTTCTCATCATGGTGTGTGTGTGTGTGTGTGTGTGTGTGTGTGTGTGTGTGCGCGCTTTCTAGATTTCTAGGTTTCTAGATGGGGGGCTATGAATGAATGACTTCTCTCTTTTTAGGAATTTAATCAACCCATATGTTCCCCAGTCATGAGGTACTCTTGCATTGTCCTTAAAATCCAAAGCAGGAGACTCATTCTGAACATCTGAAAGTGCCAAGTGCCACATTCTTTATTCTCTCTAATGAGGAACATAAAGGATCTGAATCTAATGGTAAATTTTGCCTTTGCAGCAAGGCTCAAAACAAAGTTTTTTGTTTTTCTGTTGTTGTTTTTTGTAATAAGGGAGACTTGGCTCTTAATTTGTTCTCTTTTATTTAGTTTGTACTATGTGTTAAAACTTTATATGAGGCAACAAGCAAACAGCTCACTATCTTTTAAAAATTCACAGTCAAGCACTGGAACCAGGTGAACAAATGTTTTGAGGTCTGGTGTGGTAATGCCAGAGGCAGAATGTGTGGACAAAATACAAAGATGGCGTAATTTGCTTTGTTACTAATCTTGGAGGGGTGGCAAGGTTATTGAACACTAATACTATCATGGACTGGGTCCTGGAGATTGGATACTTAATTTCTGTGGAAACATGCATTTCAGTCCACTTTGCATTTTTTCAATCTATCCTCCTTTGCCACCTAAGAAATCAGTGTGACAACCGGCAGTGGTAGAGTTAGTTGGGGAGAGCTTCCTGGAAGAAATGGCACCTGAGCTGGGTTAGACTAAACAAATATGCCAAGAAGGGTTTCCTGCAATAGGTGAGTGGAGAGAGAAGGATGTTATATTTATCTTATACCTCTTAGATATTGTCTGAGTCCTTGATACACTTTTCTACTCAAGTAGGTAACAGTTCCAGGATATGGCCTATGGCTTGGATCATTGGGTTCTCAACTCAACAGTCCCTTTTTGTAACAACTCTTCCTTAACACCTTATTATAATGATTTTCAACCTTTTTCATCTCATGGTACACATAAAGTAATTACTAAAATTCTGTGGCACACCAAAAAATGCATTTTTTGAGGATCTGACAAAGAAATTTGTATAATTTGATTCGTTCACTTGGGATGGCTATTGTTGTGTTGTCTGTTGTCATTTTTTTTATTATTTGACAATCTTAGGGAAAAGAGGTCAGTGCCTCTGACAAAATAGTCAGCTGTAGCATGTTTTAAAAATTCTTGCAGCACATTGTTTGAAAATTGCTGCCTCCTTAGAATGTTAAAATAGAGTTCAGAAGTAATATAACTTTCCTGCATAAATATATTTTAATTCAATATGTTAGTTTACTGTAATATAAAGAAAAAATTAAATGTGAAGCAAAATAGCATATGTTTCAACATGTGAATGCTTGGGCAGGACTACAGGAAGGGTAAGTATCAGATGTGCATGCCCAGGCATAAATCACCTAGTGGGGAGGATATTCAAAAATGCAGACTGTGGACAGGCATGTGGCACTCCATGACTCCAGTGCCACCAGCATTGAGTTAAGCCTCACCTCCCCCCGGCCCTAATCACGAAATCTGAAAGTGTATTCATTCCTCATTCATACAATTGTTGTACTACCCTCCCAGAAATGCAGTGGGTGTTAAAACTGTGCACACATGTAAAGCACAGTTAGGCCCTAGGCTCAGACAATCACACAGGCTTTTCAGCTGCATGAATGTCCGGTGCAGGAGTCCTCACTGAGCGAGACTCCACCTGCCTTGCAGGACAGCTATCATTCACAACCCCCCACTCCCCGCCATCGAGAATCATAATGACAATCAGAAAAAGGCTCCTGTAAGTTTTTAAATTTCCTGCTAAGTTCCACTGCCTAAAAGGATTAAGCTTAGAAGTCTGGGCTCTCCCGGTGGTTTGGGGACCTTGGGAAGGGATGGCAGCCAACAATTAGTTTCCTAGTCCCTTTGCCGTGTCAATAATGGTGATTATGGCCATCAGCTTTGTTGATGACCTCAGACCAGCAATGTCATTTAACACTAGAAACTGGATGTCACCGACTGAGTCCTAAAAAAGGGATATTTAATTTCCATTAAAACATGTATTTTTTCTGCCCCTGGGATGCTTCTTTTGGTCATAGCTCAACTGAACTGCTCATGTTAAGTAAGGAATGACCAGATTATTCCATCATTTTCATTTTACCTTTGCTTTGTTACCCACAGCAGTTACCCAGATTCCTCTTATTGTGCTTCTTTACTACTCATTGCTAATCTAATGAAGCAAACTAAGTTCTTAACAATGATGAGTCTGTCATCTAGAAAATCCTTTTGTTATTATCCATGCTTTAAAAGGCAGTCACTACTTTGTTGTTGATTTTTTTTAAAAAAAAAAAGGAAGAAAGAAAGTAAAGAAACAAACAGCTGGTGTTTAACGACTCCATCAGACCCAATTATAAAACATCAACTACTTACTTTGATTTGTGTGTATCCATGCCGTGGGTATACTTAAAAACATTAGACCCCGCCAGAACTCATTTTGGCTTTGTTTATATTTGTCTTTTAAACATATAAGACTATTGATGGCACCTTACCAAGGTTGTAACCCCTTTATAATCATTAATTTTTAATCTGGAAAAAGAGTCTTGGAGGCAGCAAGACTCATCTATATATTTACTTAGATGCTCTAGTGAAACTATACAGGACTCCAGCTTTGGCTAAAATAACCCAGGAAAACCCTGTCAAAGGTTAGCAATGTGATATCTTCTTGCTTCCAAAAACAGCAGCCCTTCATTTAAGATGCTTTTCCATTTAACTTAATTATCCCTGAACTTCCTATTGAAGGTTTTGAAAAATATATGTGAGTGGCGGGGGGTGTTTAGTATGTTAAGACTGCTCCCTTTCTGAATTTGGGTCTTTATGAAGCCTATCTTTGCATCCAGTTGGTTTATATTGTTAAATCACCGTTGTCTATTTTTATGGGCAACTTTGTTTCGAGGTTTGCACCATTGGGTTTTCAGTAGTCTTTGTGTAGTTTTGCAGATTTTCAATTAAAATTAAGAAGTTATATCAGATGTCAGCGCTTGGCTGCTTCATGTCATCTTTTCTATTTTTTGTATTTTGTATTTTTTAGATTTACAGATATTAATGATTCCGCAGGAAAGCTAGACTTCAGCCGCCTCTCTCCATCTAAAAATGACTACTGGGCCATGCTGGCTTACAACCGGTCCAAACTCTGCAACATTCTTTTCTCCAATGAGCTTCATCGCCGCTTGTCCCCAAGAGGGGTCACCTCGAATGCAGTGCATCCAGGAAACATGTTGTACTCCTCCCTTCATCGCAACTGGTGGGTGTACACGCTGCTGTTCACCTTGGCCAGGCCTTTCACCAAGTCCATGGTAAGTGAACGACTTCGTCACCGCAGACCCATTCACTGTGCCTTTCTAAAGGGTCCTTGAGAAACCCAGGCGTGCTTTCTTCAGCCTTTCACCTCTTGGAATGATGAGTCTGGTCTTGCTAATCACATCATCAAGCCTATTAAAGCCATTGGAAAGGGCCCTTGAACACATTTCAATCGACTTTTGATTATGTTTGTCTCTCTAAAGGTGTCTTGAAGGGCTGGGTGGGAGATGTGGTTTCTCAGTATTGTGTTAGTGTGGCTAAAAGTCTTGATAGCAATTATTGGTTTTCGTTTGATGTGCTTTTATTTATTATTATTCAGAAAGTGCTGCGCTTGGTAACTGTGTTTTGCATTAGTAGGTGAACAACATGGATTTGTGACTGTTGAATTATCAGATGATGTGATTCCTTTATTTCCACTGAGAATCTGTATCTGATGTTCCAAATTCTTTTCTTACTGGTTGTATACCTCTCCTGGGGTATACTTGGTTGGCTAGAAGTGTGTTTTACTCTTTACTTCCCCAACAATGAATTATTTTGGATGAATCACACTACTGCGGTTAGATTTAGAAATGTTCACAAAGGTAACTATGACATTTTTATGTTTTTAATGCTCATATAACAACCATATCTAGAAACTTCCTCCATGAAAGTGTTTCAGTAAGAAGTAACTTGAATGAAGAATACACATTTGATGTAGTATTTTTCTAATCTGCAGACTTTAATCTGGCTATTTAGTATGATAGCCACTGACCACATATGGCTATTGAGCCCTTGAAAAATGAATAAAGAACTAAATTTTTAATTTGATTTAATGTAAATAGCCGCACGTGCCTAACAGCCACCCTGTTGGAAAGCACAGTTGAATAATGTGCCCAGCACAGTGCCTATGGTATGGTAGGTATGTGGCACTTCTTGCAATGATAGTTGTTATTCTTGTGAATATTACCTTGGTCCTGAACAATATTTTCTAAAATGTAATTGCTGCCAATGAATAAAGGGTCACGGAACTAAAGAACTCTGTAAATTGGGAGTCTGCTGTTGGTGGTCGGGCGACTTTTATCCCTGAACTCAACGGCCCAAGGAGAGGGTTATAGGCAAGGTAGGGAGGGCGCTCATCTGGGGAGAGCTTGATTCTCCACCCTGTCCATTTGGTCCCTGCGGGAACCATTGTGCATAGACTTTTCATGTTCCTGTCCCAAGTGATCATCTTTTAAATGTCACAAATGTACTTTTTTAGATAAGCCTATGGATTTGGAAGACTATGAAATATGTAGCTAAATTTAGATTATTAGGAAAATTCTAGTAATATCTTTATACATGTAGGTATTTGGTGGTATTTCTTAGCCATTAGAGCTCCATATGAATAGGTGTATAAAGAGAGTGGGAACCCTGGACTGGTTTGTCAAACTCACAGCCAATCACTTCTCTTTCATAAACATTTAAGACTCTCAGAGGAGAAACCAGCATGAGCATAAACCTGGGATCACTATATTTTACTGGCGGGATAGACGGGGCTTATTGGGAAAGTCACCATGTGTTTTATTCTTCTGTGTGCTGCTTCTGATTGCTTTTATCATGAGAAGACGTTTGTTTCATGGGTGAAGAGTGCACGTTTGCCGTTGTAATGCTAACACATTTTTGGAAATAAGCCGTGCAGTTGCATTCCCATTCCTACTCATGGAAACTGTTGGATTCCTATCACCTCTTGTGCATTTTGACTTCAGAGAAAGTGTTTTTCCTTGACACGATTGTTGCCGGAGTATATATTCCATTGTACAAGGTCAAGGAAATAAGAGCTACAACTCGGCCTTGTGCTTGGAAGCCCTGCGTGGGCTTCTCCCCCACAGACTGCTCCCTGAAGTATTAAACAGCAGTATTGTAATATCAGTGTCCCTTTTTTATTTGCAGTGACTTGCTGTGACTATGGTGATTTTAGTTACAGTAATTAGGTCACCCTTCATGGAGTCAGGCTATTTTAAGTGCCTCTTTAAGGAATATTGTTGCAGATCAGTAATTTTACAATTGGATGTTCTTGTGTAACTTTATTAAATGTAATCTGTCTTTTAAATGTTGCCCTTTTACAGTTATACATTTCTAATTGTTGCTGTAAATGCATTATCACTTTGAAATTAATTAATTTTTCCATTTTGGCCGCCTGCAGTATAATAATCACTAATGAGAAACTCATAGGGATTAATTTTCAGCTCAGCGACCCCCACTGGTAAAGCTTGTTTCTGCCCCCTCTTACTCTTGAGGTCTAGGGGACAAGACAGAGTCTTGAGGATCCCGGGGAAGAAGTTGTGTGCCCTCCAATTTATGATAAAATAACAGTAGTGGATAAGATAGTAATAGAGTTTTTTTCATGTTTAAAAAAGATGCAAGATTCCTCAACTAGCTGCTATTGAAACATCTTTAAGGAAACTGATGTTTGCTGGGAGCTTTTAAATAATGAAGTCACATACAGCATGTGTGTGCTGTATTTTTATTTTCTGTCTCTTTATGCAATTAAATATTCTAAAATTATATTTTGTATATGTATACATGAATATACATTGTATGTTAGTCTATAAGATATATTCATGCATACATATTGCTTTATGAGGCTTAATTCACAAAACCTGGCATACTGTATTTTCAAGGATAATTTTGTTACCTGCAGTTGTTGCCCAGTGGGATGGCTTTAGATTCCTGGCATACTCTAAGTAAAGTGCAACTTAGCAGTGTAAGCTGAGCACCATGATGCTTCCTATATCAGCATATGGATCTTTAGGTATCTCATAACCCTTCTGCAGTGATGGAGAAACTTGCCCAACTTGTTCAAGCAAATGGTATTTCAGCCTCAGAACCTTCGTCATCTATTCCCAAGTCCACTTTCTGCATCAGTGCCTCACAGTACCCCTGCCACAGATATCTAGTTGTGCAGTTATGTTTTCTTCTTAACATGTTTGAAAGAGCCTTTGTGAAATTAACCCTCCACCCCTCCATTTCCCCCCACATAAGCTTTCAGTTCTGGTAAACAACATCCTAGGCCCCAGCCAGCCCTGTGCGGATCCCTATGTAAATCTGAAGCTGAGCACCATCACGTGCTTCTTAGGGTGTTTTGTGCAACCAAATATTTGTGTTGGCAGGTAACAGTAGAAAGAATATCATGTGTTAGGGGAGCAAGAGCTTAGCAGATGTTTTAGGGAACTACATTTTCAAATCATTTTACATTAAAAAAGAGCTTGAGTTGGTAGAACTTTTGAAAAGATTGGGTTACGTTTCCTGTGGCCGTGTAAAGCCAGGCATTGTGCTGAGTTTTAACAGATGTTCAGCTACCCTGTTAATGGACGGGCCTGCAATGCCGGTTCTGTTGCAAAGTTATAAATTAAACTAGAAAAAGCACAAGATGTCATTCTCCTAACCTTCGGGAAAGCCAAGCTGGGTAATTCTGCCCTTGAATAACCTGCTGCAGGGTGATTTATAGTTGGACAATTTAAAACATAATGAAGGAGATAATAGATGTTGATTTGTTCTTTAAATTAGTATTTTAGAAAAATACTCTCCCCCTCTCCCCTTTAAATACCTGCAGCTGACTACACCCCAGATACTGTCAAGGACACCCCCCCACCCCCCTTGAATCTCTTGGCACATGGAGTAGAAAGCAGGGACCTTTTTCTGTTGGGAGGAGGAAATACGATTTTCAGAGTAGAAATTTCAGCCTATTCTTGATTAATCTAAATATTTTGAGACTTCCTAGTGAGGGCTGATTCTCTGGCTGCCATGCTCTTGCCCATTTAAAAGTGTTAGAGAAGCAGACTCTGAGGACCTTCATGGCTGGGCCACACTTGAGCTTTCCTGCAGACATTCACAGAGGGACCTGGTGGCTGAGCTCCTCTCCTCGCTGAGGCCACATCCCTGCAGCCTCAACATCCTTCTTACAGCATTATCATTAGCAATGGTTTTATTAGTCATGGCTCAGTTCTGTCCAGAGTTTTACAATTTACAGTGTTTGTTCAATTCAGAGTCCAAGGGATATGGTAGAGCAAAAAAGAGTGAAGGGTTTAGCATCATTAGGCCTGTGTTTAAAACTCAGATTTCTCCTCTTTTTTAGTTGTATAATTTTGAAATTATTCAGCCTCTTGGGGGCTTCTTTTCTACATTACTTGTCATGTTTTGGACTGTGAGTTACTAAGATGCAGGTAAAAGTGTTTGGAATAATAGAGATCTGTTTTTCTCATTGATCCAGGGGCCCCAAGGCAGCCAGGGATGCGTTTGGCTCCTGTATGTAGGCAGCTCCTTTGTGATGGTGTTGCCTCTTTCCTTCTGCTTATAAAATGGCTGCAGCAGTGCCAGCCATTGTATCCTACAAGATAATGTCTGAAGACAGGACAGGAGGGATCGGGCCCCTCCTCCTATGCCTCTGTCTCAGAATTATCCTCCCTGGAAGACTTCCTCTCAGCTCACTGGCCAGGATTGAGTCACTTGTCCATCCTAGGTGCAGGGGAAGCTGAGAAAGTGCATTCCTGGCATTTTGTATTTCTAGGGCAGGAGGGGAGATCTGATGGCAAGGAAAACGGATAGAATAATGGCTTTGAATTGAATAGGTATACATATAGTTTTGTCACTGTCAAGGCTGAATGCTATTTTATTGGTTCACTGTGAAAGCAAGTGAGGATTGAGTGGAAGGCACCTGGCCGTATCCGGCCCCCTTCCTCTCAACCAGTTTTACCTCTAGCCACTTTCAGCCTCTTTCTCCTTCCCTTGTCAGGCTGTTGAAGCAGACTGTTCTTTAGTCCAGAGCTCTCCTTTCCTCCACTCTGACGTTCTACTTGTCCTTCAAAACTCAATCCAAATGTTACACATCAAGAGAGCATTAGGTCAAGATTTGCTCATATGAGCCAGTACCTATAATAATATCTGGTGCATAAAGCACTCCATAAACATGTGCTGAATGAGTACATGAAGGACCCCCGAAATTTCTCCTTCATAGCATTGAACACAAATAATTTCTGTGGTTTGTATTTCATGGCTGACTCCCACTCTCCTGAAAATGCTATTTTTGCCTTCACACCACTGTATCCTGGTCCATAAAGTAAATGCTCACTAAAATTTGTAAATGAATAAATGAAAGATGATTACGTGCTTAATGAATGAGAGTTATTAATATATTCCTTATCATTAGCCTCCCTGACATGCAGAGGTTTGCATTTGAGGGTGCAGATAAAGAAATGGGGGAGGCTAGAGGACCCGCCCAGAGTCACACAGCTAGTACATGGCACGGCTGGGACCAGAACCAAGGACCCCTGACTCCTTGTGGAGTGACACAGGAAGGATCTACCCAGAGCTGTGTGTAGGGAAGGGAAATATGTAAGGGGAGAACAGCATGGTATAGGAAAGATAGGATAAGCTTTAGAGCTGGGCAGCTCTCAGGTCAAACCCCAGCTCCGTCTCATGCTAACTCTTAGGCACATTTCATAACCTGATTAAGATTCTCTTGTAAGAGGGGGATGTTGTACCTACCACATGGACTTGCGCTGATGCTTGAAGGAGACCATGAATGTACAACATCTACCTAGAAGGTACTAGATGCTCAGTAGACATTAACTTGTATTGTTATTTTTGCCTGTGTTGAGAATTAAAGATCATAGTATATAGGAATGCTAGATACTCAGTAAACATGTATTATTATTGTTGTTACTGTTACTATTATTATTGTCATTATATTTTCAGATAAGAAAAGGCTTATCTCCCCATTGCCTATAGATGCCTATTCTCCAAATAATGGCTCCATGTCTGTCACAGATGGTCTCTTTCTCCCGGTGAACTTTAAGCGTAAACACATCATGTACAAGTCTAAATAAGCACTGAGCAACATCAGAATGGAAGCTAGAATTAGAAGGGCTTTCATGGTGCATAATATAAGCTCTCCTGGCTGCTGTTTAAAGCCACCAACAGCACACCTTAGCTTTGAGGATAGATCAGCCTTCTCTTGTTAAAACAAAGACAAGGAAACTATGTCCTGCTTTGTGAGGCCATCGCATCTCATTGCTGTATTTTCTCAGCCTTGCTTTTCAGTATTCTAAGTCTGTTTAGGCCTTTGTTCCTGAAGGAGCAACCGAGAGGGGAAACTGGCCTTAATATGTATGACAAATTATTTAATGAACATTTAACCAAGATTTAAAATTCTCCCAGTTTTATTTTCCTCCTTTCCTTTTCTTCCATGTCCCCGTTGGCATCTTGGTAATGCATTGCCTTTTCTTAACTCTCTTTCTGGCTCTTTCATTACTTTTAAGTTAGTGGTGCCTCCTTTGATCTTCCCCCCTTTCAACTTCCTTTCCTCCAATTTCATACTTCTTTCCAGTGAGTTTTGGCTGTCGTGCTGCGGAGACATTGGAGGCTGGCACGATTAAACAGATGCCAGGAGTTTGTGCTGCCCCGTGATGATGTTTCTGAAATGTTTCTTCTATGAACCTTGGTTCTCGTATAACTAACCGGGCACGTTGGTTTTTCCTTGTGAGGTGGGGAAGGTAATGTTTTTCTGGCAGCAATAAAGGGAACTCAAATCTGGTATTCTGAATTATTCAGAAACCAAAATCCATACCCTCCCACCTTCTTATTACTCTAAGATTAACGAAGATTTTGAAAATCAGCCGAGGACATATTCCCAGGTGACACGAGAGCCTACTTAGTGCCAGGCTCCACGCTCCTGGGTTTACATCTTTATACTTGGTCTCACATAATGTCATTTTAGAGTTAGCTCTCAATACACGATGGTGTGTCTCTGAGCAGGTCTCTTACCATCTTCGGGCCTCAGCTTTCTTATCTGTAAAATGAGTCGGTTAACCAAGGTTAGTTGTCCCAAAGCTTTGGATGTCACAGAACAGTGTAATTCAAAAGGAAATTAAATGGGGAGACTGACGCAGGTTCATACTTTTTATTCTGAAATCTCTGGATGAGAACACACTCACCAACATCAGTCATCTCCACTATATAAAATAATAGGTATTTTACTGCCCAAAACTGTGCAGGACGATTGTGGGAAAAGAAGCAGTTCTTTCAATTGAATATATTTAACTTCAGGTCTAATTCATTGCAGTCTCACTGTTAGTGATGTAGTCCTTGTTGAAAATGCTGGGCTTACACTTGGGAATACCTGGCCTAGAAGATTCCACGGGTACTGTTTCTGCTCCAAAATTCCTTGGAGAATCTTTTGGATCCAGATTCCAAACTTTCAATGGCATCTCAACTAGTTCAGTAAGGAGCCTGCGGTGAGACCGTCTGCGACATGCAGACCCCTCAGGACTCTCCACAGTGAAGTGAAGGGAAACAGGGTGATGCAGCTCTGAATCGAGGTGTCAGCTGATCCATCACAAGCACTGGCTTCAGCCTGTGCCCTTTTCTGACTATGGCACCCCATCTACTTATTTCACAGTTTCTGTGGGTCTGGAACCTGGGTGTGGCTTAACTGGGCCCTGTGCTTTAGGGTCAACTCTCGGGTTACAAACAAGGTGTCAGCCAGGCTCTAGCCATTCAAGGCTCAGTTGGAGAAAGTCCACTTCCAAGCTCAAGTGCTTGCTGGCAGAGCTCCGTTCCTTGGGGCCTAGTAGAATGAGGGCTGGGGTTCCTCTCTGGTGTTTAGCAGGAGGCCCCTCTGGGTTCCTTGCCACAGTGGCCTCTCAAGCATGGCAGTTTACTTTATCAAAGTGTGTAAGCCAAGAAGGAAATAGAGCCTACGAGCAGGACAGAAGTCACAGTCCTGTGTCACCTCACCACCGAGGTGACATCTCATGACCGTTCCCCATTCTGTTTACCAGAAGCAAGTCACTGGGACTGACCCTCTCATGGGAGAGAATTTCATAGTGGCCTGAATACCAGAAGCATTGGGGCCCATCTTAGCGGCTGCCTGTCACTTTTTACAAGTTCAGTGGGGTTTTCTGTTTTATTTTTACTTTTTTGGTCTTTTTGTGTGTGTGCCTTTTGGTAGGCTATCTGGGGAGATTTACTTCTAGGCTTTAATATTTTTTGGCCTTAAGCTTTCCTTATTGACACATTTATCTTTGCCTTGCTATTCTCCTATTTGCATTCTTCCTGTATTCTTGTCCTCCTTCTTTCTGGGCTAAGAGAGATACCAGATGTACCGTTTTGTTTTTTATATATGTATGTCAAGTATTTGTTTTCATACTGCTTTATTACAAGGGGTCTTGTTAACCAAATTTTCCTTCAAAAGAAACATTCACAGCCAAGTTTTGATTTGAGTTTCAAAAATAGGCCAGAAACCCTGGACTCTTTTTAAGCCATAAAGGTAGATAAAGCTCACTGATCATTTTAAAGCCCATGTAGAATATTATTCCAGACTAAGTATAGTCTTGAGGATTTGGTTGTTGTTGTTGTTACTTTGGGGTTTGTTTTATTAAATAGATTTCTAAGGGAAAAAACTTTTATTTTGCTGTTTTCAGAAAATATTGTAGAGATTGATTTGGAATGCTGGTTTGGTTTTCATGTTATAAAGCCTGTTAAAATTTATAATAAGTTAAGTTTCTTATTTAGTAATATTCTCATTTCCCCTGTGAAATATCAAGCTCTTTTACTGAATCGGGGCTCTTTGTTTCTACACATTCTGCCTTGTATGGACTCTGCACCCTTGAAACATCTCATCCTCAAGTTTCATAGGATGGGGTCTCTTTAATCATTTACATTTTGCAAAAAGAAAGTGAAATATTCTTCAAGAAGCCAAAGTAATCCACGGGAATGTATGGTGTTTGTTCAGCTGGATATCTTATTTATTTGAAGTACTGAGAGAAATCTCTTCTGACTGCTCAAAAAAGGAAAGAATAAACAGTGAGACTGTCCAAGTAATCTGAGCTAGAAAGTCCCTCCTTTCACAGGAACATTATAAAAAGTATATTCACTGGGTCCAAAAAAAATACTGTATATCTACTACTGAGACCTGCATAATGTTTTCTTAGTATTCTCACTCTTTAAAAGAAAAAGAAACTATAAAATCTTGGAACTTTGAAATATTTTTGATATTTTAATATGCCTGGGCAGGTGAATGCAATAAGTCTGTTTTTCCTTCTTAGAACATAGCATTTCTCATTAGATTTTGTGTATGCTCTGTGTAATTTGTCCCTTTGTTGATTTTCCATAACCATAAAAGACCAAGTAATGAAATTAGCGTGGATGAAATCTCTGTATTAACCCTGAACAGATTTCCTATAAAGGAGGCATTAGACATTTAAAAAGTCAGAGGGATGGGGGTCGGGGGGAAGGATGTGGGGAGAGGTGGAGAAGGTAAAGGGGATAGATAAATGGTGATGGAAGGAGACTTAACTTAGGATGGTAAACACACAGTACAACATACAGATGATGTATTGTAGAATTGCATACCTGAAACCTGTATAATTTTATTAGCCAATATCACCTGAATAGGTTTAAAAAAAAGACATTTAAAAGAAAAGGATAATTTATTTCAAAAGAATTAGATTCTGGAGTACACCCAGTCTGGAAGGTAATATAGATTTTTTTCCTCTTTTTGTTTTCTCTGTACTACCCATTGGGAATGAGCTGGCATATTTCTTGTGGATGGAAGGGTCTTTTCTCGGCTATAGTTTGCTTTTCCCGTAATGTTAAGCATGTTTATCACATTTTCCATTCCCACTTTCTCTCATTGCCAGGCTCAAGGCTCTGTTGGATTCATATTTTTAAAAACTTAAAAATTTAAAATTAAGCTTATCTTTGCCAAAGTCCATTGACACACGTACATGTTGTCTGTAATGAGAAGAGTTGATGTGTGTTGCATGCAGTATGGGAGTTTCACTGTGAGTGTTCTCTGAATAAGTGTAGGTCTAGAGGACAAAGGAAAGCAATAATAACAACAAAGACAACAGCTTACGTTTATTAGGACTTACCTGTGCCAAGTAAGCCCTGTTCTAAGTACCTTTGTGTGTTAACTCACTTATTTCCCATAGTCCATCACCAACATCATATAGTGGATTGGAGCTAAGATGAGCACGTTGCTCTATTTTGTTGAAGACGAATGTTTTGTGATATAGCAGAAACCCCATACATGGGCTTTGAAGTTGAAGAAACTAGCTCCAAATCGCAGCCTTTCCTTCTAGTGACCCCTGTCATCGTGGGCAAGTCACACTAAGCACCTCGAGTTTTCATTTTCTTTGTAAATGGAGAATATAGTTCTCACATCTTCGGGTTGTTGGAGGATTAAGGCACAGCTCAACCCCAGGGCTATAGTAGACACTCAGGAAATACTAATTTTCTTTGTATCCTATCAGTCAATGTAAACTTCCCTGTAAATGTACTGATTTCTAAGGACATAGAGAAAGCTATTGTCAAGGATGTTGTCTATTACATGACCACAAAACATAGGAAGTTATGCCACTGCATGTGAGATATACCCTTAAACTCTGAATTCCAAGAAAAACCCCGGAGAAATTCCACAATACCTTCTGCTTGATAACGAAATGATAACATAATGTATTGTTGGAGCTCCTGGTCTGTTTTATGCATTTTCAGATCATTAATTCTATTGGTTAACATATCAACTTCCTCCAGTTTTTAGTGACTGAGATATTTTGTTCACCTTGTTCTACACTTGATCTTTCTTTAAGTCACCTTAGATCTATTTTTGGAGGCAAGTCACATATGAATTAATAAAGTAACTTAGATTACACTACAGGCATATCCCACAGAGCCTCTTAACGATACCCCACTAAGAACAACTTTATCTTAGTTTATACTTTGGACATATTGTCCATGCTTGACAAAAGAGATTATTTGATATAAAACCTGAAAAAAGTGGACATATTATTAAAACTATTTTGTCTTCAGAATTTTGGAAAGCATAATCCTATTACTGCCTTCTATCTAGTAGTATGCTAGCTACCTAGATAATATATCTTTTAATCAGATGTGTATGTATTTCTGTGTGTGGAAGCATGTAATCACCATTCTTCAAGGATCTAATTAACATACCTATTCCTTTTTTGGTCTTATTCTTTCTATTTCTGGACTATTTTTTCCCCCTAATCCCACTATTGTTTTTCAGTGAGCTATTTATGTTTTGAATATATATTTGTGAGAAATTTTTTTAGCATTCACTTTACTTAAGATGGTTTATACAGACATCAGGAGCTAGAATAGCAGTGCATATGGACATGTACAAAGAGTAAGTGTCCCATATATTGTTTTTTCTTTGTTTGGTTCTTACATCATGTAGCTGTGCATTTAGAAAACCTGTTTGGGGGAAGGGAGAGGTAAAACCAGTTATTTCAGCCTGCTATTTTGATCCTGAGACTTAAAAAAAACACCTCTGTGTTTATGAATAAAACATTTTAATCAGAACTATATCAACACTGATCAATTTTTTTTCGTGGAAATCTAATACAGGGTGAATTCCATTAAGTCAATTAAATACCTTGATTAACATATATGGTCAATTAATTTATGACAACGGAGCCAGGAACATTCAACGGGGAAAGGACAGTCTCTTTAATAACTGGTGTTGGGAAAACTGGACAGCCACATGCAAAAGAATGAAAATCGACCACTATCTTGCACCATACAAAAATATTAACTCAAAATGGATTAAAGAGTTGAACATAAGACCTGAAACCATAAACTCCTAAAAGAAAACTTAGGCAGTAAGCTCCTTGACATAGGCCTAGCAATTATTTGTTAAAATTTGACACCAAAAGCAACAAAAGGAAAAAAATATGTGCAAGTACATCATACTAAAAAGCTTTTGCACAGTAAAGAAAATCCAACAGAATGAAAAGGCAGTTTACTGAGTGGGAGAAAATATTTGCAAATTGTGTGTCTGATATGTGGCTAATATCCAAATATATAAAGAACTCTTACAACTCAATAGCAAAAACAAAAAAACAAAAACAAAAACAAAAAAACCATACAAATAAAATTAAAAAAAAACAACCTAATTAAAATGAGCATAAGGTCTGAATAGACATTTTCTCAAAGAAGACATACAGATGGTCAGCAGGTATGAAAGGATGCTCAACATCATTAATCATCAGGCAAATATAAATGAAAATCACAATGAGATATCACCTCACACTAGTTAGAATGGCTATTATAAAAAAACATGGGGGATAACAAGTGTTGGTGTGGGAAAAGGGAACCATGGTGGGAATGATTTGATGTGCCTGCTATGGAAAACTGTATGGAGGCTCCTCTAAAAATTAACAATAGAACTACCATTTGACCCAGCTATTTCACTTTGGGGTATTTACCTGCAGAAAACAAAAACACTAACTTGAAAAGCTGTATGAGCCCCCATGTTCATTGCAGAATTTTTTACAATGGCCAAGACACAGAAACAACTTTAAGTATCCATGTTCTTCAACCATTAAAAAAATGAATTCTTGCCATTTGTGTCAACATGGGTGGACACTGTAGGTATTAAGCTAAGTGAAATAAGTCAGAAAAAAGAAAGACAAGTACCATATGACCTCTCTTAAATGTGGAATTTAAAGAACAAACAACGATCTCATAGACCAGTGGTCGGCAAACTCATTAGTCAACAGAGCCAAACAACGATTGAAATTTCTTTTGAGAGTTCAAATTTTTTAAACTTAAACTATATAGGTAGGTACATTGTTATTAACTTAATTAGGGTACTCCTAAGGCTTAGGAAGAGCCACACTCAAGGGGCCAAAGAGCCCCATTTGGCTCGCAAGCCACAGTTTGCCGACCACTGTGGTGGTTCTCAACCTTGGCTGCACATTAGAATCACCTGGGAATCTTTTTAAAATCCTGATTCCTGGGCC